>NC_092206.1:95211621-95279538 GCF_043381705.1 Parasteatoda tepidariorum | reverse complement strand
GCTATTTGGAAGTTATTTTATGAAGAAATTTCTAAAATGTTCTTGGTTCCTCGAAAAAATTTGCAAAATGGAAGTTTGTTAAATAGAAGTCCGACTGTATGTATATATATATATATATATATATTTGCATTGAACAACAAAACAAGTCCTTGAATCTTTTCTAACTTAGTGTAAAATTCTTTTTAAAATATTGTATCTAAATCTTGAAAAAACTTCTTTGTACAACTTTTTTTTCGTGCAATTCTCTAATCCTTCGTGCAAGAAAAAACAAAAACTTGCTTCGGCGTAAAAGTAGTGTTGAATTTTAATTTAACAAAAAGAAACAAAATTGCAAATTCTACTTCCAAATTCAATTCAAGAGTTCTTTTTATTTTATTCTTTTTACGTTTATAAGTTTTGTTAAATTCTTGTTTTAACAGGAAGCTTTTTCATTTAGAATATATAATACGATGCATTTAAAGTCCGTGCAATGTTTTTTCTCCAATCTTTTATTCTTATATAAACATGAACTTCATTGACTTAAAAAAAAAAAAAATTTCTTATTTTGTTTTTAAATAAAAGTTAACACGATCTTTCCATTTGTGATAAACTATACGGGGTGGATTTTGGAATGCAAAGTTTAGCAAGAAGTTTCTTTTTAAAAAAATAAAATCCCTTTTTAAACTCTCCGAGCCAACTTAAAATATCCAAAATTCTTTATACTAATTCAATAAAATAAAAGAAACGTTTAAAAAATGTTCAATACTTGCTTCATTTTTTCAAATTAAAGTTACAAATTTTTCTTTGTTCGTTATTATAAAAGGAACCTAATAATTTTTAAAAAAAATAACAAGCATTTATAGTATCTTAAATATATTGGGAAATTAGAATTGAAATTAAAGGAATGAGAATTTGAAATTGCTTGAGTAGCAGTTGGAAAATAATCACAAGTATTACATTTGTCGGTATTGTGTATTACAGAGCTGTGATGGTTCAAGGGATAGAGCGTTCACATTCCAATGACGTGATCCGGGTTCGAATCCTAGCGATGGCTGGTCGTTACGAATTCCGCACCCATCTCTCACCGACTTCAGTGCTGTCTTCAAATGTCCTCTGTGGTAGATGGATCACGGGTTAAAATCCCTTTGCCACCAGGTTATCTGTGGGGATTTTTCGTGGTTTTCCTCTCTACGTAATGCCAATGCGGGTTAGTTCCATGAAGACAAATTTCTCCCCGTACTTGATCCAGGAATTGTGTTCTGGATTGGGTTCAAAATTGCAAGGCTACGGAGGTGAACCCAAAAGCTTGGTCGGCTCTTCAACGACGGTTGTAAAATATGTAATACCAAAGTTAATTAAGCATTGGCATCAATAAAAATATTGCGATTTATTACAGCTCCATAAAACGGATAAGTTTTTCTTTCCATTCACTTTGCTTTTTAGTTTATTGCTTATTTTCTTATTTCTTATATGTTACCAACATTAATTACGCATCACTGACGTTAATAATAGTATGGTGACATTTTACTGCCCTCTTTAACGAAAAAAGGATCCTTTCTCATTTAATTATACTATTTAATGCGCATTTTTGTTCAATTATTACCTATTTCCAAAATTAATTAATCATTACTTGCGTCAATAATAGTTCGGTAATTTGTTACGTTTCTCCTAAACGAATTCTTATCAATTTTCATTTATTTATTTATTTTATTTTATTTTATTATTATTATTTGTTTATTTATTTATTTTGCTTCTCCTTGTATAGCTAATTTTTTTATTTCAATTCCTACATATTTCCGACATTAATTAAGCCTCACTGGCGTCAATAATAGTATTGTATATTTTTACAGTTACTCCAAAAGAAAAAGTAACTTTCCTCCATTAACTTGGCTGTTTAGTACCTAGCTTATTTTTCCTTATTCTAATTAATTCAAACCATCAAAACTAATTAAGCATTGACATCAATAATATAATGGCGTTATTTTACGTTTCCCCAAAACAAATAATTGTACTTTATTCTTTAACGTCACTCTTTAGTGCGTAGCTTAATTCTTTTATGCAACTAATACAAATTACCAACATTAATTAAGCGTCACTGGAGTCAATAATAACGAAGCAACTTTTTTACGGATCCCCTATATGAATAAGAGCATTTTTCTATATTAATTTTGCTATTTTGTATATAGTTTCAATTTCAAATATTATACCTACTACTAAAATTAATGAATCATCATTGGCGTCAATAATACTTCGGTGATTTACGTTTCTCCTAAATAAATAAGAACCACTTTTCTATTAATTTTCATTTTTGGAGCAGAAAACTTCTGTTTTTTTCCAATTTCAATTACTATTGAATTTAAAATATTTAGTTTTATAGAAACTTGTTTGAGGAACATAGCTATGAACAAAATATATATGTGGTTTCAGATATCTTATTATTCTATTATGGTAACATAGTCCGCCAATGCTACCACATTTAAATTAATTGACGGGCTTGGCTAACTCGAAACAGAGTGGAAAAAACAGTTGCTAACGTAAACACATGCCACATTTTAATAACCAATCAGAATCGAGATTCCCACACTACGTCACTCGAGGTATCCCATTTCAGAATGTTTATTTTTTAATGAAATTGAGAAATAGCTGTTGCTACCGTCGTGAACGAATGCAACCTTTTAACTGAATTGCATTCGGGATTTATAAATATAGATAATCAATATTCAAACTTCCCCAAAAATTTGATCTAGTAAACTTGGTCCTGCTTCTCATTATAAGTGTATAAAGTATTTATTTTCCGAAACTTCTTTTCTTTCAAGCCTCACAACCAAGCATATCTATAACTGTTGAGTTAATAATAAAAAGCGTTAAGCAATGTTGTTAAAAAATTCACAAGAATACTCAAAAAGCAAAATGTTTATTATGCTTTCGATAGCTATTAACCAATAATTAATAATCTGCACTTCATTAATTCTGATAAAGAAAAATTGTTTTGAGATAACTGTTCAATGTATAAATTCCACTATTTAATCCTATACATTCCCAGTTAAACCTCTCGCATTCAGAAAACGAATGGACGATACCTTAGAGTATTAGTCGCACGGAAACCAAGATGCCCAGCATAATTCATCTCGTTTTAATTACGCATTCTAATACGAACTTGAAACGTTGGACTTGTGCTCGGACAATCCCCTATGTAATCTCTTGCGAGCTCATATGGACATTTTATCCATCATCCCCCCCCTTCTAGTGGTGCATGCCGCTAAAATTGAAAACTTTTGTGATTAAATCCGAAGATATCTGTGCTTTGGGGAGGAGAAGTGAAATTCCTTGGACGTCATTTGAAAGATAACTTAGGAATTAATCCAAGTAAATGCAATGTTGAACAAGATAGTGGATGTATGATTAATTTCATAATAATGGTATTTTCTTTGAGACGAATCTTTTAAGTCTCCGTCTGTGTGTATATCCTTATAGGTATTAAGGTGTGAATTTTAAATGTTTATAAATGAATTGAATTTAAAATGAATGATGATGAGATGAGTATCACAGTCTGTTGGTGACCAGTAATGGAAGTGAGCGTTATTTAATGCAATCGTTACATTGATACAGGGTGTCCAAAAAGTAACGCTAGACCTAATTTTGATAGAATTTTACAGAATGTGAATGTCCAGATAGCAGACAAACTTACGGTAAATGTTTTAGTTTCATTTTTATTTGATTGGAATAGAAAACTTGACTAATTAGCCTTTTTTTAAAAACTTAGTAGATGTATTAGTATACAAAGCTTGTTTCCTTTAAGATAGTATAAAAGCATGCAAAATCCATTACAAAAAATTTCATTTTTTATATTTTATTTACTTGTACAGTAAACCTTGTTTCTGCCTTTTTCTCATTCTGGCTTTGACCATGTTCTTAAATGCAACATTTTCTGTGTGTTGAAAATTTAATGAGTAGGCCCTCCTTCACTTTTAAGCTGTTAAAGAAAGTCTAGACAGGCCTGCGTAAATAAACCTTGTTTCAGTGACATTAAATCTAAAATAAACCTTGAGAAACTGAGTTTATCCTCAGTTTTAAAACCCTTTCTATTCTTGCTCTGCGAATAAAGATTCGTTCTCGGTTTCAAAAAGTTTTTCCTAGCGTTCAATCTATACATGAAAAAGTTGTTAATCCAACTTAATGCGGGCCACATATTACATAAACTAGCATAATTAAAATTAACATTGTCTCAAGCATTGTAACATTTGCTAATCCTTTATAAATTTTGATGGGCTTTATGATAAACGTTGCTGCTGACATTAACATCAACCTCACACTCCTATCTAGGTGTACACTGTTACTGAGAAAACAAGAAAGTGATAACTCCATTCCTTTCCACACTTAGAAAAAAACTCGAATGCAATTTTGACAAGAAAGCTTTTTAGAGGGATATTATTAAGGCTTTTGTGCGAAGTCTCCGTCGTAATTTAAAATGATGCTGTTTTGCAAATAATATGCTATTTTTATAACTGATGTGAGTTTGCAAATGTTACCTTGACTCCTAGATCAAGTTTAGCCTATCTAAATCCAGTGCTGTCTACGTTTATTTTGAAAATGGCGCAAAACGTCATTATGGTTTTGCGAAAATGAAAAGCATTCATGGTCTAATTTTTTAATATTTAAAAGTTTACTCCAATGCTGCATTACCTGGGCTCATAAAAATTTGCAAAAACAGAGAATACGGCAGTGATTTTGATAATTTTCATCTAGGTGGGAAAATGTCGCCAAATTGACGATTTTTAAAAATAGTTTAATAGCGTTTAAAATATTTAAGTTATTTGTCTGTTCTAACAACCAGACAATTCTTCACGGCAAGAATACACCGATTGTTTAAAATTATCGCATTACTTCAAGTGCAAGGAACTTAAATTATGACTTTTTTATTTTCCTTGGCGATATAGTTTCGAAAAACAGCGTTAAAGATAAATAATAATAAAAGGTTGATTGCTAGGGTTTTAGACATTTTGTTACGGCCTCGAAAGAATTCAGTCGCTGCCTTTCGTCTTGCTGTTAGCCATGACTGCCTATTGAAACGTATGCATTGGATAGACATTGTACCAAGTTCAATTTGTTATATGAGTAACAAAAATGACAAAATGTATGTCCTTCACTTAAGTCATTGCCCAGCATTCCATATTGGATCTCTTTGGGAGAAATATTGGGAGGCTAGACGCAAGTTAGATTCTGAGAACTATACCGTAGACTGATTTAATTTCATTGGTTCACAGTTAATTTTGTATTGTTTTATTTTCCCTTTGTTTCGTCTAAGTTGTCTTTGTAATCTGCAATTAGAAATTTAAAAAAAAAACTATTACCGAAGAATCAGCTTTGCAAAGTATGCAAATGCATTTGATTATAAAACTATTTTTTTTTATTTTCATCCAAAAGTAGACTTCACCACATTCCACAATAAATTTGCTTTTATTATGTAAATAAATCAACAGAAGATAAACATCAAAGAAATAAATGAGTTTTAATCAAATTCCCTGCTGGAACAAATGAAGCATTTAACTTAATATATCAAATCGACATAACAAAATTTTGTTTTACTTTGAGACTCGGGTAATTCCATCATAAATATTCCCATATACGAACGCATAACGAGAGAAATCGAATATCTTTGAACGAAATTCACAAAATCAGTTAATCGTGGAATGTGCAAAATAGATAAGTGCGAATTATTGCATTCGTTCAGTCATTAAGCAAATGCTACATTAACTGATTCTGGGACTGAGAAATGATGAGATGTATCTGCGGATCATCATAGGATCCCGTTTCCAGATCAATAATCCAATAAAGGATCGGAGGAGTAATCAAATATGAGTATCTCATCCCCTTCTCCATCTGAAACTCTATCAAAGTTAGGAACGGTTCTTGAGAACATTGTAATCACCTATTTATCAAATAAATTCAACTTAGCCAATTAATGTTAAACTTCGAAATGCGTGGATTGATTTTTGGCGTGATTGCTCACGTTTTCTATATATTTCACGAGGTATATAAATCGTGTGTTGGACTTAGGGAATATTAAGCGTTATAGTATTTTGTCGGCAGAGCACGCACAGGGGATGTTGAATGAATGTGGATAGTCATACGATAACGCCGCAAAAGTTTAAGAAACTTTTATTAAGTACAATAACCATCTCTGTACAGTAAAGTAGTTAATTGAAAAACAACATAAACTTACAAACATGACATCTTCACAGAGTCATCCTGTACGAAATGACCATTTTTGTGATAAATGCATGTCTGATAAGCAATAAGTTCACTAATTACTTAAATTCAAAATGACGTAATCTAGAAAGAATTATGCTTGTTGCCATCACACGACCAAAACTTAATTCCGTTAATTTAATATCTGTGGAGTAACATACCTCAAACTTTCTAATTTACATAACTTTCTAATTTACATTTTGTTGCTAAGTGATAGCAACAAATACAGAAAAAATTACAAAACAATTTCATTTAAATTACTCAAACAACTCTCTTCTAGAATGTAATGTAAAAATTAACTTTCGTAATCTATGAAATAGATTAAATGTTTTTTCAGAAAAAAAAATTATTTATTTTAAGTTATTATAAAATTTTAGTTTTAAACCCATCAGAATGTAAAAACTTTTATCTTTTATTTCATATTAACATTAATTTTAGAACATTCATCTTTCATTCATTTTTAATTTTAATATTTTGTATTTTAACATCTTTTATTTATTTTTATTTCAAAATTAATTTTAAATTCATTTTTGTAATGAGTCCTATTTAATGTGTAATAACTTAAAAATCAAAATTTTCAATTTTACAAGTTTTCTGTTATTCTCAAAAAAAACGAAACTAAAACCCAATCAGCGACTATTTATAAAGAGGACGCTGCGATCCTTCTAGAATCAATCATACTCTCATGACAAACCATTTTGGTAAAATGTCACTGCCTGTCCCGTAAAAGTTAAGTTACGGATCTAGCTCAGACTTACTTAGATTACTATAAATATTGCTCTTTGCATAATATTTCAGAGCTGATCTTTGAAAATAACGTGTTAATTTTATTACAAGCATGATTCTAACTGATATAAAATAACTGTTATAATAAAATAATAGCTCTCTTTACTCACAATTGGGACTTAATACTTTAGTCGGTGACATTTTTTTTTCCTAAAAATTGCTCTTAAAATTCTCTTTATTCTACATATACAAATGAATATTATTCCAGACAGTTTAAGAAAATCCCATGAGTATTCGAATATGTCACGTAATATTTTCTATTTTGCTTGAAATTCAAATATATTTTATCTGATTGTTTGAAGACAAGCACGTAGAGAAAGATCTAGAATGTTAGAACGTTAAAGGAGGTATGTCAAGTAAAGATGGACGCCGGACATATTCCTGCCTCGCAAACGAAAACAAATGGAACGACAGAAATTTTATGTACTTTGCCAGCTGGAAGAATGATTGGAAACATTCTCTAATTATGGATGGATCGCAAGAGAGAGAGGATGTTGCCATTCGTTCCATGGAACAGAAATAGGAAATGGAACATTTTCCGGTTCCCATCAGAATTCGAAAACGACTTTCACGTAATCGAATGTGTATGGTTCTTGGAAATTTGGAACAAACGTATTTCACATTACTTTCAAAATGGCGGTTCTTTTTCTTATGATTTTTTTCCCTTCGTATCTTTGGAGAGTTTTCCATTTTTTTCTTTTTTTTTCTTCGTATATTTCTCTCTAGAGAATCATTTATTTTCTTCACTAGTATTAATATTACATAACCCTAACGGAATATAATTTATCATCATTAATTGAAAATATGTCATTTTCAATTTCTTTTCAAAAATAAAGTTGCAAAGTGAATTCGAAATAATAAATTCGAAATTGAAAAGTGTGCATGTAATTCGAATTGAAAAGTTTCGTTTAAAGCCATAAACTAAGCGTATTTTCTTCTTGTGCTTACGTGACACAAACCTCTGCTCATGTAACGAGCATATATAATTACATTTAATTATGTATATGAAATAAAATTGAAGCTCTGTTCATTTTTTACTTTTTATTTATTATATAGAATTCAATAATTCAAATATTTTTGTCAGTTTATTAGAAAATGAGGCTCCACTCTTGTTCGTTCCGCTCACCAAGACCCGGGGTTTCTTCTCATTTATCTTAGTTTCTTAAACGTTGATATTTTTTAAAAAAAAGAAATTATTTCGTTTATACAGTATTTAGTTATTATAGCAATGTAAAAACCTTTTTATGAATGTGTTAATTTTTACAAAATGAATGATTACTTGGATGTGAAAAAAAATTATACTAGAAAAAAAATATTTCTACTTAGAAATACAGAATACAAAATACAGAATGCATCAGGGCTCTAAAAAACTCAGAAATTTTACCCGTCCCCGAGGACGGCATGTCCAGCAATGTACCCGTCCTCATTTGAAACTAACCCGTAGATTCTAAAAAAATAAAAACATAATTTTCTCCTATTTACGACAAATATTTATATAAATTGCACAATGAATTAGTAGTTACTAGGATTACAAATACTAGTAATAAGAGAAATACTAGGTTACTAATAGTAACCTAGTATTTATTTTATGAAATAATTTAAATGACAAAAGTCAAGTTATTTGGAATGTCAATTTATCCGCGGGTACTGCGTTTTTTTAAATGAATCAAATATGACATTTGCCAGTTCCACAATCAAGCCAATGATTTGCAGAGGTTTCTGCACAGAAATCTGAAAGGGATTTTGCCTTTAGGTAGATGTTTATAGTTGCGTTTAACGCTTCTTGCTTAAGACCAGTACGTAATGTGTTGTTNTTTTTTTTTTTTTTTTTTTTTTTTTTTTTTTTTGCAAGTTCATTGCTGAAAAGCCCCTTTCAACCGCTAAAGTACTCCCAGACAGAGAAGACATCAATTCCACCATACGCAGTATGTTGCTGTATTTCTAGATTAGAGAGTCATTTTAGAAGTGAGGCGCTAGACTCTTGCAAGATAACAAAAATTGAAATGTATCACGAACATTAATGGGAAAATGGCAGCCCGCGCGGACGTCGGATTCGAGAAATTCGTTGTCCGAGGGGAATTTTTGACCGCCAAGGACGGGTGGTTTTTCGAGTCCTGGAATGCATGACACAATAAATAGCAAATATTAGGTAAATTTACATGCTAACTATGTATAACGATGTCTATATATTGTATAGCAGTTAAAATTGGAAACGGTTTTAATATCCTGATCTTATATTTTTAAAACTTTCTACATAAAGTATTATTGATACAACTTATTTAAATCCATTATTCCATTTTTGCCTTTTTTGTTACGTTTGACAAAAAATTAAGCACACGCTAATGAAATGCAAATCTTGAGAGAGAGAGAGTGGAATAATGTTTTTCCGCAGCAATAGATTATTAATCATAATTTAAAACAAAAATGAAAATGAAAAAAAAAATCGTGAAAAAAGCACTTAAAATTGCAATAACTTTTAAACAAATGGGAATTTTGAGGAAAAAAAACTCACGTAATTTTTTTAATGAAAATTACTCTTCTAGCATCACAAGTTTCAAATTCATAATTGCATTTTGGTGTTTTATGGAGCAACTAACATATTATTTTTTTCTATAAAGTTAACAATTAATTATTCTCGAGCTTATTATTGGGAGATAATTTTTTTACGTCATATTCCTAGTACACTTTTCTACGAACTTTCCTAATTTCAGGTTTCTAAATCTTATGGATTTTTTATAGTAAAACAATATGTAATGTTAAATAAAAACACCCAAAACTGCGATGGTGTAGTGCTTANTCTGTTTTTTTGGCAGGTAGTATTTTTTTCTGTCCACTGATTAAAATATTATACAACAAATTATTTTCTAAATTTAAAATTTACAATTTCTTTTTTAAATTAAATTTAGCATACTAGTTTTTAAAGTAGTTTGAAGAGCTCTAAAATTATTGAACGTAATAAATCCAATTAGGTTTATAAAAAGATATAGTAGCATTTATATATATATATATATGTGTGTGTGTGTGTGTGGGAACAGCTAAAACATCTTTAGCCGCTGTAATGTGTTTCAGTCATTGTCATATGACAACTATTCAAATAAACTAAGTTTTTCCCACAGAATTAATATTTAAACCCGCTTTGAGCACCAATCTGATTGGCCTCTAGATATACTAAGAGAGTTGCTTTTTGTGCAAAAGAAACTTAAATACTTAAGTAAAAAATATTTACGTTTTGCAACACACTCAAAACACAAAATTTAAGTAGTAGTAGTACTTTACGTTGCACTAGAGCTGCACAATGGGTTGTTGCATAAATCCCTTGAGTAGCCCTTAGAAATGATCCGAAGATCTCTTACAAAAAGTCGGACATTCTACGGCAGAACAGTTTAATACCACGCACCCTTGATAAGGTGATCAAAGCCCATTCATCCACCCATTCATTGACCACATTCAGTGATGCTTGATTTAGGTGGTCCACTGGGAGCCGTGTCTTGCGATTATTCCACTGTGAGACTTCAAAATTTCAAATAAGCGATTATAGGTAAAATTCAGTTACTGTTAATTAATAAATTGTGGTTTAAAAATATTACATTACATTGACATTTACCCGAGTGTAAAAATGCTATGACATGCAACATGAAAATGCAAGCGTGCGCGATAGCCTTTCGAGGTTTGAATTCCAATTTTTTTGAAGGCTCATCCCAGAATTATGCTCTCGATTGTCTTAAAAAAGACGCATCAATTCTGCTATTATGACTATGTATTACTTTCAAAAAGAGGTAGGTTTTTTGCACAATGTTTTTGAGGCCTGGTGCATATACTCACGGCTTAAGGAGTTGCATGGAACTCTTAGCAACACCAAGTACGTAGCGTGGTTTGTGCTTCTGATCTCAGGAAGATCTCAGGAACGACACGCTGTTTCTGACTATTGGCTAGATAGGTCATGACTGCCGTGCAGGTTATGTGCATACATTAGGATTACGGTCTTACCCAAATTGTACTTTATGCAATAGTATATGTGTTATGGATGCTGAGCAGATCCGGCAGTACTGATAACATTTATGAGATGTATTGTAAGGCTAAAGAAAAATTACAGTTCTTGCAGACATATTCCATTTTTATTAGTTGAATTATTGTTTTATGGTGGATTATATTGTTTCTTTTTTCTCCATGTGTGTTTGTGCGGAGTACTTCTGTCTAGCGAATAATGTATATCGAATGCTACTACTGTAAATAAAATAAAAAATATTCCAAAATAACTCTCTGTTCCATTAAATAAGTAATTTTTACGTATTCATTATAATAAGCAAGATCTGCTAGGAGGATAAGCATGAAAAATAACCATACGCATTTAAAAATTTAAAAAGTATTCATTATAGTTTGTTTTTTTTTGTTTTTTTTCAAAATTTAAATTTCACCCTATTAGCCACTGCTCTATTATCTTGACTCATTTTCACCATTAGAAGTAATAAAAATAGCAATTGTATAACCCTGGATGAAATTCATAGTTGTGAAGGTCAAATGAAGGACAAGAGCATGAAATGATGATGAAGCGCCGAATGTGTTCTCATTCGACCGGGGCAAACATATTATACGTCTACAATTGGGAAAAATCAATTCGGTTCTCTTCTCTCTGAAAGGAGAACATCGCCTGATGGATAATAATATGGAGCATTATGCTCATTTATAGATGCATTTCGAATGGTTAATATTTCTAGAACTAGCTTTCTCCCGGCTATTATGAGTTATTCTGGTACCAGGAAGTAATTCATTAGCCTCTTCGCTTGGTTTCATCTCAAAGAGGAGCAAATAGTTTCCTTGATATTTTTGAAAACACTTGATGTCATAATGAATTAAAGAAAATTATTGAATGGTTCGTTAGTCAAGACAAAATCTTAATTTTTTAATGATCGAAACATTAAGAGTGTGCACATATGAAAGTCCATATTTTAATGTTTCGATCATGTTCCTTATCCAATCACTCATGCGAAAACATAAGAGTGATCTCATGACATAAGAACATACCTAAGAGTTTTCACTCCTCAAGTTTTTTAATGAATAATCTTATCATTCTTATGTTCTTTATCACATGTGCTCATTCTTATGTTTTGACCCTGTTTATTATTACTCTTATGTTTTTCTGTTATAGAGTGTTCTGGTTCTTATGGTAGATAAGATGATTAGGGGAAAAAGATGTCGATTGTTAGAAAATTTTTTAGAACAAAAAAAATTAAAAAACAAAACATTAAATCTGCCTGTACAATAAAAGTGATATAAATGTTTTACTGAAGGTCTTTATTATTGAAAAATAGGGAGCACTGTGAAAAAAAAAATGAGTATGGTGCGTGGAAAAGGTGGTCACCAACATAAATACTCTCACAAATAACAATTTAAATACTTATAACCTTGTTTTTTAACATACGGCTATTGGGAACAAAAAAGTATTACTAGTTTGGTATTTAGTCCACTTTCCTGCATTGTTGTTTTTTTGTATAGAAATAGAATTTAAAGACAGCCGGTCAGGTGGCCGAGCGGTTAGCGGGCCTGACTGCGAAGCCAATGGCCGTGGGTTCGAATCCTGCTCTGGGCATGGATGTTTCACTCTCTTGTGTTGTCCTCTGTTGTGTGTGATGAATGAATGTGGCCCACCCTATGAACGGGTTTGTGGCGTGGGCAATGTTACTCGCCTCCGTGACTTTGGTTTACGGGTGCCCACAGGGTAACGCGAAATGAGTAACACCTCTGGCATCTTCTAAGGCGAAACAAGTTCAGTGCCTGCCGTTCGAAAAAAAAATAATGTAAAGACACATATATAAAATAAAACACTACAACATAGTAGTAAAACATTTGTGTTATATGGTGTAGAAAACCACGAAAACCTCCCTCGTTTAACCTTATAGCAAGAGAACTCTATCCCAAGATCCATCCACCACTGAGGATATTTTTATATCCGCAATGTGATCGGTACGAGCCGGGGGCGGAATTTGTATCGACCAGCCATGGCTAGGATTCGAACCTGGCCCACCTCATTGGAGGGCAAACGCTCTATCCCGCGATCCACCACGGATCTAGAGAAGGGATATTTCCATTTTTCAAACTTCTCTTATGAAAATTATTCTAGATTAACTAATGGTCCCATTTAAATTATTTACGTAAATTAAATTATTTAAATTATTTACGCCCATTTACTTAAATTAATTAGTAATTTTTTTTTAGATAAGTCCTTTTTCGAAAAAAATATTAGAAGTCAACAATTCTTTCCACAAGGCTTTCACGGGTCTTAAAAATTTGGAACAATAAATTAACTGAAGTTTAAATCATAAATATTAATGTGATATTAAATTGACGTTGTGTGAATTTAGATTTTTAAAAACCGCTTAATCGTTTTAGATAAATCGCGAAGATATGCCTTAAAAGATACACTTGTAATATAACCAGCCTCTCCATCCCCTAAGTTCGAGATTAGGCTTAGTATTTAAAAAAAGCAACAAAAATATTAATTACGAAATTCTTTGCTTAGTTGTCGAATTTCGATAGAACATTGAAAAAGACGTGTATTTTGCTGTGTCCATTATTTTAAACACGCATTTGGAGCCGTGCATGTTTAAACACGAATTTCGAGATGTGTACATTTCTTAAACACGCATTCCAAGCTGTGTTCGTTTTTAAACACGCATTTTAAGCTGTGTACATTTTTTAAACGCGCATTTTAAGCTGTGTACATTTTAACGCACGCATTCCAAGCTGTGTACATTTTTTCAAACACGCATTTCGCGTTGTTCCGGAATAAAAAGCTCAACGATGAGGTAATCATTTCCTTAACAAATTTTAAAATTAGATGTTTTCACCTTTAACATTTAAATATTATAGGCATGAAGTAAACTAGAATTGTTTTCTCTCGGTTTATTCTATACCTAAATTGCATTATCAATCTTCTCAAAAAAGTTTTAATTCTTCCTTAAACTAATGTAATTAGTTTTATTGTTTACTGGGTAGAATTATTTCACTTTAGAAAATCAAAATAAGAAGGTAATGTAAATCGAAAACTGAATTTCAATTAGTTTGTTGAATAAAATTAATCTCTTATGACTTAAAATAGAAAAGATTAAACCTTAAGTCGATAGACTAATACGATTTTATTAATTCTTCTAGAAGTAAAACCCTTTTTTTAATTAATACCATCGCTTATTCTAATTCATTTACTATTCATGAGCATTTTATCATAACAACTTAGATACTCATACAATAAAATTAAAGGTTCTTTTAAAGACACCTATAGTTTGTATAATGCATCATTAGTTTCTTTAATTACGTTTGTTTTCTTTAGAAAGCGTAGATTCTAACAATCAGATAACGTTTCTAAATCTTTTTAATCATTTATTCTTTGTCATGAATTCTTTACATAAAAGTAATTGCTTCGTTTTTTTTTTCATTCGGAATCGAATAAATAATTTATAACTATTTACTTCAGTCTCATAAAAATGATGCTTATTGAATATAAATGCATACATACTTCTTAATTAAAGGGATTTTGATTATTAATATAATGTCTGGAAAATGTGTATTTAAGAAGTCCCTTTTTGTAATTTTACAAAACTTAATTTCACATAATTCCATCAAAATCAACAATATTCATAAAGCAATAATAATTGAATGTCCGTAATAATTTCCGAAAATTAATTTCTATTCGACAAATTGTGCCACGTCATTATCATTTGTAGAAGTAAACATAGCAGACTGACTATTTATTTCAGCATCGGAACAAATTATTAATTTTTTTACAAAAAATACTTTTGAACTAGGCTCCTTAATCAAATAAATATAGTCTGTTTTGTTCCAATAGAGAATAGGAACATTATATGTGATATAACAGGAGGCATATAGGGAGCACACTATAAGGAAGTACTAATTGATTATGGGCAATAATATCTACGAGTGTTTTTTCATTGCCCCAAACAAGAATTAACTGGAACTATAGTGAAAATAGTCAAGAATCCGCAAAATGAAAACCTACAGGTCCATGGAGGACATTCCATCCCAATCATTCTTTGAAGTGATATTCAAATCGATGAGTATTCGCTCTAAATACCAGACAGGAAGACCATGTACCAGTCATCACATTTTCCCTATTGTTTTAACACGTTAAAAATTACATTGCTGAAAGCACTTTCAGTTTTAGACAATTATACTTTACATTTTTATGCAACAATGTGATATGGTATTAAAAATTCCTTCATTCAAACGAGAGATTCGTAAATCATGTGAGCAAATGTAATATATAGTGTAACGTTATCATAACTTGAGATGAATGAAGTCACATGTACACGCGTTACCTCACAGAATATAAATTTCTAGCGCCACTTGTTACTGCTCTAGATACCAAGCACTTGATGATAGAAATGAAATACAGAATTAAATCTTTCTCAAGTTTACATTTTAATGTTTCTAATCAAAGTACGAAATTGATTTAAGCAAATTTTAAGATAAAAATTTTGGCATAAAACTTTAAAATAATAAGTCAAAATTGGAAGAGAGCAGCTAAACTCAAATTTGTCTCACGTAAATAATTTAAATAAAATGTTCGAAACCAAAAATAAGCAAAACGAAATTTTAAAGATATGTATGTTAGCAGCACTTCATCAGGGGACACACTGTCTGCTAACACAATGGAACCTTTCTGTAGTCAGTAGTTAAACCGAAAGCTGACTGCTCCCCGAGGCCCCATGATGGAAAAACTAAATAAGAAAATACCATACCTCAAAATTTCTTACATTGAAATAAATAATTTGTGTATCATCGGATTCACACCTTTTATTTCAATATTTGAATTTTTGAGATATTGCATTTTCTTATTTAGACTATCTATTATGGGATCTCGGGGCACAGTCAGCTTTTGGTTAAGCCACTGACTACAAAAAGGCTCTAGTGAGTTAGCAGACAGTGTTTCCCTAAATAAAGTGCTGTTTTCCTGACATGCATATCTTTAACATTTCGTTTCGCATATTTTTGTTTTCTAACTTTTTATTTAAATTGTTTTAATGCTTCCATTTTTTTTTAAATTCTTGCAAATATGTATTTCTATATTAAATTATTATTGATTGTTAGTTGACTTTTCAACACGTAAAAATTTAATTATATATTCTAAAAGCAAACTCATTCTCTGTATAATCTAGGTGATTGGCGAGTCAATTTCTGAAGACCCAGTCAAATACACAAACCATCATCGGTTTCCACCCCAACTCTCTCCGGTGGTAGGGGGAGGAGAAGGAGGACAGAAGAATGAACACAGACATCGAGAAGCAAGCTGTAAAAGACAATCTTGAAAAAGATGGTAAAGTGACAGATTCGGACGATTCGGACTTGAAGAAGGACCCGGATGCTGAAGAAGCTGCTGAAGATTCACCTCTGAAAGGTAACGAAGCTAACATGGACGGAAAAGAAGTAGATCCCACAGGCTCAATAGGAGAGAAGTCTGGAGCCAAAGAAGGAGCCAAAGGTCTGCGTGAGTGGCTATCCAAATCGAGAGTGAAATGGTGGATTGCCATTTTGGTCGCCATCATACTTCTAACAATCGTTCTAGTTGGAACTCTACTAGCAGTAGAAGATGATGATTTTGATATTCCAGACAACAGCGTAAGATTGGTGAAGGTAAGTAATTAAAACTTACTGCTTTCATGCCAACCCTGTTTCTTATAATTAACTATAGAGCGCTGTTATTAATTATTATAATTTATATAAGACCTCAGGAGATTATTACGTTAATTGCAATTGTAGCAATTTTAATGATCAATGCAATGTATTTATTTGAAGAGTGTAGTGAATGATACATTTTCACAACTTCAGAAACGGAAAAATTTGCAAAAAGATCAGGTTCTTAGATATCGCAGACATAAAGAAACCACTGACGTCAGAATTAAGGAGTATTCCGAAGATTTTAAAAGTTATCTCTGAAGCTTTACTCTCGAGTAAAAAGTGCATTATTGGAGTAGGAGGATATTTCTAAAAATATTAAATGGATATGTAATTCGCATTATATTTCAAGGAGTAATTAAAATAATTAATTCTGTAAGAATAGGCGAAATTTGATTAACAGTGGAATTTTATCAAACTGCATAAATTATTTTCGTAAGAAAATTTTCTTTTTAGCATATCTTAATATATTTTATCACATTTTAAGCAGCACAATAAGAGACTTCAAAAAATTGACAATCATGCAAAGCAATCTTTGCACTCTTCTAAGATCATAGAAAAAATTACGAGAATCACTTTTCTCTTAAGTAGTGGTCAAGGAGCTGACCTCACATCAGAAAGATCCTGTGTTTGAATCCAGGACAAGGCATGGATGCTCTTGTATCTCTGTACTATCTGTCCTTATTGTAAAAGCAACGTTAGCCCACCTAATACTGTGCTCTTGAAAGAGTCGTTCACGAATCTGCTCTACTGATTCCTGAATGACGAATGTCAATCGGGTGGCCATTGGAAAAAAAGAAACTTTTCTTTATTCAAGAAAAAAAGTACTAATAATGAAAGACAACAGCTATAGAAATTACCTCTCAAATGACTTAAATAAGTATGGGTTATTAAAAAATAAAATTTTAAAAGTTCAACTTAAAATTACTACGTAGATTATTGCTTCAATAAGATTATTAAAGGCTAACAAAATCAAAAATTCTTCTTTTGGTAATGTGGTGTTCAAACGAACATCAAAGTTTTTAGCATTAATCATATACTATTCTAGGACATCCTTGAGCAAAAGGTTTCAAAATTAGTCTAATATTTCCAACAAATAAAATTACCAGACTCTAGAGAAAAATTTGAATGAAGAATAACATTAAAATTTGTGTTTTACTTCCTTGCTCAAGTACACATAAGTTTAAACTAAGTGCTGCATGCATAAATTGCCTTCAATCACTGTTTTAAAGTTGATGTCACATTGGTTTTATCGCACTCGTTTACATATCTATCAATATCAGTCCAGCAATAGCTTATAAAATCTACCAGTTAGAAGCTCTCGACTACATATTTTACTATTTTATAATATTTTCTAAATTTATATTGCAGTCACTGATATTATTTCCAGATAAAATATTAAAATAAAAATCACAGCCTCTATAGATTGTTTTTAGATCTCTCAGACTCTGATCGACTTGCAGAAATATAGCTCTGATATCCAGTCATCAAGATTACAAAACAACAAGAGGGAAAAGCTAGTCCTTCAATTCCAAACTGCCTTCTTATGAAGAGTTGACTTTTTTTTGCAGGCTTAAAATGATAGAAAAGGCATGATGTTTTTAAAGGTAAAGTGATATTCTTTACACAGGTGTCAAGTGTAAAGGCGATTGTCCGGTATTCCCTGCAAATGATTTATAAAATTGTCCGGCATTTCTCTCATTAATATTTCCTCTAATCATTATAGTGTAAAATTTGAAGCAAAATCCAGGGGAAAAAATTATCTAAAAAACTATCTAGTAAAAAGGAATGAAAATGTTAATATGAAAACGGGTACAAATTGCAGCAAACTCCGATGTAGTTAAGAGCATTTTATCATTAGAAAGGAAATATTCTATTTTCGATTTCCGAATTCTGAAATCGAAAATAAATTTACACGTTTCTCCGTTGGCTAAAGAAAGATAACTATTTGAATCACCCACTGGAAGACAGTTTCGATTTTAAATACCAGCTCTTCCGCTTGTTGTTTTGTAACCGTGATTTCATTTTATTATAACTTATTTTAAAGACACTTTGAACTATAGTTTTTCTTAAACAATTACTTGAATTTTAATTGTTGTTGTTTTTCAGCTATGGCCTCAACCAAATAAGCCCAGAAATATTATCAACTTTGTCCACGGAACCCTACCGTTTGAAGGGCGCGTTTGGCCAGATTTGACGAAACAACTTGATGACCTACTGATCAGGTATCAGCCCAACATAAACAGGAGCAGGAACGTTGTCGAGTGTTACGGAGGTCCATCCCTAAACCATTTTGGAACCGTATGCAAATTTGACATCAAACCATTGATGCTGGAGTGTACCAAGACAATGAACTACGGATACGACCAGGGCAGACCTTGCGTTTTCCTGGAATTCAGCAACATCACTGATTGGACACCAGAACCTTACAGCTCCAGGGAATTGGAAAACTTCGTAGAATTGTCGGACAGAAGCGTCTCCAACATGGTGTTTCTGGACTGCCAAGGAGATACCATTGTTGACAAAGAGAATATGGGAAAGATTCAGTACACACCAGACAGAGGATTTCCAACCAAATATTTCCCTTACCGTGGACAAGGGAACTATATGTCCCCCATTGTGGGAATACGATTCAATAAACCAGCTATCGGTGTGGTGATTTCTGTTACTTGTAGGTTCTACGCTAAAAACCTTAACCACACAGACGAAGCAGTGCCCAGTGGACAGATTTCATTCAATCTCCTTGTAGATTGAATGGACTATCGTAATCTATGAGGCAAAACATACGCGAGCAAATCGCATACCACGCTACTCTCATTAAACCCCATTGTTTTATCCTTTGTTCCCGAGTACCTGTAACTGAAACTTGTTGGTGAAAGTGAGCTATGTGCCAAACCCAAGTAAGGACATCGGCCCAGTGGATTAGAAACCAAAGATGTGGTCATTTGTTCAGTGTAATCAGTGTTTTCCTTGTATTTGAGACAAACTCAAAGAAGTGGATTCATGCTTAATACTTTAAAAATAGCTGAAGCCCAGATTGGATGGACTATTGTTTAAAAAAAAGAAAGCCAAAGTGTATGTAATTTCGCACCCAAATCGTAGAAAAAGTTGGAAAAAAAGAATGAAAAATACTTTTGTGATTCGACCCAAAAAATGTCCATTTTTTTATTTCTTACTAATGATTACAAAATCAGTATCGTGAACTATGGTATACAAAAAAAAAATGGATTTCGACACGTGACTTGCAGAGATTTCCTAACGGAGAAAACTCAAAGCCAAACTGTGTTCAAAGCTATAAAACTTCGTTTTTAACTTCAGTGTTGGTACTTTCTTACTCTTTCATTGGATACTTCAAATTCCTACACTAAATTGTGGATTTTTAACAGAAAAGGAAATGCTTTCTTATGTTTTTAATTTTAGGCTTTTGCTTATCCAATTTATTTTATATTATTTTACTTAATGTATTTTATTTTTTTTGCGCTTTATCTATAATGTATTTTTATTTTTTCTCACGGTTTTCTCAATAAGAAATAATTTTGTTATTGGATTGATTGATGACTTGATTTTCAAACTTTATAATTAAGCAAGCATTTTGTTGTTCTCCTTTAATATTTGTTCAAAATTACTTAGATTAAATTAATGATCATTTCTGTTTATATTTCAGCATGCCTTTTGATTATTATTACTTTAAACAGTATTGTTTCTTTAATGCTCATAATTGAGTTATTTTATTTACTAATTATTTCTTCTTTATATGTTTTTAATTATTTTAAACGTGTAAGTGATTATTTTAAACCTGTTTGTCCATATATATATTCGTTTGTTATAATTTCAAGTGTGGATACAATTTGTTTTAAATTTGTGCTCATATATATGTTGATTTTTCATATCATGATCACGCTTTCTTCATTTTTAAAACAGTACAATTTTCTTATTCCTCATATAGTTAATGACATGAATTTTGTAATGTTAAACTATTTATTCGCACAAAAATTCCAAACACATTAAAGGTTTTTATAAAATTTAGAAGCGTTATCTAAACTAAGCAAGGTATTTTTCGCTTTATTTCCAATGAATTGTCTCTACCTTTTTCGAAGTAAAAAAAAAAACATTTTCATTACGAATTGACTATAATCGTTCCAATTTGGATCTATATGACTGATTAATTAACACCTGCTTTGCTCAAAATGAAATGTTGTATGTCGTTTTTAGAAACGTTCAATAATTCGATATTTTTTAGAAACAGTCTGATAACACGCTCCCTGAAAATTCAGTTCTTGACCAAGAATTGAGGGTATTAATATGATATGAAAATTATTTTTAAAATGGAGTATTTAGACAAGGACCAAGATTTAAAATGATATTTGTCTATTTTTTATTACCTCTAACAAACACTAAAGCTTTACTATGATCATTAACATTAATTTCCCTTTGAAACACACATCAAAACGTTTTACCGAACAAAAGATTTAGTTTCAAATGCAAAAAAAGTAGTAATAATTATGAAAAGATGAATAACCAATCTAATAGAATATACAAGTTTACAATTCTTTAGATAAGTTTACAATTCTTAAATGGTTTCAAGATTTTTATGCGATACGACAAAATAAATATACATTAATAGAAATCGCTCTAATATTTATTGTAAACTGTGCAAAAGAAATAAGTCTACTATAAAGCCTTCATTTTTCCATTTGGAACTGTGTATTAATGTAACAATATTCTTTCTGTTATAATACTCTTTCTCTTAAATTATGTCTCAGTTATTATATTTTGTAAGAAAATAGTTTAAAAGCAATGTGAAACCTAAACATAGATAAGTTTCGAGCCTAATATCGTTTATACATAAATGGATACCTTTGCATAAAATAATGTTTATTTCACTGAGGGTATCATGTACATGTTAAAAAGCCTAATCATAATGAACCTAACCACTTTTTCACAATACAAAATGTTTATAATTTCACAATCTTATAGCACAAAACACAAATTATAAAAACACTCTTAGACTTTCAATATAACTGCTTTAATGAGCTAAGCGTAATTAGTATTGATATTTTATAGCTGTAAATAATACAAATTGTTGTACTTACCTAAACAAAAAAAGCTTAGAAAATGATACATTTTCTTGCACGTGTTGATTGATTGTACAAGGTGGGTATATATAATTAAAGTTACTCTGTTTAGCCCAACATAGTGTCCGTTCTGGTAGACGGATAATGATGAAACTTGTTCCAGACGTTAAAAAAAAAGGAGGGGAAAAAAACACTACAATAAAATGTAGTTTACATAATGACCAATAGATGGGGCGTTTATTGTCCAAGAAATACGTAATGTACGTGGTATACAGCGGAGGACTGACTTATTTCAAAGTTAAAAACATTGGAAACAAATGGTGATTGAGAAATGAAACAAATAGTCTGTCTATTGTCTAAAAAAATTCGGAATTTGTTTCCTTTTTGAAACTTTTTGTATTTGGAAAAGTGTTACAAAATAATTTAGACAGTTTAAATTCTGAGCAAATTGATAACATAAAACTAATAAAATTGAGAAATTAAACTGTTATAGATTTGAAATGTTCTAATTTCCCCAACCAGATCTCAGATTTTTCCAGCATTTCTTCACGCGGCTCTTTTTCGCCCATCCTTGTAAGGTGGGGTTGTAATGTCAGAAGGTTTATTTCAGGAGACTGCTTTCAGTCCTCGTTTAAATGATATGCAGTGGTTGAACACGTTATAACGAGCCTTTAATATGAGTTTTAAAAAAAAGTGCACACTAATTCTGGACTATGATTTATTAAAAGTTTTGCGTCTTTTCCCTTTATGCGTTGTTTTCTCAACTGGTAGTCAAAGTTTGAACTAATTTTCGTTGTAGATATAGTTTTTACACGGTCCATGCAGCATGTATACCAAATTTCATTGGCATCCGTCAACCAGAACATATTTTATTTTAGTCTAAAAAAAGGAACTTCA
The DNA here is from genome assembly GCF_043381705.1 of Parasteatoda tepidariorum. Taxonomy (NCBI): domain Eukaryota; kingdom Metazoa; phylum Arthropoda; class Arachnida; order Araneae; family Theridiidae; genus Parasteatoda; species Parasteatoda tepidariorum. The sequence goes on along the minus strand of NC_092206.1, from coordinate 95,256,865 downwards.
ATTAACCACACTGTATAAAAATTATTTCGGTGGGAATTAAACCGGTGATATATAAATAAATACATGTCGAGTACATCTATGTTGTGTTTGTAAAAATATCCCCCATACTAAATTTTTAGAAGTTACTTGAAATTTGAAGATGAAAAAAAGAAATTTAAAGAAATGGGTTTCTTGTACATATTGTTATTATAAATTATATACAGTTGTCTATTACGTTATAGTTTTCTCTTTGAAAAATTATATACATCTTTGCTAATGTTTCACGTAGCTATTTTATTGAGGTATGAGTTTTTTAAAACGAAATACTCACTCTTGTTTACATTATACAACTAGAGTGTGATATGCATGATGTTTGTAGTGTTTTAGAAAAATTTTCATCGTATGATATAGATTTCGAAAAACATTGTTTTCAGGGAAACTGCATTAAAAATAAATTATATGTTGTCAGTTTATTTAACTGATTTATGAATCCTAAATTTCACTTTTCGATTCATTCACCTTCTTTTGTTTTGAATTTCATTTGTAAAACAGCATTTATTCTTCCAAAAATTGAGTTTAGCGTTGAACCGTGTTATTGTTTCCTTGATCAATTATATCATTCAAATTCGTTACAAATTAAATTATTCATATTCGTTAAAATTAAAATTAAAAATACCTTAGAAATTATTCGTTTAATTATTCGTTACAAAAAAATTCGTTGCAAATTACATAACGAAATTATTAAAAACTCGTTAAAAAAAATTTAAGAGGTTTAAGATGAATCAATTGTCAGTCTCAGTTGAGAAGTTTAAATATTAATTTGCCCGAAAACGTGGTTGTATTTGAAACCATATTGCAGTCGTAGAAGATAGATACGGTATTAAATTTCAACGTACTTTGAAATTTTTAGCAGTGCATTTTCGCAAAAACAGGTGTTTTTAGAGTTTTTTTTTTAAATCAAGACTATTGCATTTCTTTTATATTTCCTATTTTTTTACTAAATAAAAAAGCATCTATTTTCTTTTATTTAACTTATTTATCAATATTTGCAATAAGTCATGCACTTAACATTGCTCATTTTTCATCATTAATATTTTAAAGGCTTGCGCTCAGTTTGAAATTTTCAATGTAAATAAAGCCAAAAACGTTTCTAATTCAAGAGAAAAATAAAGTTGCATAATTTCCACATAATTATTGACTTATGAATTTCTGACCTAGTTTTTCCATAAATTAAATAATTTTAATATAATTTTAAATTCATAGACTTAAATTTATAGACTTAATTTATAGACTTACTGATCTATTTTAATCTTATTTATTCTAATTTTAAATATATTGACTGATGAATATCTGACATTATTTTAATCAGAAGATGGCACACATGACTTGTAACGTGACATTCACATTTAAAAGTTTCCCTGAAGACATGGAATTGTTTTTTCTGGATATAAAAACGTGGTTAAAAATGTCTGATTCATATTGTACAGTTGAGATTTTTGATGTTTGAAAATTTTAGTACATTCAGTGCTGATAGCAAATTACAAAGCTATTGCTTTCTAAGAAAACAGATACATTCAAAAGAAAAACATATGTGTATAGTTAAATAAAAACAACAAAAGACATTATTTTATCAAAGCCTGTTATTATAATAGTAATTCTATGAATGTAAATATTTGCACTGCATTGTGTGTGTTTTTTGAAAGATGTATTTTTGTTGCAATTTTCAACTTTTGACTTCAAAAAACTCTCAGCAGAAAAATGTCTGAACTAACATTTCTCTCTGCATTTTGGACAATTTAAGATGAAACAAAAACATCTTAAAAATTTCATTAAGATAACAAAATAAATATAAATTTATTTTTAGTGATCAAAAGTTTTCTCCACGAGCAAATATCTGATCAGCGTTAAATTTTGCATCCTTTATATATAATTTTTTACGGAATTTATATTTGTGGAGCTTTGCCTCTATCATTTTAATTAAATTTATTTGCAAGTGAGAATTTTCTCCTATTTACGCATAATTATTCTTATAAAAGTTTCATGAATTTTACGAATACTCTTTGTTACAGAAGATATAACTTGTTTGCTACTTTTACTATAGTTTAGCAATTTTAGCATATTTTACAGGTATTTTCACTTGTGTGTCGACAGCATTTCATTAAAAAAATTTGATTTTATTTTGTCAGACTGTTTTATATTTCTAAAATCTTAACAGCACAACTTTAAATTAATTTTGTTCCGTTCGTTACATTTATTTACTTTTTCAAACATAATACCAATTGTTTGAAACTGAAAGAAAAATCTGCTTATTTGGTATGATATTTGTTTGCAAAATAATCAAAAAGCATCGATGGGTCCAGGTGCAGAGAGAAACTCCAGGACATGAACATTCCTTTCTGCCACTAGTCCTTGTTAATTGAGCTAAGCTTATTGTCGTTCTATGTTACTCAGTTGTTCTTTGCAAAAATAAAGTTGTACTTCACAATACCTTCTCTCTCTTTACTGTGTCTTAAAATCGGAAGTATCTTCCATGGATCGGGAAAATAAACAGAATTTGTTTTATATTCCAAATCATATTGTATTTGTATCAACGGCAATATTTATACACCTATTGGCAACTCGAGCGTGGTTAGAAAAGGATTCAAACTTGTTTTATTCCAAATTAGGGGTGTAATAATTGACTGAATTAACCCGTTCTGATCACAGATGATTTCACGGCCAATGGCCCCACATATAAGAGTCATTCTGGCTTCACCGGCATATGATTATACGGAAGTAATTTCAATTTGGAACGTTTTATTTCAGATTTTTAACAACTGTAGATGGCGGTAGAAGTCAGTTATAATTTCGAATAATGTCTGACAGAGGGTGGACATTCAATATGTTCAATTCTTCAATATGTGAACCAGGTTGGAATCATAGTGATGGCTGGTGGATAAGAATTCAGCAACCGGCTTGCACCGACAACAGTTCTGACGTGAAATATCCTCAGTGATAGACAGATCATGGGTTAGAGTCCCCTTGCCGTCAGGCTAACCGAGTTCTCGTGCTCTTTCTCTCCATGTAACGCAAATGAGGGGTAGATCCATCAAAAAGTCCTCCCCGAAAGTAAATTTCTCCCTATACTTGATCCAAAAGTTCTCTTGTCTTCTGGATTGGGTTCAAAATTGCAAGGTTACGTAGTTGAACATTATTAGTGGCAAACCCAAAAATTGAGTCGGCTGTTCATACACGGTTATAAAATTAAAATAAAATTCTGAGTTTTTATTTTATTATTTGATCTGAGGTATTTAATCATATAGATAACTGCACGTCTTTGGCTTTTTCGAGAGGATTAGACAGTTTAAGAACTGCACTCTGGTTCAGGAAAAGGATGAAATACTTATCGGATTGTGGGATTGGATTTGTTTTTTTTTTTTTTTTTTNTTTTTTTTTTTTTTTTTTTTTTTTTTTTTTTTTTTTTTTTTTTTTTTTTTTTTTTTTTTTTTGCATATAAGGGTTTGCTAGATAGTGTTTCGGGTGTGGGTCAGTTTTATTCTTGTCGCAATTACGGAGAAAGCAAAATATTTAAGTGAGAAAAGATTTCGAAACTGAAATGAAAAACTTAAGTTGTAAACAGAATATTTAATTAAGGAAGGAAAGGATTTTCAATTTCAAGAAAATGATATGATGGAAATTACTAAAATAAATGGTCTTTTTTTTTAAATTTTTCTAGCAAGAAGACGTAATTCTATATTTTTGGCCATACGCGAATTGACAACAAGGATGGTTAATTAATGTTAATATTTATACATTAATTGAAATAAAATGATGACCTATCTACTAATAAGCAAAGTTATTGGGAAAAAATGCTCATTCGTTTTTGAAAATCGTAAAAAATCACCATATTATTATTAACACCAATGCTTAATTAATATTGGTAATATGTAATTACTGTAAAAAAAAGCTTTTATTGGAGAAAAAGTGAGTGGGAAATTCGTTTAGGGAAACCGTAGAAAATTGCCATACAACGATAACGCTTAATTAATTTTGGTAATATGTACCATGTGCAAAATAAAAAACGGACCACCCTGAATAACTTTTGGATCTATTGATCGAATATTCACGCTCTAGTACTTAATCTTAATGGTTCGTAGGGGTGACCTCAAATATACTAATTTGTTAGTGCAGAAGATATTTTAAGTTACGAAATCGGACGCAAAAACATACTTTCTCTGAATGAACATAATATTTTTCAGCGGATTTGGATATCTGACCCCCATAATGCCACAATCTGGAAAATATGGTCTCAATAATTTGATCAGTTTTTTTCTCAAGTTTGGTCTCAAAGTTTGGATCCCTTAATGTTAATTTTACTTTTTGCGAATTTCGCCCTATCTCGAGTACTTTTAAAGCGAATTGAATGCATTTTGCAGAGATTTATAAAATTTGTTTATCAAAAAAGTTCCATGCAAAAAATAAATTTTAGAAGATATTTATTATTTTTTATTAAATAATAGTCGAAAAATTTTAAATTGTAAGGTATGCAATTTTTTACATCATTTTAAAGAATGTAATTTTACATGGTAAAAAACAATATTTGAGCGAAATCGGTTCAACAGTTCCTGAGAAATCGAATTTTAAATGTTCTTTTTTTTTTAAATTTAATTTGTCAGGAACTATTTAACCGATTTCGCTCAAATTTTGTATTTTGCAGTGTAAAATTATGTTCTTTAAAATGATGAAAAAATTGCATACCGTACAATTCAAAATTTTTTCGACTATTATCTAATGAAATAAAATAAAAATAATAAATGGTTAATAAATTTTATTTTTTGCTTGGAATTATCTTTGGATGAACGAATTTTATAACTATCTACCAAAAATTTTCGATTCTATTAAGAAGTTCACGAAATCCTTGAAAAGTAGGGTTTCAAATTTGGGAGCTCTTGCTTCACCAAACTATTGAGACCGTACTTTACAGATTGCGGATAACCCTTATAAATTAAGGATCAAAAATCCAAATCCGACGAAAAAAAGGTATGTTTATTCAAAAGTACGTTTTTGTGTCTGATTTCATAACTTAAAATATCCTCTACACCTATTAATAATACTTGATGCACCCCCTCCCCCGAGTCATTATGATTGAGTCCTAAAACGTTAAGATTCGATCATTAGATCAAAAATTATTTAAGGTGGTTCATAGTTTTATTTATTTTATTTTATTTATTTTTTTGGCGTACTCTACTTCTGGGATTAACCTAATTGGTGCAATGAATTTCACAACAGGTTTTTCGTTGTTTTAGAAAATATTATTTCAGTGGCAGCAAAGATAAGGTATTAATTTTTAATTGAATTAGAATTAAAACAACTTTTTTTCTTCCTTTGCTAATAAATATTTCAAACAGTATATTAAAGATCAGAGGGAGATGTGGTAATGATCCAAAGTTATTATTAAGGTCTTATAAGAATTCTATTTGTTTTTAAAATTGCAGCCTTAGTGTACTGCTATTGACAGGGTCATACAATAAGTACTAAATATATTATTATCGGTATAAAGTATTATATTGATATATTTGGTGATTATTAAGACTGAACCAATGCGATATTGGGGATATAAGTGTCTTACGGCTCCATGAAAAGGAATATGTAATGGAGAAAATTACTCGATAATGGTAAATTTTGGCTATCATGAGTTGTCTGCAATCAATATCATCACACCAATTGATACTCAGTACAGCTAATCTCTATTCTGATAAGCTAAACTACAANCCCCCCCCCCCCGAGTCATTATGATTGGCTCCTAAAACGTTAAGATTTGATCATTAGATCAAAAATTATTTAAGGTGGTTCATTTTTTTATTTATTTTATTTTATTTATTTATTTTGGCGTACTCTACTTCTGGGATTAACCTAATTGGTGCAATGAATTTCCCAACAGGTTTTTCGTTGTTTTAGAAAATATTATTTCAGTGGCAGCAAAGATAGGGTATTTATTTTTAATTGAATTAGAATTAAAACAACTTTTTTTCCGCCTTTGTTAATAAATATTTCAAGCAGTATATTAAAGATCAGAATGAGATGTGGTAATGATCCAAAGTTATTATTAAGGTCTTATAAGAATTCTATTTGTTTTTAAAATTGCAGCCTTAGTGTACTGCTATTGACAGGGTCATACAATAAGTACTAAATATATTATTATCGGTATAAAGTATTATATTGATATATTTGGTGATTATTAAGACTGAACCAATGCGATATTGGGGATATAAGTGTCTTACGGCTCCATGAAAAGGAATATGTAATGGAGAAAATTACTCGATAATGGTAAATTTTGGCTATCATGAGTTGTCTGCAATCAATATCATCACACCAATTGATACTCAGTACAGCTAATCTCTATTCTGATAAGCTAAACTACAAGATACCAGTTTTGCTCAACACAATGACGTAAAGCCATTGGAAAAGGCTACAAATAATATTAAATGAAATTATTTTTACTTAATTCATTGAAAAACTTAATGGAAAAATGCGAAATCTCCCTAATATATGTTGAGATTCCCGGTAACGTAAATTTCGATAATTAGATTAAGTATTACACGTCTTAGCAGTTTAGCCCTTAAAAATAAAGATTAACTGTATTCAGTATTATTTAGAATGATGCTTTAGCTCAAGGCCAACTCATGATAGTGAAAATTCTTCAGAATTTACTTTCTCCGAAATATATAAGTTTCAAGAGGCAGTAAAAACCTCTTTCTGCAGTATCTATATTAAAACTATATATTAATGATTCAGTTTTAATTGGTACCAATTATTTTATAATAATATTATATTAATAAACTTAAGGTGCTAAGTATATTACTATAATACTTTGTAATCATATTACTATCTTTGGCACCTACTAAAACTGCATCTATTACCAGATTATAAATAGTGCTTATTACCAAAATTAATTTAACACCATTCACTGTTAGTAATTTTTGGAAAAAATGGTTAGATAACAACTTATATAACTATCATTTTACGGCATTCAATCAAAATAGTCAAAGAACCATAAAAATAGTGGTATTTAATTTTTAACTATGAGACAAAATGTTTATTGATACTTTTCATCTAATACGGTTAAGCAACCAGAAATTAACCCAAACCACCAATGTCCACATCCAATGAGAATCGAGTGCACTCCACCAACCACCAACCATTCTTATGGTAATAATCTTATGGGGAAAAGTGTATGGTGAACACTTTATGAAGCCACTCGGTTCCTTGCACCTGGGTTCATATCCTAGACGAGAAAGCTAATCTTGTTAATCTCATCACCGTTTGAACGGGAGATTCGAGTCCCTACATTGACATAGCAAAGCTTCTTTCAACGCATCAGGAGTTTCCACTGTCCCTATATGCTGTTGTTCTCAAGTGCGTGCTTATAGTAGCAACCGTAATTACCAGCGTTAATAGTAATAACCGTAATTACCAGCGTAAATGCTAGCAATTACAAATTATTAGCATTGGTAATTGTAAATACAGTCAAACCCCGATATAGTGAACATGGTTTATGGTGAACTCAGGGATATAGTGAACGAAATGTTCGGTCCCTTGCCTTGCTATGCACGTATAATGTAATTTTTTGTGGATATAGTGAACCAAAAAAGTGAGGAAGTTGGATATAATGAACTTTTTTCTGTCTTCCACTGATTTTTTTCTTCATTTTTCTGTAATAATTTTGAAATTTTTACTTTGAAATAAATACATATACCGATTTTTAAAACCATCTATAGAGGGGAATTTAGCGATAAGCTTCTTTTATCTCACTTTCCTATCCCTAAACAAACCAAGCAGATATTTCCAACCCAGGCAGATAATGCACCTGTAAGGTGTCAGTGGGATTAATATGCATTTTCTGTCAGATGGAATGAGTAAATAATGCATTATCGGTCAAAGGGTTGGACACTAATATGTGTTGATAAGGGCCTCATTTCAACTCCTTTTTTCAGTTAAAAAAAGTCTGCAAACAAGTGTCTCAAATTTAACTATGGCGAGCAGTATACGTAAAACGTTCTCCAGTGATGATAAAATGGGCATAATCAGAAAAATTGAAAATGAATGCAGTAAAGCTGATATTTGCAGGGAATATAAACAATACAAATTTGCAGTTTGTAGCATATGGAAAAATAGGCAATTAATTATTTCTACTCATGAAAAAAATTTAGATGGTAGAAAAAAGTTATGAAAAGCAGATTACAAAGATGTTGAAGAAGCATTACTGAAGTGCTTTAGCATTCAAAGGAGCCGCAATCTTCCAGTATCTAGACAAATGTCGATGAATTTGCTAAGCGATTTTATGAGACTACTTTTATGTGCTGGAATGGCAGGTTAGACAGGTTTAAAAGGCGGAATAACAGAAATTCAGGAAAAATTATCCTAGAGTCAGGAAATGTTTCCATATCTGATGTTGAGGATTGCTCATCTGCTAAAGAATACTAAATTTTTTTTTGTAAGCGAGACGAAGAGTAATGAAAAATAACACCTTTTTCGCTACTACATAATATTTTTTAGTCATTTATTTAAATAATGTGTAATAAAAGGGAGGAGTTTGGGAACCATTAGTTAAATTGCCTGCGGAACAGATATAGTGANTAGTGAACCAAAATTTCGGTCCCTTGAAGGTTCACTATAGCGGGGTTTGACTGTAGTTTCAAAATCGAAGAGTTTTATGTTTACGTTCATTGAACAATATCGGTTGTAAATGGTTTCAGACCCGTAAAGGTAAAGAAATGTTTAAAACCATAAATTTTATGTTTAATTGGAGGGACAAACTGCTGCCGCTATTTTACCGTAATTTTACTATACGAATTCTAATAGGTTTGGCGTCAATAATAGCATGGAGATTTTTCACGTTTTTCCTGATTGAATTATTGTGATATATCAAAAAAAAAATTTTCTTTTTTAGTACATAGCTTTATTTTTTATTTCAATTAATACCTAATACCAAAAAAATCAAATATCATTGGCACCAGTAACAGTATGGCGATTGTTAACGTTTAACAAAATGAATTAATACTATTTCTCTGTTAATTTCGTTTTCCAGTTAATGACTTATTTAATTTGTTTCAATCATTATTGATTTTAATAAATTTAGTTTTAAAGAAACACGTTTTAAAAGCATAACTATAAGCAAAATAAACACAAATTTTCAGATAGCTTTAGAAATACTAATTTGGTGACTAAGTCAGCCACTGTTACCAGTTGATCATTGAAATTATCTGACTTAATGAATAATTAATTATTAAGTTTTAAAAACATCCAGCAATTTTTTTTAATTAATGAAAGTTATAAGCTTTATCTTTAAAATATTTGATAAAACAGAATTAGCGGTAGTGTAATTCTAAACAGTGGTTGGCTCTAAACCAACGAGAAAATTCCATTCTTTAAATGTCTCTCCCGAACAATCTAATTGAAACTTTCGAACAATTTTTAATATATGTGGCTAAAATGTCTCTTTTTCATCCCTTGTTGAAATTTCGAGACGATACAGACGCACACTCAGAAAAGCTCTTTATTTTATTATAGTAGATAACTATTTTTAATAAAAGCACATTTAACTATATAGTGGAAAAAGAATTGTATGTCATGGAGTGAATTAAACAGGAAACAGTTTATATTATCACCCAGCAAAAGATTAAAGCAATTATTTTCAACTTTTAAATCCCGAAGAAATATTCAACATTAAATTAAGGATGCAGCTTTTGTTTAAAGAATCCTGAATTAATTATCCGCATTCTCAAATCTACTCATTTACTAAAACGGCGGTTTGAAAATTGAGAGCTAATTTATGAAAATGAGCCTAAATTGAAACTTCACCGCTGTTAATTGCGCCTTATTTATTTTACCAGCAGTTCGAGTTTCTTAAACAACGTGGATCAAATGAATGAAAATAATTATTCACCCAGAAAAGTTTAAATTGTTTTGAAACTTTAGTACAAGAATCGAGATTATCTGAGAATATAATTGCAAGTAAATCTTCAAAATACTTCACTTTAAAACTTTTATTGTGAGCGGAAGAAATAAAAATAGTTCACATAGTTGAAATTCTTCGGGCTGTTGATTTATTTTAATTTAGTAACACTTTCTGAATCTTTGCACGTCAGTACAGATTAAATTAAGTGAATATGCAAAATAGTGCAGAATATTTGTGAAGTCAATAAAATCTGATTTAGAACTGCAAACATATATAGTAATAAGTAGCAAATGATTAGGCAAAAATAAGAAGCATTTGTTGCTTTTTTATCTAAATTATATTCAGAAGAGATTTTTCTCTATTTGTCAAACTATTTTTTTAAATACTATTGAAAAAATATCCTCGCTTTTGAGCTTATTTATCAAAGTAAGAAACAGAATATTTAACATGTATCCTAAAAAACAAACAACTCTACCGGATGTCTTCAGGTCCTCTTCTGACGTCATAGCATTGACGTTACTGGTTAGTTTGTACCATATTCGGAATACTCAGTTGTTCTGAATTTAATTTTTGTGTCGCGTTTTCGCGAAAAAAAATGTATTCATATTTTGAAATATCAGTTGAAGATATAAAAAAAGTACTCTGAGAAATTATCCTAGATTGATATGTAATTACCTGATCGTTGAGATGCGGATTTACGTAATTTACTTTACACCAGCAAAAATTCTTCGACCTGAATCTTCTAGCGGAAGCTGAAACAACCTCTATAAATACTGCCCCCTACCATAAAGAACATGAAACACGGTAGGAAATAAGGTGAATACTCATATTGTGTTAAAAAAAACTAGTGTAAAAAAATCGATCGGGAAATATTTTTTTCAGCATTGAGCTTGTAATTGGTTGGTCCAAATCACGTAGATTAAAAATTATTACGTTAAAAACCGTAAGGAGTTCGGTTGATAGAAGATTATGAATGAAGTAATAATAATTAATGTGGGCCTATCGTTTTGATAAACTTAATATTTTTATAGGGTCATCGAGCAAGGATTTAAGAACAGGATAAATGCTGCNAATCGATCGGGAAATATTTTTTTCAGCATTGAGCTTGTAATTGGTTGGTCCAAATCACGTAGATTAAAAATTATTACGTTAAAAACCGTAAGGAGTTCGGTTGATAGAAGATTATTTTCACAGGAGCCAGAAATGGCTATATTGCGCCATCAACAAGATTAAAAAAATGACTTATTAATGAATGTAGTAAATAATGAATGTGGGCCTATCGTTTTGATTAACTTAATATTTTTATAGGGTCATCGAGCAAGGATTTAAGAACAGAATAAATGCTGCCAAAAAGTTTGCTCCTCAAATGCTTGCAGACGGTTAAAATATATTTTATAATATTATCGACTCGACATGGAGAAAAACTAGGTGCAGGTTCGGCTTTCAATAAATATTGTTTCACAGCTCCCAAGATTGTGATAAATTACAAGTAAATAATCATTAACTAGCTTAACATCCGTTTTTTTGTACGGGGTAAAAAAAATAAAAATAACCAATATACCAATCAAGATTACAAAACGATCGAAACAAATGCAGAGAGCTGAAAAACGTATACCATTGTAATTTATTAAAGTAAAGCAATTCTGTATTTTTTTTTTATAATTTGTTGCCCTTCCTGGTGGCATTATGTTGATATTAGATTAAGCAATACACGCTAATTGAAAATCATCCCATCAAAACAAAATTTTTATTCAATATCATTTAGCATGATGCTATTGCTCAAGATCAATTCTTGAAAGTCAAGAATTTACCAGGATCAACAACTTTTTCTACTAGATTCCTATACCATAAAAAACCTATTTACTCGGTATCTATAGTAGGTTTCTTTACACCAATTGATTACGGTTCACAACTTTAAATAATATGAACATGGGCGGGATAGCCTGGTTGGTAGCGCGCTGGGCCCATGTCTGAGAGTTCGTGGGTTCGAACCCCGCTGGCCGAAGACTTCCCATGTAGTAGAGTGACTGATGCACGTTAAATCTGTCAAGTCGCAAAAGTCCTCCATGTTTCCATAACAAATCAATACCTCTGGGGGTACTGGATTAGAGATCGATCGTTCTCTAATTCAGGTCAAAATTACGATCTGCAGATGAATGAATGGATGTATGAATGGGACCGCCCTATAAAAGGGTACGACGTATGATGTGGCAGAAGTAGAATTTTTGGCCATAGATGGCGCCACTGGAAAACAAGAACAACGGCACCCCTAATGCCTAAACAGGCATACGTCAATAACAACAACATGAGCGAGTGATTACCAGAAATCCATCACATGATCTGATCATCCATCTGATGGACAAGATGTCCATCAGATGTGATTGAGTTCTGGAGAGCATACTTAACCTGCTAATTGGATTAAAAAAACACCCTTGACTTGCTTAAATGGAAAAAAGAGAGCGCAAAAGAGATTTTTTTTTGACTTGTTAATCGGATAAAAAATGTTGGAAGACTCACAAAACACACAATTAAAGAAGCAATTTTGCCAAGTATTAGCAGTTCCCGTTTCGTCAAAAAAACAACACCACTTCACAGCGAAATGATTTTGAAAAATAACGAAATGCAGTTCAATGACTGCTGAATATTCAAAATTAAGAAAAATTGACCACTGAACTGTGATTTAAATACAAGCACTAGCTAGACTAAAAAGAAAGTCAATTTCTTTCATTTTCGTGGAGAAAAAATTATTAATTCAAATTTTAATTTTTTTTTTTAAATAGAGGGCGAATGTAGAACGAACATACTCACCAGTCCCAGATCCCACTAATTACCATTTATTTCTGAATTCGAAAAATTTTTCAATGGAAAACGACTTAATTTTTGACAACGTTTTAAAACTGGTTTTTACAGACAGAAATTTAATGATTCTAGCTGACCTGGAGTTTATGCCGTCGGTTTGAACAACATATTGCTTAAATGACAAAAGTGTATAGAAAGTATGGGTGAATAATTTAATGAAAAAAATAATTATCCATATTAAGGCCTTCTACTTGTTCTTTTTTTCAATTAATTGGTTTCTTTAAAAACCTAAAAATTATATGCAATAACGCTTATCTGCGTTTACATTTCCGTTAATTTTTAAAATGATAAACATTGTATGTCATTGATATAAATGTGTATTTTATTCAACATATAAATAGTTTTAAGACAAAGTAAATTATAAAGAATTATAACGTAATTTATAACTAAGGTGCTAAGACAAAATTTACTTTTGCATCGTCAACACACACTATTAGAGGAGAAAAAAATTATGAACATTTCATGGAATTAAAATTAAACAAATTACAATTGAAATTCATTGAAATGTATGAAGGAAAACAATAAATTAAACTCATCATCAAAAGCTAGTTGTTCAGTCTTTTACCACAGCGGGGCGCTAAACATATTCAGTCAAAGAGTGTTGGCATTCACATCTTACTGAATAGTCTGCTTTTATTTTAAAAAAACGCATATTTCCTTTTAGTGTGTCGTAAAAAGTGGAACGATCTCGCTCATCGGATTTTAGAGAGAAAATATCTGAATTTAGAATAGTCATAAATTAAACACTTTTTATAAAGGTGACGTATTTAATTAAACATGAAATTATTTTCTTCCATTCAACTTTAAATTTGAGTATAATTTGGGTTCTGTAAATTTTAATGTATGCATAACAGTTGAGTTTAAATCGATCAATACGCATTAGTTTGCAAATCTTTTTGCATTCAAACACGGTGTCAAAGAACTTTTTTTTTTTGCGAGCTTACGGCAAAATAGAATCTAGAAACGAGATGAAGTCGCGCTGAGTTATAGCTTACCGCTGATCGCGGATAGTAATTTTCCCACGGAATAGTACCAAAGAGAGAGGGACCGAAGAAATCGGATTACTCTCACTACTTTGCTTTCCTCCGATGTCACGTGGGTGATTCCAGCAAGCTTTAAGCTCTAACGGGGAAAAAAAGATTGTCTTCTGTATCTTCAATTCTACATGAAAAAAGTAAGTCGATAATATTGCTCACGGTCAAATGAAAAATCTCGTTTTCCGCTTCCGAGAGCTTTAACGGAAGTTTGCGTCATTAATTGGATGAATGCGATGAAGATGGTGACTTAGAGAATATTTTGAGATATTCAGGGATCGCAAAAGAGCCAAAGCTATGTAGATTAAGTGAACTCGCTAAAAAATAATCAAGTTTTTAATTGCAATTTTCCAGTTATTTAGGTTTTAATCTGAAATAATGATGACAATATTTATTAATTATGATGATTGTATTCAGATTATTATTTCTTATAATTAATTCATTTCGTCAAATATACACAATTCCAGAAAATCAATTTTAAGTAATAAAATAATAAGTAATAAAATAATAAAATAAAACAATAAATTAAAATAATAAAATATACTAATAAAATATATTAATAAAATATAATAATAAAATAAAATAATAAGATGAAATAATAAGTAATAAAATAATTTTTCAAGAACTACGTTTATCAACTTGTTTAAAAGTGAGCAGTTATATTTTCAAACCCAAAACAATGGTGATATAAGCTATTAAAGAAAGTGATACACCGTAATAATGAAAAATTAAATAATTTTCTATATTTTAATTTGTTTCGAAAAGAAAGTTTTTTTAAATTCTTATTTAATTTTATAATTTCTCTCTTATTAATGTTGTAATTGCAATTTTGTTTATGTTGGAAACATTTCGATTGTTGATAATTTGTATTGACGACTATCTACGATTATATCGATAAATTATATCGACGGATGATAAAATGGAACATGAAATGTAATTTCAATATATGCAATTTACAAAAAGCATCTTGCCTTCTTTCAAACGTCGTTAAGCTAATCGTGGCAGTAAATTTTAAACTGAAACTATTTGATTCAGCTTAATGCGGTTTTTAGAAGACTCCATCGCCATTTGAAAAGATGTTTTTTTTGTGAATAATTGGCTATTTTTATAACTGCTGTGAGTTTGCTACTCTTACTCATGACTGTTAGGTAAAGTTTAGCCTATCTAAAGCCATCGCTGTCTGTAATTATTTTGAAAATGGCACAAAACGTCAATATGGAGAAAAGCCCCAGTTTTGTGAAAATGAAAAGAGTTTGTGGCCTAATTTTTCAATATTTAAAAACTTAGCTCAATGCTACATTACCTTGGCTCATAAAAACTTGCAAAAACTGTGAATAAGGCAGTGATTTTGATTTTTTTCATCTAGGAGAAAAAATTTCTCCAAATTGACGATTTTTAAAACGTTTAATAACTTTTAATTAAGTTATTTGTCTGTTCTAAAGCCCATATAATTCTTCACGCCACGATTATATATATAGTTTAAAATCATCGCATTTCTTCAAGTGTAAGGCACCTGAACTACGGTTTTTTTCCTAGGAGACAGAGCTTCGTAAAACAGCGTTAAGACTCAATATGGCACATAATTGGCACATAATAATATGGCACATAAATTCAATATTTCTCGTGAAAAACGTTATTGCAAATGAAAAGTAATTATTTTTGTGAATTTGGTTAAGGAGAAGGTTTTTAAGAATTAAATAAAATAGATGAATGAATGAAAAATTAAGGAGATTTAATTATTTGCATTTCTAGTATGGAACTTAAAATTCCAAATCTTAAATATTTCCATTCTGGGATCCTAATCTGGGATCAAGCAATTAGGTGAAAAATTTCCAAACTGTTCTTATTTCTATGTATAGACCAAATTAAGTTAAATAAGGAAGAGGAATTCGTTTTCAGTAGATTGTCCTTTCAGAAAATTCTTCTCTGTCTGCAGATATCAAAAAAGTCAACACAATTTTGTTAAATATATTTTAATTTAATGTTGAAAAGATTTTCTTATTTATCATTATATGCATAACTTAAATTGGAATTTAACTGCAGTGTATGTTTTCCCTTTTTAAATAAAATAAAAACACCTTCGTAAACAACAGTATTTCACTGTATAGACGACTTTGGTTAGTAACCGTTTACCCAGGAAGTGAATTTTGACGTCATACGCAATCCCTACATTCTGCTATGTCACGTGAGGTTTGTTTCATTTTAAGGTAAGTTTGAGTTATTTACCTTATTCCTTATGGAAGTTCTTTCTATTATCAGCAGATAGCAATACAATAAAAGATGAAAGAACATTGATTAGCACGAAGGCTCCTATATTACGTCTAATTCAGGGGCTCTAATTTACACTAATCTTACCTGCTAAGACATCATAAGAGGACTCCAAAACTTCCGGTTTTATTTGTTTGTTTTATTTGTTTGTTTTTTATGATACTGGGTGAATAATTTTTAAAAAAATTAGGTCAATTTTCAAAACTGGTATTTTATTGAAAGTTTTAAATGGGACACTATTCAAAATAATACATAACATTCCACGTTTACCAAACGCATGATAGTCTTTCATTATGTGTCGAAGGGTTCAATATCTACTTGTGCTGAATACTATCACATATTGCGACTAAAACTATTAAAAGTGAATTGAGTGATATCAAAACACCTCTGGAATAAACCGAATATGTAAATAGTCATTACATCTGGCTTGAAAAGGCTTTTACAATAAACAAATCGATATGAATAAAGCATATGCTATGCATTTGTAAGGCATGATCTTATTTTTTAAAATCCGTACCAAAGTTTGCTAATGAGAAAAAATAATCTTACCAAAACCAGAATTCATACTAGCATTTTTTAAAACAATATTACGATGCATTTTGTTTTTAAAAAATGCAACAATATCATTACTGTGTGATATACTTGAATAAAATCATTGCTGAATAGATAATATTATGTATTTCTGTTTCATTAATGATTAAGTTCTGTCTAAAATAACCATTACATTACAAGATGGTCATAAATATATTTTGGTATAAAATAGCACAGTTCTTGAAATCATTGAATCACACTTAAAATTTGCATTTTTAGAACTTTAAAGCTTGAACAAGAATTTTTTAACTGGATTTGTGAATAAAAATATTTTTGCAGTTCATTTAAATAATGTTGTCACACATAGCATTGTAGTTGTTTCATTTTGAATCCTCAGTACTTAAAATCACGAACTTATTTCATCAAATTTCAAAATAATTGAATATTATTTTGAAATTTGATAAAAGAAGTTCAAAAGAAAATTGAATTTTAAAAAAGTCGTATTTTGCAAATTTGTTTTCTCTGGAACTAATCGACAGATTCCAATCAAATTTTGTATTTTGCCAGTTAAAACTGCATTTTTTTTAGAATTAATTGCATACCTTAAAATTCAAAATAAATTCAATTAGTAATAGATAATTATGAGATGAGATTCATCTGTTTTATAGAACAATCTTTATATTGAAAATGTAATCTCAGGTAATCTCATTTTTCATATCTGATGCAATTTTTTTTTTCTTTGTTGCGTTTTTCGAGAGTGAGTGTTTAGTTATTTTGATGATGTTAAATATATTTTCTATTATACTTCAATATCCTGCTTTTATAAAGCAAAAATATTGCGAATTAAACAAAAATATTTCACTTTTTTATTTTTATATTCTTGATCTTCGACTTCACGTCTAAAGATTTGGGTAATATTTTTTTTAATTCTTGTAGGTTTCGCAGCATTTTATCAGTTTAAATTTGTTTTATTAATCTTTATATTAATATTTTTAAGAAATTCGAAGTATTCCAATTTTTTAGTTGCATTAAAATACAGAAAATTAAGGATAAATTATTACTAAACTCTAGCAAAGGATGCTAACATTTTATAATTACTGGTCATTAGATGAAGTATTTCAAATTTAATTTACTTATTTTAACGGTAGTAAAATATTTTATTTCTTTAGAATCATTGTATATTTTATATTAAATTAGTTATAAAAACTGTTAAAAAATAAATTTAAAAAATTATTTTTGTTACATTCTTATGCATGTGACAAACAATGTTCTACGTATATATTGGCACACCTCTGAACCCCCCCCCCTCCCATGGATTCCAGTTTATAAGATTTTTTTTTTAAATATAATTCTCACATTCTAATGCCTTATACATCGCCACTAATCAACCAAAAGCTTAATTTTTAAAAAATATGGAAATTTGTGCTTGCGTGCGCCAAATCCTCTAACCTCATCACATAGGTTGTTTGTGCCTCTGTAACTTACGCATCAGATGCATTGGGTCTTTGGCTGTATCATTCGCATCATATTATCAATATATTTTAATGTAAATTTATTATCATGCGGATTAAATCTCTTGTTTCATCGTTAATTATCCTTATATGGATTGCGTCTTTTTCCGTATTTTTTTCCATTCTATAAGCTGTTTCTTTTACTGTGTATTTAATAATATGATACTTGTGTTTTTCACTATATCTTTCACATTATTTTGCTATAATTTTCTCAACTCATACGTCGCATGCATCGTTGTATCTTTGTCATCATATGGATTATCCTTTTGGCTGTATCATTCATATCATAATGTAATCTGTATCGCTTCATTTAGATTTATTATCATGTGGGTTATGTCTTTTGCTTTATAGATATTATTCATCATGTGCTCTTGCGTCTTTTGCTGTATCTTAATCATTATCTTTTTTTTTACTGTCTATTTATTGTTATGTGACTCGTATTTTTTGTTATATTTTTCTCCTCATGTAAGTGGTAAATTTCTCTATAAATTCTTCATCACATAGGTTGTATGTGACACCGTAACTTTCTCATCAGATGAATTGTGTCGTTCACTTTACGTTGATCGTCAAATGAGTTTTATTTTTTTACCACTTCTTTCTGCAAGTTTTTCTTATTTTTTTGCTTTTTTCAAAAAAATTTCACACATCTAAAGTAATACAGATGTAATATTAAATTTGTTTAAAAAGTAGATTATAACTACATGTTAAAAAATAAAGCTAGGTGAAATAGGTTAAGATAGATTGTTCACGATATTTATCAAAAATACATGTAAGTTTATTCTTCCTTATGTTATTAGATATGAAAATAATCCACACCACACATTTTAACTATTATTATTGTATAATAATATTACATAAAAATTTTAAATACTAGTCTTTTACTGAGGGAATAGCATGGAAAAAAGATATTAAAATAGTTAGAAAATAATTCTCTAAATAAAATTAGTTTTATTAAGCTATGTTATTTGTAAGTTCTTGTTTTTCTAAAAATGCAATCATAATTCTTTATTATGTTTTAACTTCGAATTTCGTATTTAATATGTTTCAATATGTTTTAATCGAATTTCGTAGCAAAAAAGATTTAAATTTCTCAGCGAAAATCAAAAAGTTGAAAAAAACTTGTTTCCTTTTTTAAAAAATTAAAACTAGATTTGTGTCTTTTGAAGTGTCTACAGTCTTTATGAAAACTTTTTTTAAATATAATCACGATTAAATAAAGAGAATAATTGACAAACTGCCATAAAATCATTGTTTAAAATATTTTCAACAAGTTATCCTCACTGAGAATTATGCCAATCATTTTTTTTTTCAAATACAACAAGTGAAATACTTTTTCTCATAAATCACTTTTCAGTCCAGACTAAATGAAACAAAAAAATTAGATTTAATTTTTTAAAAAAACGTTCTGATAATTAAGTACCTTTAAATTCAAATATGGTGTCTTCCATTAATCAAAGCCCTCGAGAGAATTAATCCATTAAGAAAGTCAGTTCAAAACATTGAGATTAAAAAGGATTTCATTTGATTAAATAAAATTGAAATAACTAATGGAAATAAAAATATATTTTTTGTTGAAGCTTAAGAGAAAGAAATATTGTACTTGTACTACACAAAAAAAATATTGTCTAATACTAAGCTTTTTATTAAAATCTGTTATCGCTTCTTAAGTTTCAAGGAAATATTTTAAAAAAATTAATCTGTAACAATAACTAGTTTAAATAACTTTATTTAAGTGTTTATTAAGCATATTTAAATCTTGCCCCTAACAATTAAAGGGTTAAAATATGTGTTCATATTTTAAAAACATAATGGTTTTAAATGCCATCTAATTGTTGTCGATGCTTTCTTATTGATCATAAAATCTTAAGGTATTATCCTTTAACTAACAAATGAAGATACGGGTTATTTCTTTGGCTGTTATTAGCATATTTTTATCACCTATTTAAAATTATTTGCTTGAAAGAAAACGAATAATCCCAAATATATACTTGATAACAGAAAAACCTTTTATTAATTTCAAAAGTTAGAAGGATAGAAAAAAAGTCGAGCGTTCAAAAACCCATTCTCAAAAACTTGCCAGGCGTGAATGGGAAAAAACAACGATTACAGAAAGAAAACGCAAATTTGCCAATGAAAAAATTGGAAATTAAATATGTAGGGAAGGTGAAGAACTTATATAGTTAACTATGCATGAGTGATATAAGATCCAAGAGCATCAAGTAAGCTGATGTAAAAGGGTTGAAAAGAGTTTTGTCGTTATCGAACTTAAAGCTTAAGGAGTACCTAGTGTGCAGCAATAAATGGTTTATCAAATTCAAGCTGAACAATATTTATTTATCAAAACATAATTTTTACAAGCATGTTATTAAACTGAAAATTTTGAGTGAAAATTCTGAAATTTGAATTGAGTCGCTTGAATGAAAACTTGAGATATTAAAATGTAAAATTACATTTTTTTTTGAAACTTTTGTTAATAAGAAACCATTCACATAGCCCGTACCCTTCGCCATTTTAGTTGTAGCACAAATTTCTGTGTCGTCTTATAAAAGGAAAGAGACAGTTTGTGATATAAACATAACAGACTTAATGTATTTATACATTTTCGCTAAAGAAAAATGTTTTTGCTGTTTTTATATGTCCAAATTATGTACTTAAAAATTTCCCGTTTTACCTGTTCTGTGTTAACTCATACTTTCTTTCTCAAGCATGCATCTAAAAACATCCTTTTAAGAAAAAATGGGTTTTAGATAACTGCTATTTATTAATTGTATATTTTACAAATAATAATTATACTTTAGAAAGAAAGATTGATTAGCACTTCTCAAAATAGTAAAACTGGAAAATTAAATTTCCGAAAGCTTTTTTTTTTCAAAATTATTTTTAAAACATTAAAGAAAAAAATTTCTATGAGCAACTTCAGTGCAGAGAAGAAGTTTCTGTTGCTAACTAAGTTAAATACCAATATTAGTTACAATTTAAGCATCTCCAATAATGTATCAGTTGCACGTGAATCATTCCCAGGGCATATAATATGCCTCTACTTTAAGAAAACAATTGAAAGCAAAGTGGAAGCCATCCCTATCTTTTAAACTTATTATATTTAATTTATAGGGTTCGAAACATTAAATAGAGAATATTTGAAGTTTATTAAAATTAGAAACTAGAAGAGTTCAATGCATTTTTAAACAGCAAACAAGCAGTTGAAAACAAACAATGTAACAAATGCTTAAGTGATAAAAGAGGGATGTCAGTTAAATTAAAGCTGTTGTTGTTTTTTAACGCAGTATTTGTCACTGCAAAAGTTATTTATTTGTTTATATTTGTACTTCAATAGTTACTAAGAAGGAAAATAAATTGAATTCTGTTTACAAAGATAACATTTGTCTATCGAGTCAAACACTCCTGTTTTGAGTAACAAAAGGATTCGGGCGATATTTTCTTCCGACGAAGAACGAATTTTCGAATTAAAATGCATGACATGCTTGACAACACCACTGACTTGATTGTTTCGGTTCAGTAATATATTCCCAAATTCTTCGAATAATCCCTTAGAATATTCTTTAGGTAGAATGGAATCTGAAAACTGTACCATATATTTGGTGTTCGGTGAAGGGAGTTGGGAAATGAATTATTGCAAAACACGTATCTTGTCTCGAATAAAACGTTTTATTTATTTGCAAAATTATATCGTGAGAATGATAAGTAATATTTGATTTGGGTTTCCAAAAGATTAAATAGAAACTAAAAATAAAACTAAAAAAGAAAACTAAGCACTATTTAAATTTAAAAGTATTCTTCATATCAATAATTTCGGCAAGTTTTTTTTTAATTTTAATTTCAATAATTTTAATATATAGCAGTTCCTGATGTTCAGTTTAGAGTGAGATTGGGAAATTTTGTTGCTGAGAATGAGCAAGTATTTTTACTAGTGGCCTTTTTTTTAAAAAATATCTCGAGTTTTCTTTAATCAT
Organism: Parasteatoda tepidariorum; assembly: GCF_043381705.1. Taxonomy (NCBI): domain Eukaryota; kingdom Metazoa; phylum Arthropoda; class Arachnida; order Araneae; family Theridiidae; genus Parasteatoda; species Parasteatoda tepidariorum. The sequence goes on along the minus strand of NC_092206.1, from coordinate 95,234,775 downwards.
GATTAAATTTACGATTAAGAGAATCGTGGCGAAACAATAAAAAAAAGTAAGCAGTCGGTCACTTCCCCCCCCCCCTCGTTCTCTCTGAAAATCGTTTAATAAATAACATCAATGCATAAGACTCTAAAAAACAATAGTTTCCTTAAAACGTACTATTTAAAATTTTAATCTTTCAGAAACTATCAATTTGTGATGGAAAGATTCATGTGGAAGGAGAGATTTTTAACAATTCACATATTTCAAAGTTGTTATGCATATGTTACTAGGAATGACCAAAATTTGTACTTGTTGACTTCTACCAGGGAATGTTAACAATCACATAGTCACTTTGAAAAATGTCTGAAATACATACTAGGTCTAGTTAAGTGCCACTGCCCGGTATGCCCTGCATCAATGTCTTTTTTGTAAGATTTAGTGCCACTGCTCGGTATACATTTACCCGGTATGCCCCGAACACTGTTGTTTCTCCAAATCTATCCTCAGCACATATTAAAATATCGAATAAATATAATATTGTCAACGAATAAATTAATATCAAATCGGATGTAACAAATATTTCTGACATTCACCAAAGCGGTTATGTTATTGTTGACATTCACCGGTGAAATTCTACAATTTCTTGTAATTCACGGTAACACATACATTAAATTCATTTCGCCTCCCCAAATGATTCTAATTGAAGTTCTTTAAAGACAACTTGTTTGACTGATTTTCGTCACATATTCATTCATATTATTCTTGTTGATGAATTAACTTTTTATAGCTGAAGATTATTTCTAATATGATTTTTTTTAAATATAATTTAATCGAAGCAAAAAGGGGCTTTTAAATGAGATGAACCTATTGATATCAGTCACAGACTCATCAGGTTTGAGGAAAAAGTGACTACTAAATAATTAGAATCTACCATCCACTGACTAGTATCTGAAAATTTCTCAAAAAGCATTTCTCAAAATACGATAAACAGTATAGAGATCATTTCTAAAAGGAAAGAAAAAAATTTCTGATTTCCCCAATTAGGTTGATGTATAACTTAAGTACTGTATAGGTCACTATTAATGTGCATAATTCAATTATTTCATAGAATAACTAGGTAATTCATGAAATAATTAGAAAAGTCAGTTAAAGTATATAATAGATGAAAAATTTCATACTTTACCTTTATTTATGAAATAACTAATGATAGACAGTTCAAGTAAGAAATAAACAATTTCAAAGTTATTTTATAAGTCAATTGAACATAAATAGCTAAAATCTCTCTCAAAATATATTTTATCCCTATTGCACAGAGATGCTAACTTGCTCCGGACAGCGAAAATATATTTTCGATTGGTAGCTTATTAATTGTGATTCCTGGTTTAATAAATTCAATTTATTAGGTTTTTATCTACCACTATTTCTAAAAAATTCGATAATTCAGCAGTTTGTAATAGTTAAGTGATGCTTGACCATTTAAAAAGTAAACAAAATTAACAAATATTTGCAGATTTTAGCTTGTAGTTATTTACCGCTTTTTAAATTATTTTGGCATGTTCGGAGCAGTTGGCATCTTTGATTGCTGATTATTAATTGATACATAATAAGGCGAAACAGCTGATATAATTTATTATTGCTCATATAAATAATTACGTCTGAAAGCAACGGAACGAAAGGTACACACACACACGCCTATGCTAAACAGCTATAAGTGATTAAAAAACTGACTAAAAGTAACTGGAACCGGCTCAAAGAACTTTCGTATTTCTAACTTTAACGATCAAGTAATCATTATTCTATGAATGGTGTTTTCCACACTAGGGAGCGCTGCAAGCACTTGACGGCCTATACTTCCGGCTTACTATTTTTGGTGTGTTTTGAAGCCATTTAGCTCCAAACGTGATCAATGTGTTTTGGGATTCTCTTGAGTAGTATTTCTTGTATCCGTGTATTTGTTACCTAATTGATTATTTGTGGTTAAAAGAAGAATTGTTATGAGAATCGTCATTTCAAGACGTAAGAATTGTCATTTGAAAAAAGAATCGTTACCTTGTTAACACTATACCAACTTCGAAATTTAAACCTAAATGATAATTTGTTAAATGAACTTCATTTCGCTGCTTTAACAATATGCTAACACTAACGTAGTAAGATTGTGCATCGCTTGAAACAAGAACAAACAGTAGTAAACAAGTGAAAATAGGCCAAATCAAAACTGCCAAAAAAGCGAGTTCTTTCTAAATCTATCTACCATATCACCTTTTTTAACAATACATCTCTAAATACTGAAACAAATTTTCACTTCAAATTCACCAGCATTATTTAATATCATATCTTTTGAAATACAGTAGATTTGACCTTCAGAAATAATATAATTTATTTCTTTTATTAAAAACAAAATTATTCTTTTGTAGTAAGTAACTGCATACTTTCCAACCGGAAGTAAACAAGAGATCTTTACATTTATATTAAAAACAACATCCATAGAATACCTAGTTAAATCGTTGATTTCAATAATTTTATATACTTTAACTGACTTGTCTAGTTGTTTTATGAAATACCTAGTTATTCTATGAAATAACAGATTTCATACTTTAAAGGTAACATCTATAACGTTTACAGCCAATAAGATTTAAGATTTGAATTTTTGAACTAATAATACAACATAAAATTTATGTTTAGTATTAGGTTATATAATTTATGTTTATGCTAAACATAAAATTAATTCGTTACAAAACAAACCGGAAATAGTTGTAATCATAGCAATGTGATTATATAGATTAGATAACTTTTAAATATTATCGACCATAAATTTAAAAAACAAGTAACAGGAAATGAATATAGAATATAAAATTTGATAACCAAATTCAGACCAGCTGAAATTCTGAACCAGTATAAAATAACCTGAACCATCCAGATTTACAACTTCCTCATATATAATAAATAATTCGGGAAGTGAGTGTTTTGGAGTACATGGGAAAAAAATGGTGATGGATGGTGACATACAAACGAATTTTCAAATTTTGATATTTATTAGCCTTGTGGCAGGTAGAGACAGTTAGGTCTGCCTCATAGTTCATGGTTTTCAGAAATTACTACTCTAAATGTATTCTTTAAGAATTCGATTGTTAAGATTTCTCTGCCTCTTTGTCAGGCGAAGTGTTTGTTGAATTTGGAGTCATACTCAAAATCATACTACTGATTTAAAATTGTCTTCTATTTTATCTTTAAAAATAAACCCTGCGCATTGATCTTAAATCTCAATACAAATTTTATATTATAGATGTTACGAGAGTCAATACCATCATGTTTCTGGAAAAAGAAAGCTTATCTTTTACTAGTTTAATAAGTAAAGGATAGATTTATCCTTTTTAATAACTATACTGGTCTTATCTTTAAGGAAAAAAAGCCTTTTAAAAAGAACACTTTGAAAAATAGATTGAAGTTAATACATCATAAGCCTCAAAGTAGACAACTCTTGTCAAAATATATACTACAAGGCGAAACAAATATAGTTCTTAGATATATGTGTGAAACGTTTTACTCTTATTTTCATCAACTATTTCCAAAACTTTAATTTTGGAACAATTAGAAACAACAGCTTGAGATCATTGCAAGATTCCAATTCCAAGAAACCATAACCCGTTATTCCTTCAAAATATATTCCGCATTACAAGATAATTATTCCGCATTCTAAAATTCCGCATTATAAGAAAAAAAAATTACTTTGTTTTGATAATATCGAAGATTTTTAAAGCTGAATACCTTATAAATTTTGAAAACAATTTAACAATTTTATGGACAACAAAAGAGCAGTGTTTGTGGTACACATAAATTTAAGAATAATTATGTTTAGTAAGAAAAATATTATAATTAAAAAACAAAGAATTATCACTCGCCATTAAAGCACAACGCTTGCAGTTCTCAATAATTACGTTTTTCTTTTTCAGAATCAGGATTATTTTTTTTTCTTGAATTTTGCTTAAAAACTGTATCATTAAAAATATTTTTATGTATTGCTAATCAACTTTCATTATTTGTAATATGAGAATGCATTGCTTGTTTTATCGCTGGATTAATTATATTCCAGAAAAGATTTACTTACTCTTGCTTCGATGCCTTCTTGGAAAAATATTCCTTTCAGCGTAAGCTTTTATTTTAATTAAAAAAATTAAATATTTTTTTTAAATTTATTATTTTGATGATAACAGTTTTAGCTGACTCGACATTAAGGGCTTAGAGATAAAAAAAATTATTGGAAAATAGAAGATAAAGAAAATTAAAAACACTATCAAAATATTGTGTCACTTTTATTTTTCGTTCATTTTATAATTATTTCTTTTTTATTTAAAAAAATTGCGCTGATTATTTTTTTATTCCATTGCATATTTAAAAATAAAGTGTTCATTTTAGTAATTTGTTTCATATTTAATTAGAAACCTCTAACTTTATAAATAATTAGTAAGATATATAACAAAATTGTTATACGTGTGTTTGATTATCATGTTTCTAGANTTAAAATAATTGCGCTGATTATTTTTTTATTCCATTACATATTTAAAAATAAAGTGTTCATTTTAGTAATTTGTTTCATATTTAATTAGAAACTTCTAACTTTATAAATAATTATTAAGATATATAACAAAATTGCTATACGTGTGTTTGATTATCATGTTTCTAGATATCACATTTATATTTATTTATTTCTCATCTTTTCAGTTATTAAATAATCTGAAAAAGGTACTTGATTAGTGAAATAATTATAAATATATAATTCAAAAATTTGCAACTCATGAATCTGTACACATAAATACTTATATTTATTTTTACTAATAGATTTTTTGATTATTAAATCATTACAATTAAAAAAATCCATGTCACGCAGTACTCATAGTATAAAAAATATTTTTCTTATTTATTAATAGTGATTCGATTAGTAAATAGCTTTATATATGATCCTATATAATATCATTTTTGTTCGAGGAGGCATTTATACTTTTATATTGATAGAATAGAGTTTTAAAATAACAATTTTGATTGATATATTTTATTTTGAATTCTAAGAATTTTCTGCATGAGTTAAAGAACACGATATTAAGTTTTCTTTTCCTGCTTTAAAAATAACTATTTTTTTTAAGTAAATTTGTGTTATTTAAAATACGGTACTAATTTTCATCAATTGCATCTGTTTAAATTATGAGAAAGCTCTAAATATTTTAAGGAAAGGGTACTCCGTAATTACTACATTAAAATATAATTTCTTTTCAATGATTAAGACAAAACTTTGTGCACATTGAGAATACACTATAATGTGGCTACTTTTAATTTAGTTCAAATCATGCGGCTACTTTTAATTTAGTTCAAATCATGCGGCTACTTATAATTTAGCTCAAATCATGAGGCTACTTTTAATTTAGTTCAAATCTCGAGGCAGGAAACGTAACATTATCAATGAGGGGCTCAAACTTTAAACCACTCCCCTGCCTAAAACACATTTCTATTGGGGGGGAAATATATTTATTGCGAAAAAGTACGTTTTCTACCAGATCTCAACAGTGTACTTAAGGTCAAACCTTTGAACTATTAAGTTTGAATCGCAGAGCTCGAAAATCCAATCATTGACTCAAAAGTTATTCAGGACATTCATTGATTTTTACTTCTTACACTTATTTCTATTTATTATGCAAACCCTAACTCACTTAAAAATTAGCCTACAAAAATCGCAAATTACGTTCTTTCTCGTTATTTGGGGTACAAAAAGGCGGAAATAAATGCTCTCTGGAGAGTACCGATGGTACATTTACGGTACTTTGGAAAAAGACTATGCTGGTGTATAATAATAGCACAATCACTGCTCATTGTTGGAAGGAAACTCTGTCACGGTTTCTAATTGGCTATATCAAATTCCTTACCATTCATCAGGGCTGGACACTCTTTTCTGAGTGCCATGGATGCAAAACAGATTCAAAATTTTAAAGCATTCTATTTTAGTTTGAACTTTTTGGAGATTTTTTGATTTCAAGAAGATGAGAATGATTACGACAATACTCTGAGTGGAAACAAAATAAGAAGAGGCCATGCGAAATAAGAGGGGTAATAGTAGTTATCCTGACGAGCGTTAATTATCTGAAAAGAATAAAATTAGAATTTCAACAGGAAATAATAAATTTTATTGGAAAGTAAATGATCGATACCTGAAATTGCTTATTGATTTATTGATCAGGGAAAAACACACAGAAAATGCTGAAATTGATGAACATGCACTGAGCTGCACAATTCTCACCAGCACAAGAAAGGCTAGCTAAGCCTCCCTCAAAATTATAGTATTGTGTTAATTTAGTCTCCATCCATCTCTTAACGAGAACTTCAGCTCAGTTCATAGGTGTCTCCTACCCATATATGCCTCAATAGGAAATGGTCCGGTGGGCGAGGTGCCAATGCCTCAGTTCCGCCAAGTGTGATCAATTGCATGGAACACTGTTTTTCAACATTGTTGATTATGTTGACCACGATTTCACAAAATAAAAACTTTGAGAACACCTTACTACTGATTTGTGGTATGATCATTTTGCTTCTGTTCATGGTTTTAGTATAAACTATCCATAATGTATATTTTTTTGGAATTCAGATAGTTGAATTAATCTGTCCATTAGGTATAAGAAAAAGTATATGTTGAAATAGAAGTAAACGTAACTCAAAATTATACTGCGTATTTGTCATTAAATATAAATAGATTGTTATTATCGTCGCTGAACTGTTGACCCACGTTTGGGTTTATAACTACTAATGTTCAACACCGTAGCCTTGTAATTTTAAACCCATTCCAAAAGACAAGGGAGCTCCTGGATCAAGTATTGGGAGAAATTTGCCTTCGTGAAGGACTTTTTGAGGGAACTAACCCGTATTTAAATAACATGGGAAGGAAGACCAGTAAAACATCTCACGGTATCCAAGTATCTCGAAGAAAAGTATGTTTATTCAGAGAACGTGCGTTTTTGTGTCAGTTTTAGAATATCTTCAACACTAAATAGTTAGCATATTTGATGTCATCTCTTTTTTTTCTTTCGTGAACTGTATATCAATTTTTTCAAGATATATTTAACATTAATACTTCTACACGTATTAGAAATTATTAAGACAGAGATTAAAATTATCAAAACTTTAAATAAAAGGTGCAAAAGTCTTTATAGCAGTCGATATTGCGTCTTAAATTACATGCTGAATCAAATTCTCGTGAATCTTAAATCTAGGTTTTTTAAATTAAACGAGACCAACGAGATTAAATTCATAATTAAGAAATAAATCCGACATGTTTAACATTATTAGGACTACTTTTTTAAATTTTTGTATGAAATTGGAGGATATTCGAAAGTATTATTAGAAAAATGAAAAGAAAAATTTCAAAAACTAAACGTACCTTTTAGCTTAAAGTGTTTGTATTCATTTACTTCAAATATTACTTTTTCCAAATAAATGTTCTTACGACGCTTGAATTTTGCAACTTAATAACAGTTAAAATTAAGATTATTATTATAGTCAAGGACTAATGATTTTTGAAATAGTTAAATATAACCGTAACAAAAAAGTAGTATTGTTAATGTTTTATGAAAAATATCGAAATATTTTAATTCGTTTAGAAATATCTATTTACTAAACATAAAAAAGGCCAAAAATCTTTATTTAAACCTCTGCATTTTCTTAGATGATACTGTGCAATACAAAAAATACAAACAATACTATTTTGATGTAGTTTAAGCAAAGAAATTCACTTCGTAAATTTTTATATGCATTTTTATGTTAGAATACTAACAATGCAATTGCTTACTAAATGAATTATCATTACTTTCTTTCATCTACATCTTTTTTTACTCATTTATCTCTTTCATCCTTTCTTCTCATTTTTCATAGATTTCCTATTTTTTCTTATTGTTTCAAAGAATTTCTACAGGCTTCTAGTGTTCAAACAAGAATAGTGTAACTTTTTGAACAATATTTTAATACTTAAGTATTGAAATAAGAACTTGAGAAATATACTTAAAAATACTTAAGAAAAAAATATATTTGTATTGATAAAAGTTGAAGCAAAAAAATTTCAAGTTTAAGTTAGGAAAAAAAACATAAATATGAATGTTGTTTGAATGTTGCTAAAATAAATATTATAATATTTAATTAGAGGAATTTTGTTGTAAACACACGTTCATCACCAAAGAGGATTTAATAGAATTAAATATTTAAACCTACTACATAGCGACAAATTCGCCATTCACCTTCATTCTGTGTTTGCTGGAAAAGAATTACATAGATATAAAGGTAATTAATGGTGCCACGAGGACTTAAAACCCCCCATTAAAAGGTTGCCTTTCCCGGGAACTTTTAGGCAAGGTCTCAATAATACTACGCTGCTGTATACATTTATGCTATGCCGCGAAATTCATGCGTTCTACTAAAGACCGTTTCGTCTTGAGCTTAAGCTGCGAGTGATTATGTCCGAAACTGCTGGCTTTCGTGTGGAAACATTCGAACTATCTTAGGCTTAGTTCCTGGATGTAAACCATAGATCCGCACTTCATTATGAGGGAGAGGGCTGAGAGATTACGGTTGACCCATCCCGGGGTTTAATTAATCTTCCTTAGAGAATTCTATATTCTACATATGTCAGCATCATCAGATGATGTTACAGAATGGACCATTGTTACAACATGAAATCAATGACAAGTTCTAATAATATTTCAATCTACTGTAATTAATTATTGCATGTATTACATTTCTGTTTTAATATAAAAGTAGGAATATGTAACAATTTAAATCGTGGGAAATATCGCATTAACAGTTTCTGGATGAATCGATTTCTAATGAAATAAGGCTTCCAGACATTCTGTCTTTGGTTGCATTAATTTATAATAATGTAAAGGCAGGAAATAATGTTTGTCTTTGTTCAACTATTCTTACAAATAGAGATCTTTAAAATTTTTAATCAGTTATCTACTTCTTCAGATTACGTTACAATCTGATTTATTTTGAAAAAAATCGTGACTATGTATTTTTTAAAAATAATTAAGCATGCAAGCGTCTTCTATGATACCTAAATGTTTTGCTTGCAGTCCTTTTATTCTATTATTATTTTCTATTGGAATGCATGATGGAAATTGACGTGTCTGTTTTTTGTCATCCCAATTATGTTTACAAGCTATTTCCAACACAACTTTAAAATCATTAATGGTATGTAAACATAATATTTTTAAAAAAAACCTTAAAAATCTTATAAATAATTCAATGTATGTTATCTATAATATCAGGAAGCTCAGCATACAGGGTAACAGGCATGTCATTTTAAATATCTGAGTATTTTGAAAGCTAAATTTTTCTAAATTGAAATTCTATTTTAATTAAACCGGAGATGAGGAACCTATAGTAGGCGTATCATTAGGTGGCACTTAACATGTATTTCAGTGTCATGGGTGAAATTTATATTAAATAATTTTATTTCAATTATATTCACTGAAAACAATATTGAAAGAACAACACTGCAGTACTTGCTGCTATCAAAAGCAGATTGAAACCCAAGTACGATTTTGGGCATCATTACGACATTTACCATCAGGACTTGTGCCCCTTCAATTTTGGAAGTCCATGTCGTAGGGGTGAGTGGTTTATTTTTGGGGAGTATGTGAATGTGGTGAGTTGTAAGAAAGAGAATTCAAACTACTCTTTAAATTATGAAACAAATTTACATTATAGTATATTTTTCATGATCTTGTAGGCAGGTGTTTGCATTCTATAGAATCGATTGTAGCAGCACGCCTTATTTCAAATTTAAAACAAGTTACAAGTAACTGAAATACAATTGCACAATGCATTTCGATGGTTACAAAGCAATGGCAAACTGGATGCTTACTAATAAAAAACCGTAATTTAATTGTCAGACTAATTGGAAAAGGTTCGCTCTGTCACACTTAGACTAAAAGCTCATTAAAAATTCAGTTGAATAAATAAATATTTCTTAGAGAAAGAATCATGGTAACATATGTGAGTAGAAAGTACATAGCAAATACTTTTATTTCCTCAACCAAACATTCTGCTATTATTTTTTAAATTGTCTTTAATGTCATTCATACAGCAAGTCATGAATTCCAATTGTTATGTTTAAACAAACATGTAAATAACTATATGGTAACAGACATAACATCAATTCATGAAAAACAGTATTTAGTTGCGCAAAAACGTATACTTTTAATAATAGTTCTTATAACATTTTCAGAATATAATTTAGAGTATTTAACCCATGAATAAAATGAGATGGATAAAATGCTTCATTTCAGCAAAGCACTTCCAAGAAAAAAAATTTCGAATTTTTTATTTCGTACAGTTAAACTTCCTTTTCATCTAATTTCATTATGAAATTATTCATTTTCTTAAAAAATGACTTATAATTTTACATTTTTTATTGTACTTTAAAGGTTTTATATCATTCACATATCACAATTTTACTAAGCCTCTCACATCTTCATGAAAAATATATTCTGTAGGTGAGCATCAATTCGTCTAAAAGGAAAACAATCTATGAATTATCCAGATATTTATTTATTTTTATTTTCACTTTATATGAAAACAACTTTTATTACAATCTTAAAACACAAGTGTTACAGGTGAGTGCAATCTTTTGAATTTTTCACTGAGAGTGAAAACAATCTGTGTTACAGAAGTTGTCAGAAACGGCTGTCTCTTCCTCGTCAGATTTCAAAGTAGGACTTTCCAAATCAATTGGCATTAATATTTTATCTATCATCATCATTTTCGCGACAGCCCTGGAATGCCTTTGCTAGATCAATTCTCCATGCAGTTAGTTTTCCTTAGATTTTTCCAGTTCAATTCAATACCGGGATTGATTCAAAATCAGTGTTAATGGAATCCTGCCACCAAAGATTTGGACGTCCTCTAGCTCTACTAGCAATTAGTTTATGTTTGAAATCCTCATGTGTCGGTCTAGTTACACGTATGTTTGTATGTTCATTCTGTTTAACTTTATAAATGCTTTACATCAGTACTTTTATAAGTTTCGTAAATTTCTGTGCTTGTTATTGATCTGTAGGAATTTCCTTCTTTGAATCCACCGAAAATAATTTGCAAAAATTTTCTTTCACAGATGACAATATTAGCCTCTTTTCTCTTTAGCAGAGACTAAGTGCAGAGATCTAAACTGAACAAGCAATAGTTTTGTATTCTAAATCCATCCGACGAAATTTCTACCGTCTTCCTTTTCTACATATCGTATGGAAAAGAATGGACTTCCTGTCTCGAACTATTATTTTTTTCTCCATTTAATTCTTTTATGCTTTCCTGCTCAAATCAAATAATCATCAGTTTTATGTATTCCATTGCTACCGACCTTCCACTTTTGAGGCATTGGTTTTATTATTTGTTGCTGTCAAACGCAATTTTAAAATCTTCAACTTATTTGACCGGTTGAAAAATTTAAAAAAAAATCTAAACAGCCCTGAAAATATGATTATTTTTTGGAATAAACCGTAACTTTTAATGGGCCTTTAGTTCATGAAGTTACTGTGTATTTTCAAACATGTAAACCTTTTATTTTTCGTAAGTTTGAACCCATTTTCTCCCCTTAAAAAATTTTCCATGCTTTATTTCAGCATTTCATAATTTTGTAACTAATTGTTACGATTGTTGGAAATTTCAATGTCGAATCTTTTTTACCCGTGAATGCACAAGGGAATAAAAATTCTCGTGAAACTGTCAAAGTGTATGGTAATGACATTCCTGGTAAAAAATATATAATTCTGGTTGATCAAAATCAAAACATATGATATTTAAACCATTCATTGGGTAATTTTTCCATACATATGGTAACGGTTTACCAGAAATTCTCGCTTTCAAAATTATAGTTCTTATTACCACAGATTTTGTAAAAAATGCAAAAGTGAAATGTAAATTTAATCGAATAAATGGTTTTTATCCCATGTTATAATGTGTCATAAAAATATCAAATTTTACCACATTCACCAAATTTTATCGCCTCATAGCAAAACCATATTCTACTGCTAAATTTTAACAAAATCATAAACAAAGAGTTTCGATAAAAAAATTTTAAACTTTTTGGTGTTCCTCTGGAGCCAAATATATGGTAAATTTTACTATATTCAAGAGTGTAACCCATATTTTTTTTCTCGCTTTATAATTTGATTTCTATGCATTTCAATGTTTCATAAAAATTGTATTTGAACCAAATAACTCATAGAATTTTATCCGTAGATTGAGTTAAAAAGGTCAGGGCTCAAAATCATTGCAGTCTTAAGTCCTTAAAGCAAGCATAAACTTGTAAAGATGCGTTACTAAAGCGTTACAGCAAAAATTTCCGAGCTTTTTTGTGTTCCCATAGAGTCAGAAACACGGTAAATTTTACTATATTCTTGTTGTTTAGACCATACTTTTTTAGCAAAAGTATTTGAATGCTCCTTATTAAAATAAATAATAACAATTAATATTTCAAATTCAATAGCCGTATTAATAGAGCAACTCATATGCCTAAAAATCAAGTAGTTCACGAAAAATGAAAACTTAAAAATTAATTCACTTTTTGAAAATGTAATTAAATGACATTTCATTATTTCCATTCTCAATCTCGAAATTTTTGATTTTGTCATTTAACGTTACATCCATAAAAAATTATAAATGTTCGCGCACCTTCCAAATTAATTTTGTAATAATTATTATTAAATTAAATGGAAAAAAAACAATTAATTAATTGTTGCAAGAAAACAATGGTTATAAAATAAAATAAAACTTTTTAAAAAATACCCTCTATAATCATTATTTCTAACAGTCTGATCTATCGAAGCAGATAACTACTATTGATCCTGAAGTCATTCAATCTTAAATAAGTACCTATAAATGCATAGGTATTAGAACATTTTCATGAATCCAATTGTTCCTAAATCTGACTTAAGAACTAATTTAACGACCTTTAAACATTAACCTTTACCATTTTATAAATTCGTCTTTAATAAGATAATATTTTGCAACACGGCAAGTAATGTTTTTAAAAATTTATAAGTATAAAAAGATAACTTTTTCGACATAAATAAAACTCAAAGTATTGTTTATAGAAAAGAAGGTATACAACATTTAAACGTCGTCACGTTGAAGAAAATACTGAAACTCGTCCCCTCCAGAAACATTTATACCTGATAGATGTAACATTAACGACCGCAACTTCAGCCCTTTTATGGGTTACGTGTCGATGGGCTTTCGTTTCGTTCATTGGGGGCTATAATAAGGCATAACACCCCTCGGTTTGTATGAGTGGTTCGGTGTGTTCACTATCTCCGAGAAAATAACGAGTTGGCGAGAAAATAAACGTTTTCAAATAGGTTCTGATGCCAGGAATTCGTTAGAAATGTCGTAAAAATAAATTTTAATACATTCTGTGCCCTACATTTTCTGAAAATGCTAATTTGAAATAAGTTTACTTATTTATTTTATTTACGTTTGCAATTCAAAATAGCCTTGAACAGCGTAAAAATAATATTGTTTTAACTTAGTAATGTGTAAATTCAGTAAAAATATTTAGAAAATTTTCTATTTGTAAAAGGACTATTTTAGTTAAAATGCAATTTAATGCAATTTATGTCACATGTGTGGTTTAAATCAACTCATTTTTTCAAAATGGAAAAGTTGGAAACAAATTAAAAAAGCAGTGAACTGCAATAAAAAGTGTTTGAAAAGTTTTTATTTTCATGTTTACTCGATAAATTAAAAACCAATACAACCTTACTGTATCGGTAATAACATCGGTCCGTGCTTCGATCATACAATCTGGTGATAGAGCACATTTCTTGAGCGCAGAGAAAAAAACAAAATACAACCGGACATAGTCTGAAAATAAAAAGAATAACCGATGCTGAAAAATGGTAGTAACTTTTTTGGAAAAGGGACATTCTTAATTCATTTTCCAAATGAGGATGCAACGTTGAATCGATTAAATTAGACTGTTTTAATCTGTGGTGGCTCAAAGAATTGTGCTCTCGCCTTCTAATAAGATGACCCAGGTTTAAACCCCAGTAATGGCTGCTCGATACGATTTCTTCTCCCAGCTCATACAGCCCGCAGTTCTCACGCAAAATATTCTCAGTGGTACGCAGGTCATGAATTAGAATTCCATTGATATATATAACAAATTAGGACTACTTCCATCACAATTTCTCCACAAGGACTTTTTGTTCCACCAGGAGTTCCCTTGTCTTCTGGGTTGTGTTCAAAATTACAAGGCTAAGGATATGAGCATCGATAATCGTAAACGCCAAAATGGGTCTGCTTTTCAACACTTACTATAAAATAGAATAAAATTGAATAAAATTTTAATTGCTTTAATGCTATTTTATTCAGTGTCAAATTATGTGCTTACTAGTTTACAAATTTTACACAAGAAAAACAGCATATTATAAATTTTCAGTTATTGAAAAAGGAACGTAGCCCGTGGCTGTTGTTGCAAATTACTGTCTTTTAGAAAATTTACTTAAAAATGTAATTTTACCGTTCAAATTACTGTTTCAATTTTAAAATATCTTAGTTCATGTAAAATTGTAGACAATGAGAATGTACTTTTTTCTCATGCGCAGTTAGAGTTTCAAGAACGTGTTAAATCTATATTATGGTTCAAATTATCTTACACAACCTTTAGTATGATAAGTTGAACCATATGATCATACTTCAAAAAGTATTGGCAATCAAAGTACCAATACTTTTTACATTTAATTCAATATTTATCGTAAAAACACATGGTGAAAAATCAAAAATGTATCAGCAAATGACCATCAATAACGGTCACGAATCGAACCCGGGAAAACTTATTACAAAACCAGCCGTGCAACTATGTACCACCACATCACGAAATATGAATGTTTTTAAAACTGGAGAAATTATACTAGAAAAATGGAATGGTAGTTATAGAAGGGCAGAAGAAAGTTGGCTTGCTATTGGAATAAATCTAAACTACTTTTTATCGTACTTTAAAATTTGAATAGTAAAGCAGAAACTACATTTTACAGTAATATTTACCTCAAAAAATGTCAAAAATTATCTGTAAATTAAATTTTTTTTCACAAATTGTATGTATATTATTCACGTTAATAGTAGTTAAAAAAGATATATGTAAATACCATGATTCTTATATTACCAAAAATAACTTAAAATAATGACTTTAGAAAGTCTTGTGAAAATTATGTAAACCTTGTTAACTACGAAATAGTTTTATGAAAACTATGTATGACTAAGAATTTCTTTTGTAGTTTTTGTTTATTACAGGCCTAAAATGGATTTCGATAAATCCACTAATGTGAAACTAATAACTAATAAAACTAAATTTACTTATAAAGTGCCAGGTCACAGAGAAAATTTATTGCAGGTCTTAACAAATATAAAAAAGTATCTGTAATAGTGTACTGCTTCGTTCACCTAACTTCATTATAATATAGTTTCATTAAAAATACTTATTTTCGAGAATTGCAAACTTAATGCGAGCCACTAAATCAAAAATGTACTTATTTTTATCCAAGCAATGTCAGATTCCACACCTAGGAAGGAAAAAAATTAAGCTCAGTTTAATCTTATAAGAACTTCTTTGATTTACTTAATTTTTACAGGGAAAATGTATAACAGAGCAAATAAAAAAGTATCGATATAGCACTCACTACATTGCTTTATTCACCAATATGAACATAAAGTAACATCACAACTTATTTTAGAGAATTTAAAACTTTATACAAATTATTTAATACTGTATTTTTTTACCCGAACAACGCCGGATTCAACTAAAGCTTTGGATACTTAGATAAAAAAGCGCCACTCTTTTCCTGGCGACCTTTGTACTACTTTCGATTTTAATTGGCTGCCGCTGATCACATGGGTAAACTGCCGACATTTTGTTGACTGACTTGAACGGCGAAGTATGATTACGACCGATTTGTTATTTTTATTTTCGCTTTTCTTTTAACTTTTATTGTTTCATACTTTTGAAATTTATAATGTCTGGTTATTGCGCATTTGAATGTTTAAATAAAACAAATTTAGGATTTGAATTATATCGTTTACCTACTGGAGATAGGAATTAAAAAAAACTGAAAATATGACTGCATAGAATTGGTAGAGAAAAATAGAATCCAAACGATAACAGCAGACTGTAAAAGATAAGTTAAAAATTAATTTATTTACTTATTTGTTACAAATTTTACTTGATATTATTTACTAACTATATAGTAATAAAATATGTTTCGCTTTTTTTTTCAACTAGAGGTTTACAAATTCAATTGGAATAAAATATATTCACCTAAAAGACATGAAAATAGACTACTAATATTAATTTTAACTTAAATATATTTTTCGTTAGAAAGCTTTAGAAATAAATTTTAATAGCATTTAAATATTTGATTGTTTTGCTGCTGGAATTAAAAGTAAACTAGCGTAACTTGTTAAATATTTTTCAAATGAGTAGATTTAAAATATCTACATTTTAGTAAGATGATCCATCCAATTCCTATTTGAACTCTTAGTTTCTTTATTTTTATTGTTTTAAATATTTCATACATTATAGTAACATTTTAAGACAGAGCAAAATAATTTTGTTTCATTCAATATTCAAAATTTGAATAAGAATTCTGAAAGAAATATTTGTTAATTTTTGAACAAATCAGAACTCATCTGTTTTGTCATTAAATGTAACAAAGCTCCCATTTACTAATTATTGACTGTTTCATCACATGCCTTAATTTTAAAGTATATAAAAAAACTGTTATTATTTTAATTATATTTAACTATATTTAACCCTTTAAACCTTCGACGAAACAGACTGCAAAAAAATATCAAGGAGTTGAAAAAAAAAGTTACAGCATATTATGAAAGATTAAATGAGAAAGTTTTAACATATAGATAACGTATTATTTTCCCTGAATGGAAGGAAAACAAAATATATAATTTCAGAAAGAAAAAAATAATTAATAGAAAAAATAGCAAATAGTTAAGTTATCTTTAAGAATATGAAAATATTAATAAATAAAAAGTCAAGTTTAAAAATAGAAACTCAGTATTTTTACATTGAATGTTGCTGTCGCAAGAGAGGTGCAGTCACCAAAATGGCGGAATGTCGCTACTCAATTTAAGTATCCAGGGCTTTAGATTCACCAGCTCTTTGAAAATATAAACTAGCTTCAATTTAATTTCATAAAAACATCTTTTTTTATTTTCTTATTTACATACTTTTTATTGAAAAACTTTATAGCAGAGCTAAATGAAACAAAATATCAGTAGAACTATGTCCCTTTGTTCATCAAACATGATTATAAAATAGTAATATCAATACTTATTTTCAAGAATTGCAAACTTTACACGAATAACTTAATCAGTAATGTACTTTTTTTTTATCCAAATAGCGCCGGATTCAACAGCCCGTGTCCAAAATATGAACTAGCTACAATTTAATCTTATAAGAACTTTTTCATTCCTTTTTTTCATTATATATTATTTATTGATCCCTCTAGGGCTGAATTGCTTTTGTCCTCACTTCATTGGCTGTGTTTTGAAAATGACGTAACGCTAGGTCACAACTTACAAGGTCAGCCGTTTTTATTTATTAATTACAAAAACTAATAACTGATAAGAGCGATGCAATTAGCTTTTAGCGCCGAATTTGATTAAGATGTGGCAAATATATTCAGATGCAATCAAGTGTAAATTAGACTGTTATTAATATTTTTTCTTTACTTTTAATTCTCCGAAGAAGAAGTAAAAACCTTCTTCGGCCGATAATGGAACTCTTAGGGGAGGATTCAGTTGTCAACAACTCAACTCGAACTTTTAGTTTCTTTTAAGCCATTAACAAAAGAAGAGAATTGATTCTTTCGCTTTAACTCGCTAAGACAAAAATAACTAGGGATTTTAATTTTGAAATACTTATTTGGAAAGGTACATCCAAAAGCATAAAATAAATAGTCTTAATTGATTTTAACAACATTTTTATTTCATCTAACACTTTGTATTAAAATGTGTTTCATTTGGGGAAAAAAGTTAATTAGTTTTACGAAAAAAAACGAAGCGGAAGATTTTTAATTGATTTTAACAATGAAAATAAAACTTACTTTACACGAGATTTAAATTTTCTTCTGATGAAACCTTGCTTGCGTTATTGTCAATTGTTATCATAAAGAGTAATTAGAAAAGACATTTTCAGTTAATGATTAAGCTTCTAAAATAAGATAATCTATTTCATAAATAAAATAACTTTTAAAACATTAAGTAAAAACAAACTTAAACATTAATACTAATGAGAAGAAACTTGTAGATTTTTAAATCAATATGATCAGTTAAAACTGCAATTGAAAATTATGATATAAACATTTTTTGAAAACGTGTCATAGTTGCATTTATTTATAAAAAGAGATTTGTGAAAAAAGTAACTATTCGCAAACCTGTGAAACTTAGAAACTTGAAATTACAAACATGAGTAAAAACATTTACAGGAAATACAATGGAATAAAAAATGTAACATTCGGTAATTAGAATGAGAATTATTGACAGTTAAACTTTAAACTAAAAAAAACAGTTAAAATTATTGACAGTTAATACCATGTGTAAAATACCATGTGTGTGTAAAAAATGCTTGCAGTCCGCAGAAATGCAACTACAGAATTGAAATTTGATGTCATAAGGGATATTTTTATTTATGTCCTTAAAGGGAATTTTTTTCTAATTTGTTCGAAAGTTATTGCATTGTTGAAAGCTTTCATTTTATGATTTTCGTTTTTACATTTTTTTTTCTTTTTTGTTCAAAATCAACTATTAATCCATCGTTAAAGAAATGTTTAAAGCTTGGGTGAGATCTTTATTTATAAGCTCGTCCTTGATTTGATGTCAAAAGTAAATGAAAAGGAAATCAATAAAGGAAATTTTAAAAATATATAAAGAAACTGGATGTTGCCAAACATAAATCTTCAATTTTTTATCGAAGTTTTTAAATATATAAGAGATTTAAGGGAGACAATGCCTTTTTATAATTTCAACTACTTCGTATGACAGAAGGTTATTGTTATTAACAATGAAAATCACTTGTTTATTGCTTCTTATTGTGCTATACTTTCCGTATTCCTTAGTTTAAATAGTATCAGTATTCACCCTAAGCGTTTTAGAAGGGCGGCCGGCTTGCCTGTCCTCTGACCCCTATAAATGCACGCTCTATGCCCTTTTGTAAAAATAAGCCAACATCCCTTAAAACACTGTCGTTTTATTCATATTCCATTTTCAAGAACAATTTATTAAATGTTAAAGTAATAATTGCACACAATAATTATCTGTGTTTATAGATGTAATTCTAAATAACCATTACAAATATTTACTTAGTTAGGATTATTCTTAACTGTTTAAATTTTTTTAAGTTTCTCATTTTTAAGGTATATTTCTAAATTCTATAGGAGATTTTAAATTTTAAAATTATTTTTTTTTTAAAAATGAGCCTGTTTATTTTCCAATAATTTTCAGTATATGTTATAGAAAAAATCTTTTAAGCCGTTGATCAGAAAATATTTTTTTTTTCTGAAAAAGAATTGTATGCACAGAGATTATCTCTTAGCATGCCTTTAGTTATTATTTATAAACTACAATTTCTTCTCTTATTTAGATAACGAGTGAAAATCTATCCTGGAATATCTATCCTATGAATATCTATCCTGATAATAAAACTTTAATTGCAGATCAAATTATTAATTTCAATCTCCTTTTGTTAACTTTTTCATATGCCTAAGATGGAAAGGTACCCTGTAAAATGCATTTTTTGTACCTTTTATTGCGACCAGACGAAAGTTATACTTTAATTATAAGTATTTATATTAATTTTACCTTAAATTATTAATTTATTCCCTATAAAATATTAATTAATATCCTATAAAATGTTAATAAATCTTGTAATTAAACTTGTATAGTACAATACTTCATAGTTTATATTAACGAAGAAGAAAGAAATTTTATACTAGTTGGCCATCTGTATAATTTTTTAGTTTATAAAATTAATTAAATACATCATTTTTACACTCTCAGCCATATACATACCCTATAACATGTGAAAATAATAAATGTCTGCAGAAAAAGAGATTTTAAATTAAATTTATAAAATAAACCAACTACATCACCAAACTATTTTATTCTTGACTATACTTATAATGTATAAAATAGTCTCTAGAAAAGAAACCTATGCAGTTTGAAAGCCAAAATTGATTAAACATCATTCTGAAATTGTGTTCACATTTAATTGTCTCTTTGAAAAATATTAAATAAAAAAAATAAAAAAGTAAAAGTATGAAATAATTAGAGAGATGAACACGAAACAATTGTTTAGAGCAAAGCGAGATGTTAGAGTGGATCCAAATATTTGAATTAATTTTGATAAAATAATTGAATTTACTTGCTTTTTTTTCTTCTATCTAAATTAAAGTCGAGCTGAAATTATTTCAAAACAGCGAATGAATTTAACCAACTCACATAACAAATTATTTTCTTGGAAAATTGAATTACGACATTTATTCTTCTATATTATTTTTGGGAAGATAATTAACTATCTTCACGAAATATGAAACCAGAATCTAGGAAATAATTATTATTTAGTTAGAATAGTTCAACTTCATTAAAGATGTGCGAACATAAGCGATTGCGTAAATCTAATTATTTAATCAGAATATTCTAAACAAATCATGAAAGGTAAATAAATTATACTTCTTTAAAAGAGCTATCATGACAATCTTACTTTATTTACTCTGTATCTATAATATTCAACGTAGGTTTATAAATAAAGCATGCAATAAGTACTTGAAAGTTAACTACTGAAAACTTCAGTCCTTACTTTGTTTATATTAGTGCCTTTTAAGAGCTATCTAGAAAATTCCCCATTATAGTTTTTCTAAACTAAGAAATGAATTCAGGCAGAAAAAAATAATTAAAAAACCAACACCTAAATGGTAAAGACATTTCTCATAATAAAAAAAAAACAATAATTCTGATAATTAACACCAAAATGCATGGCTCTTAAACTATACGTTTAAGGTTCTTTTTTTTCTATTCGTTATGCATTTTTTTCCTGTGCTCATTTCTGCCTGAACGAGCAAACCAGTAAAATGAAGAGGAAGCATAAAAGTAATACTGTAAATAATGGAACTTTCTTCATGAAACTTCGTTTTTGACGAAACCGTTCCTTGGTATAAGCTCTGAGCGAACATTTTGTCAAAGTGACGAAATAACTATCGTCACTTCTTCGAGAAAACGAATTTCTTCAATAGTATGGAAATATTTCGCAATCCCAGTTTTTTCTACAAAAAAAAAATCGTTGGGCTTAATCAAAATTTTCTAATAATCATTTTATCGAATCGCAGGAACATTATTTATCTGAATCAATGACACCTTTCAACTTAAGAAAAACAGATAGAACAGATAGAAAAACAGAGATAAATTACACCCATGTCCGCAGCGGGATTCAACCCTTGGATCTTCCTGTTACGAGGCCAACTCCTTGACCACTATGCAGAATGTTTGGATATGTCGTCACCTTATTTTCAATCGTCTAGTCTTCAAATTAGTTTCGTCATTGTAGTTAAGAATCTCCCACAATGCGTAACGATAAGGTTTCGAGAAGAGGAAATATTTTCATCATAGATTTTCCGTCTCGTCACAAATCACGTAATTTTGCGATGAAATGAAACTCAAAATAAACTAAATATAGCTAAAAATTGCTAAATCGTCAAAAAAACGCTTTATTTCTGAAAGCGTAAAAGTTGACTCTCGAAGAGTTGTCATTAAAAAAAAATCTAAAATAATGGGGAAATTCCCTTAAAGTATCATTCTGATGACACAAAAAGCAAACAGGTTAACCCTCAACTTCGATACTATACATATGTTTTTGGAAGTAGTCATGACAACGTAGCAACGAACGAAAGCAAGCAACTCCAACAGACTAAATCAAGGTACTGGGAACTTTTATTGAACAGGATAGTCCTCTTCTTATCAACTGCTGATGTAAGAAGAGTCTGTTATCTTTCATTTTGTTGTAGACAATTCTTCGACAAGAAAAAGAATCAAACTGAGACATAAGACATTCATCGAGTCTTATTTGCTCATTTTCCAAAAGTCGCTGGAAATCCACTGAATTGTAGCGCTTTTGCTGGATTTCTATAGTTCCAAAAGCTTCATTCAACAGGAATGAACTTGCTCAGTTTGGTGATATTTTGGACTGGCAATAGACAAAATAGAGCCGTGGTGGGTCAGGGAGATAGGGGATCGTCTCTCAATGAGGTGATCCGGATTCGAATCTCAGCTATTAGCTGATCGATACGAATTGCGCACCCAGCTCGGACCAACCACACTGACGAAAAATATTCCAAGTAGTAGACTCATGAGTTAAAGTCCGCTTGCCGTCGGGCTAACCATGGAAGATTTTAGTTATTTTTCTCTACATGTAATGCAAATGCTGGTTAGTTCCATCATAAAGTCTTCCACGAAGGCAAATTTCTTTTGTTCCAAAAGCTCCCTTGTCTTCTGGATTTTGTTGAAAATTACAGACAAATAGAGTTTGTACAGTTCGCAAAAAAAACGAATCACCCTGAATAACTTTCGTTCTAATAAATGGATTTTCACGAACTAAGTGTCAATCTTAATGATTCCTGGGGGTGACCTCAAATATGCTAATTAATTAGTGCTAACTAGTAATTAGAAATCAGACACAAAAACGCACTTTCTCTGAATAAACATACATTTTTTTTCACATATTTGGATTCTTAACCTTCAAAATATAGGGGGTAGCCGCAATCTGGGAAATATGGTCCCCATAGTTTGGTCAGGAGAGCGATCCAAAGTTCGTACCCCTTAATGTTAATTTCACTTTTTACGTTTTTAGTCATATTTTAAAAACTAATAAAGCAATTCGAAGAAAATTTCACCCAGTCATAAAACTCATTTACCCAAAGATAATTTCACGAAAAAAATAATTTTTAATAATTGTTAATTATTTTTTATTATTTAATTAAATTAAGGATGA
This sequence comes from Parasteatoda tepidariorum, assembly GCF_043381705.1. Classification (NCBI taxonomy): domain Eukaryota; kingdom Metazoa; phylum Arthropoda; class Arachnida; order Araneae; family Theridiidae; genus Parasteatoda; species Parasteatoda tepidariorum. Next base: position 95,211,722 of record NC_092206.1, on the reverse strand, counting down.
AAAATTTTTGAATTATAAGGTATGAATTTTTTTATACCATATTAATCTACATATTTTTCAATTGAAAAATCTAAAGTTTCAACTGTTTTTATTTATTAGAA
>NC_092206.1:95209345-95211442 GCF_043381705.1 Parasteatoda tepidariorum | reverse complement strand
GGGGGGGAGGGGATTTGCTATTATGTACGGTTTTGTACGATGGGGAGGGGGGGAGGTATTATACAAAGTACGTACTTTATAAACATACACCAAATTTAAATTTGACTTTATCCTACACACTCCTTAAGTAAATATTTAATTTTATTTAAAACATAATTATTTTAATTTTTATGAAAAAGGGGGGTAGACTAATAAAATGTACGTACTCTAAGGGGGGGGGAGTAAGACCTTATGTACGGTAATGTACGAAGGGGGGGGGAGGGGTTTAAAATTTCTCCATTTTTGTGTACGTACTTTTTGAACGGCCCCTAACTTAAAAGCGTAACTTTAAGCGTAACTTAAGCATAAAAATTTCAAAATTTGCAATTTTAGCTAAATGATGGTGTCGACATATTTGTTATTAAATACAAATTATGTAAAAAAAAATTATATAACTTATATAATATTGTTTTAAGCTTTTGGTGGTTTAAATAATAAGTAGTAAGATAACCAAGTGAAGGAACAGTTCTTACCAGTGAATAAACACTAAATTTTCCAGTGTTAAATTTTCCAGTAAATATTAAATACCGATTCACTAGTATATAAGACATGTTAACTTGACTCTATCATGAGGAATCTTTAGGATAGATGAAGGTTGACATAGTCTAAAATGAAATCCCCACATTGGTGACCCGGACGTGATTAGAACATACCAATATCAATGGTTGATCCACATTAAACAGTTGATTTGCTTAAAAATATTAAAAATCCCTTATTTTTGAGATGACTACAGAAAACAGAGAAAAAATCGAAGCAACGATCGTCATGAACACCGAAACTAATAAAGTAAGCATTAAAATTCCACCTTTTTGGCGAGAGAAACCCGACATTTGGTTTTACCAAGTAGAAGCACAGTTTCAAATAAATAAGATCACAACTGAAGAAACCAAATTTAATTATTTGATATCCCAACTGGAACCGAAGTATGTAGAAAATATTTGGGACATTATTAAAGACACTAAGCCTAACAAATATACCTTGGCGAAAGAAAGACTTTTAAATACGTTTTACGAAAGCGAAAACAAGAGAATTCAGCGCTTAGTTACCGGATTAAAACTTGGAGATTACAAGCCAAGCCAACTTTTACAAAAACTGAACAATTTAGGAGCAGACGATTTTTCAGAGAAAGTGTTAAAATCTTTATGGCTTGATAAAATGCCGGATTTTATACGAAATATTCTGCTTGTAAGTGAAGAAAGTTTAGATAAACTGTCTACGATAGCGGATAAAATTCACGAAATGAAAACTGGGGAAAAATAATAGATGATAGTAAAAGTAGACATGTTTTGAGCGTCCAATAATGAAAGTCACAAGTTATTCAAGCCTGACAAGTCTTGAGAATGGGCGATTGTATTTTAACGCTCGAAGCATGTCGACTTTTACTTCCCTCTTCATATGTTTTGAAGCCAGTTGAGTTTTTATCGTCAATTATACTGTTTTACATTTGGGTCTTGATCATTATTTTGATAAGGATTTTACACTCGTTAAAGTAAACATATGCATTTTAATATTTGGACAGGATTCATGTGATCTTTAAAAACGTAAGAGCATCAATATTGTAAAAGTTATATTTAAATTAAAAATTAAAATTTTGAGAACAGATATTTTGAGTTAATGAAATTAAATATTTCATCTTTTAAGTTTTTCAGTATCTTAAGTATCTTACAAGCTCTGTTTTAAAAGAGAGTATCAGATATATGTAAAAAAAACATAAATAATCATTGTAGCAGTATTTGGTGGTAAATGTAGCTTATCGTAATTGAAGAATATGCTGTGAAACATTGTGTGGTGAATTTGCGAACGTAAGTTTCAGAATGCATCGAAACACTAGGATGCAATTTGCTAATCATCTTTATCCGAAGGAAACCATGTAACCTAAATATCTAGCAGAATGAAGCGATTTTAAAAACAACGAATCATGCAATATGCAGCATATTATTTCAATATCTTATTCTTAAACATAACATATTTCAATATCTTTAAAATGCCACTAAACATTCAGCAATTCCTTGAGTTATAGAAAAAAGAAATATCGTAAATTACAGAAAACCTTGTGAA
>NC_092206.1:95169241-95206741 GCF_043381705.1 Parasteatoda tepidariorum | reverse complement strand
TTCTTAGAAAATGCAATGAGGCTTTATTACGTAAGCTGAATTTTCCGATCTTCGTTTGAGATAAAACAAAAAGTAAATAATCCATAAATTGGAGTTAATCAACACAAAGAAATCATGCACAAAGCTGGAAGTTATATACCAACAAGATTAATAGAACAAAAATATCTTTTTTTTAATTTATTGTCATTTGTTGCCTTTTTCAGAGACTTTGCGTTAAAATAATTCCAATTAATTATATTAATTAGTATTTGTTGTCTTTCCCGGTGATTCTACCTTAAAATAATTCCGATTTTATACATATCTATTAATTTTTATTGGGTATTTTGGAGACTTTAGTGTATTAGATTAATCAAACAATATCTTTCGAAACTCAACTGATCAAAATAAGTATTAACTATTCCAGTATACAGCATGATGCTATGGCTCGCAGCTTATTTATGATTGTCAGGATTTTACAACAATCATTCAATTAACTTCATTTACTCTTCTAAAAGAGCATAAATTCATTTTCTTTCATTTTGAATTATTCCGTTTCATAGAGGCAAAATAAATGCAGGATTCTAGATAAAAATTATAAAATTACTTATTCAGTAATGTAACTCTGCCCTCATTATGCTTACGTGACATAATACATCAAAATACAAAAACTGAATGACTAGCAGTAAGAAATATATAGTGAAAGAATATGGCATATGTCATGTAAGTAAATTGTAATTTAATTAGCTTAGCTTACTCGAAATATAATGGAAAAAATAAATGATAACGTAATCAAATACTAAGTTTGACAACCAATTAGAATCGAGATACCAACATTAAATCACTTGCAGGTATCCAACAAGGGAAAACAAAGATAAACGATTTATAAAAACGTGTGATGAAATTAAATTTTGAGTGATATGAGCTGCAAAATGGCAAATCACTCACATTATGAAATAATAAAGTGTGAAGTCTTTCTTTAAGAAATAGCACCTGTGATTCGAAAGACTTTTAAAGTAATCCACAGTCTCTTCCTTTGCATCAAATTTGATGTTGACCGGTTCAGAATTCAGTAAGGTATAATTACAGAAGTTTATAAGCATTCTGCCTCATTCATACAGTTAATGCTTTATCATATATTTACTACCTTATCTATATAAATAAAGCAGCCTATTTATATGTATGCCTGTACCTTCCTAATAATGAGCCGCAATAAAATACAATCCGCAACACAAATCTGGAAGTCATATAGCTGCCTTATATAAATATAATAAAATTGTTAAAAATATCATCTATTCAACATATCATCTTATTACAAACTGTAATCTTTTCTAAAACAAATAGTAATCGGTTGGACTTAATTCGATTCGATTTAAGAGAAATAATTTAAATTTAAAAAAAACCGCGTAAGTATATATCACACTTTTTTAAAAAGTAGCAGCAATATTTTAAACAAAAAATAGTTGTTTCGTCTCTTTTATTTCGAAAAGAATTTCTGCTTTTCTCGCAACGAACGACGCACACGTCCTGCCAAGAGAGAATTTAATTTCTGTGTTCAAACACTTGTTCAATATTTATCATTCTTAAACAAGACCCCAGGTGTGAAATAGATTTCAGAGAGAAAAAATAAAGTTAGAAGGAGTAAAAAGAAACAGCTGCAACCAATGAATGCAATATATTTCATGACAAAATAAGGGTTTAGAAATCTCAACAATCAAACTTTACTAAAGAATCAAATTAATTAGAAGCGAACCCTTCAACAATCATTTCACGAAATTCTTTTGTCAGCTTTTTGATTCATTAATAATAAGCTGATTTTATTCATGAATCTAGATGCTCCTTATTTCATACGCTATAATGTATTTTCTTCTTTCAATTGAAGCTTATGACTTTTCATCCTTCATAATGAATAATTTTTTTCGAATAGTTTATTACTTCTAACTGTAACCTACTAGCTATCAGCTTAATCTAATAAATAAGCTATCAGTTTATCAACACTAAGCAACTCTAGTCCCGCAGTGGACTGATCGTTAAAACACTGTTCCCAGCAGATCACCGTAATCAAGCATCACTGGCTGCGGTCAGTGTGCGGGTGGGTGACCACTTTGATCAGTCTGCGTAGGGACCGAGGGTGTGCGGTATCGGTCCTCGTTAAACTGTGCAACCGTAAAGTGCTCGACTTCGCGTGCAGGTCGTCGGGCAACCTAAGCGGGGGTGCCATCCCCTCTGCAGAGGATCAAAATTGTGATGGCATGTCTTCGGATCATCCTCAAGGATGTTTCCCAGACCGTCGCCAATAGCCCATTGTGCAGCTCTAGTGTGACGTAAATGAACTACAAGAACTAAGCAACTCTACGAAATCATTTACAAAACTGAAAGTCATATACCAACACAATGGATTACCTGCAAGTGACGTAGTACGGGTATCTGGATCCTGATTAGTTGTTGAAACGTGACACTTGTTTACGTTAGCAACTGTTCTTTCCATTCTATTTCGAGTAATTCAATCCCTTTACATAACGATTCTCTTAAGTGACACATTTTATATTCTTACACAGGGATTCCTTCGCAAGGATCTCAATTCTTTCACTACATATTTCTTAGTTAACACAAAGACAGGGACGAAGCCCTGTAGAACATAAAAAAACTAATTATACACCGAAGCTTCCAGGTACACAAAAAATATACGGAAGTGGGTAGACGGATCATGTGTTAGAATCCCCTTACTGTCAGACTGACCGTGGGAGGTTTTCATGGCTTTGCTCTACCTGTAATGCAAATGCGTATTAGTTCCCTATAAGAAGTCCTCCATGAAGGCAAACTTCTCACAACACTTGATCCAGCAGTTCCCTTGCCTTCTAGACTGGGTTCACAATTACACGGCTACGGAGTTGAACATTAGTAGTCGTAAACCCAAATTCTGGTCGACTGTTCAGCGACAGTTATAAGAAGCTACGCATATTTAATAGAAACTACGCAGTATAATTTTGAGTTACGCCTACTTCTGTTTCAAAGAATACTTTTTCTTATCCTTTATGGGCAGAGTAAGCTAAATATGTGAATTCTAAAAAATGTACATTAAAGGTAGTTATTACGATCACCGTGAATAATAGCAAACTGAACATGTCATGAACTAGTAGTTAGTTGTCCTCAAAGCTTTATTGAAAAGAAATCGTGGTCAATATAATAAAAAAAGATGAAAAATACTGTTCCCCAAGCGAGAGATCGAACTTGGTGGAACTGAGGTCACCTCGATGACCGGGCCTCAACCTACTGGATCTTTTCTTCTTGCATATTTGGATACGAGATGCCTGTGAGCTCAGCTGAAGTTCTCATTAAGAGATGGATCGAGAAATAACGTGGATTAAAGTACCATAAATTTGGGGGAGGCTGAGGAAGGAATGTTGAAAAGAGAAGAAGTCCAGTTCTTCGAATACGTAACAAACGCGAGAAGTTGCTGGGTGTGGTACGTTATACCAGAGAAACAAATTACAGGGCAGGCAACATACTCAGATTCACATTTAAGATCCAGTTCGCGCACATAAAATGCAAAGTGAGGGGTACGACATCAGTGAACCGGTTTGTGATGCCACAATTGGCATACACATATTTATTTTCTATCTTTTAATATATCTTTCATTACTTAAGCTNCTGAACCATTCTTCTTCTTCATACGGTTGTTGTACTACTCTACATGTACAGTTGGGTATGCTGCCTCTCGCCTACCGCCATTTTATTCTTTCTTTCTACGTCAAAATGTGTTATCAGATTTAATCAACGTGGATTATATAAATATATCCTCTAAGAAAGCCAATCTATAAAATACCAGTCTATTATTGTGTCCTCCATGAAACCAAAGTTCTCCCAATACTTGATCAAGGAGTTCCCTTGCCTTCTAGAATCAGTTCAAAATTACACGGCTACGGAGTTGAACACTGGTAGTCATAAACTCAAAATTGGTCTGCTGTTCAACGACTGATATGAAATAAAAAATTAAATGCTTATTACATCTTTTCTTCAAGATTGGGTTCAAAATTACAAGTCTACAGAGTTGGGAACCAGTTACTATTTAATACGCGGATAGTCTTCGGCTGTCTGGATTCGAACACAAGTTCAACAACCTGCTAACCAGGCTATCCCAGTCCAGTAGTAGTGGTTTTTATTTTATTTTATAAGCGTCATTGAACAGTCAACCCAATTTTTGGGTTTACGACATAAATGTTCAACTCCGTACAGCCTTGTAATTTTGACCCCAATCCAAGATATAAGAAAACTTCTGATAACGTAATTGGAAAAATTTGCCTCAGTGGAAGACTTTATGATGGAACTAACCAGCATCTGCGCTACATGGAGAGAAGAACCACGAAAATCTCCCATGGTTAGCCTGACGGTAAGGGAATTCTAACCCATGATCCGTCTACCACTGAGTATATTTTAAGCCAGCATTGCTATCGGTGTGAGTCAAGTGCGAAATTAGTATCTACTAGCCTTCGCTGGGATTCGAACCCGGTTCACCTCATTTGAAGGCGAATGCTCTATCCCCTGAGTCACCACGACTCCAGTAGTAATACTAATTGTAATTAATTTAGGTCTCACTAAAGCTGCACCATAGGCTATTGACAATGGTCTGGAACACATCACTGAGGATGATCCGAAGGCACGTCATCACAATTTTGATCCACTACAAAAGAAAAACCTCCCCCTCTTCGGAAAGCCAACAACCTGCGCGCGAAGTCGAGCCCTTTACGGCAGAACAATTTATGAGACCCGATACCCCACACCTTTATTACCTTCTCCAGCAGATCAAAGTGCTCACTCACCCGTTCACTGACCACAGGTAGCGATGCTTGACTTAGGCGATCTACTGGAATCCGTGATTTAGGCTTACGGACCAAAGTAATAGGTAGGTACTTTATTTACGTTGCACTAGAGCTGCACAATGGGCTATTGGTGATGGTTTGGGAAATATCCCTGAGGATGATCCGAATACATGACATCGCAATTTTGATCCTCTGCAGAGTTCCTATCATCTGCGAGGTCACTTCCTCAATTTAGACGTACTTCTGAAGAGGAATGAAATTTTCTCCACATCCGTTCACAGGGCTTTCTATTCCATAGATTTTACAATCACGTATATCACATGAATTTGGTGATTCTTTTCATAGTCGAGGATTGAACCTCGGCCCCTTCGGACTAATGTCTGATTCCCTAACCATTGGGATACTATGAACCAAAGTCATTAGAAACACTCGACGTATACAAGTGGGTAGCATACAAGAGTGTGCATGAAGGTGAGCAAATTTCATACAGATTTATGTGTGATCTTGGGCCCTCTGTCAAACACACTATTAGCAACTTTGAACATCCAACTCCCTATAAGGCAGACTCTACTCACTAATTCCATTCCTTAAACATCTACTTCTCTTTCCGTCATTTACATCAGTTTTTCTAAGCCCGAGTTACTCAAAGAACTAATGAAAGATTTCAGTGATTTATCACGGACCGATAAGGTTAGTAATTTGGACTATTGGCATAATTTCAAAATATACATAATTGTTGGACATAAAAAAAATTTTGTCAGTTTGTTTCAGATCTCTCACAATCTCGCCTCAATGAAAAATATTCCGATCCAAAACTAATTCAAATATAAACAACATTTATATTAATACTAATACAAACATTAACCCACTGACGGTCAGTTGAGAAACCAAGATTTATAACATATCTTCTTAATTTGAGGAGGTCTTGCAGTGATAGAACGCTTGCAATTTTGAATAACGCTTGCAAATTTGATAATTATCATATTGGGGAGAATTATTCGAATAATAAAATGACTCGTGATTTATTTATTAGAGAATAATGCAACCTTGGAACTAATATATTGAGAGATAATTTTTTACAAAGACTCAACTTAAGATGAACTTCAGTACTTTTCTGTCAAAGTCCGAACTCTATTTTATAAAATTTATCCTACTGACATGTACGCTTGTATGCTGATCCCTTATAATCACTGAGGCTCTTAAGCGACTTGGGCACTCGAACCTGTGAGCTCCTCTACTATATTCAATGAAATATGTTCACGCAAGAAATTTACTATTAAGTAGCCCATATTATCATCTTTATTGACTAAGGCCCTACTTAATGTTAAGTTTCACCTACCACGCTTTGGACTGTTCAATTCTCCGCTCTGAAGGGTGTATGTCTGATAGAATAACGCTTTCTCTGACCGTCCTTAGTGACTCAAAATACACTATAATGCAATGATCTCCTCCATGGTTTCATAGACAGAAAAATCCACGCACGGTACCTAGCATTAATTGAAGATAACTATAGTTGCTAATTTTTATCGTGCCACTGATGTGGTAGAGATCTGACCGCACAGTACCTGACTGTGTATTCTCACCTCGGCTAAATGAGCTAGTCCTGAGTATAGTAAAACTAAGCAGCTAAGAACGTTTTGATATACTGGACTATATGTAAGCGTCAAAAAACGGTAGCAATGCTCGCAACTGACTATTAGCCATATGTTTCGTTGTGTGAAGTTTATCACTGAAGCATTTATTATAAAATGCCTGCTTTTCTACAGAAGTCGTATAATACCTTTTTTGTTCAAAATAGTTTATAATGAATTGTTCTCTTTTTAGCTAACATTTATTACGTTTTGTTGTTTCTTAATTTTAAACATGAAGTTATTGCAAATATTCGTGTTCTTATTTTTCTCAAAGAAAGTATTTGATCAAAGAATACTTGCAAATGACAAGGCTAGATTTATTGCTGCCCGCAATTCAGACATACAAGATGTTTCATATTTCAACGTGTGGTAAGGATATATTTGAAAGTATTTTTTCTTTTTTTAACAATTGCACGCTTGTGTATCGTTATTTAAAGTACGTTTAGAGTAATAATCCCAAAACTTGCAAATTTAAATGTTGTAGCTTCCATCCTGAAGAACAGCTGCGATTTTTGAAGATAATAGCCCCGGTATTTAAAATCTACGATATAGCAATTAGTTTAAAGAGACTTCTTCGATTATTTCATTTAAGTTTGTAACATGAACTTTAGCAAATTTAATTTATTTATGAATATTTCCTTATTATGCTAACCAAAGATTTGGAGTTTAATCACAGGAACGGAGTCTGCGAAAATTTGCAAGAGTCTTGTTAGAAAGATTAGACTCTTTCTCCGGTTAATTTGAAAGTTATAAGGTAATTGTTTAAAAGATTATTTTGATATTTGGAAAATTATTCATATTTATAGTCGTGTAAAAAAAAAATTATTAATCAAATTAATTTCAAGGAATTCATTTAAACTATAACTTGTTACAAACTTTATTTTTATTCGTAAGGTAATATTTTTATAATTTGAGGTTTTTTGAGCCTTTGATATATAGAATTATTGATTTGATTGAATTATTTTTGATAAATTTCTTTCAAATCCAAAACTCCAATTTTTTTTGTTAAATGTTAAAAGCATAATGTATAATTTGTATCAGTTTTCTAGTTAATGTATATTTACTAAAAGCCTTGTAATAACAAGTTTATAAATGTAAGAGTGGAATATTTATATCCAGATCTTTTTCTTATAATACTGTTGCTGAATTTAAATATTTCGTATATATTAACTTCAAATTTTCTAATTTTAAAAATTTCAAACATAAATTACAATATTCGCATTTCTGATGCTAACTAATGCTACCTGCTGAAGATAAAATATTTTGCATGAATATCATGTAACTTTTCTTAAACGTTATGCTAGAAAAACTTACATTTTTCTTTCAATGAAATAACTGAAAATTTAAGTATATATTTTTAATACTTACTCTTAAATTTAATAAGCGTTAAAATGACAGCAATATTTTATACAGCTATTTTACACAGTATAGTTTATCATTCCATTCATACTACCATTCAAACAAATTGCATTTATTTTAAAATTCTTATTTCTCTTGTAATAAACTTTTTACTTTTTGAATGTTTATTTTGTAGAAAACATTTACATACTAGGCTTATTTATATTCTATAATATATTTTGACTAGATTTTGCTACTTTAAAGGAAATATGATGTAAATAGTTTATATGCTTTTGTTTTAATATTATAAACTTTTTCACACATTTTGTTAATATAATAATGAACTTTCAAAATTACGTTTTGAAAAATACATGAAAACTAAATACTAAATCTGTTTAAAAATTTGGTATTTTAAAGTTTTTAAATACTAATACTTTAGCTTTCTAATTAAATTTAAGACTTTGTACCAAACATTGTTTCGACGTTAATTAAATGCTGTTAGAAATAATGCTAATTTTATAACTTATTTTGCAGTACTCTATAACTATTGCAAAGTACTGAAACTCTTGCGAAAACGACCTTAGTGATCTAGATGAAAACTGACTATTATATCGTTAAATCAATATCATGAGTGCATAAGAATATCGTAAATATTAACTCATAGCTACAAAATACTTCAAAGTTTAGCAATGCTTTGCTTTTGGTTTAAAACTGAAATTCGTTAGAAAGGAAATTTTTTTCAATATTAATGCACAAGAACTACCCCTTTAAAATAAACTTCATAAGCTAAAAATGAAATAAAAATGTGCTGGCTTATGTCAAAGAAGCAAACGTCAAGATAACTGAGGAAATAACATGTTTTAACTAAAAATGTACTTAAAAGGGAACAGAGATTTCACAAAAAGAGTAAACAGAGTTTTTAAAAAAGTGACTAAGTTTTTTCCGTTAAAGAAGTTTAAAACCTTATGAATGACCATAAATTACGACCCTCTAGGAATTTGGCTAAACATTTAGGGGGGCTTTTTCTGTCAAAGGTGATTCAAGGAGTTTATATTCGTGGTAACATCAAAATAAAGGTTTAAATTACTTAGTCTAATGACTAAGTATTTGTTTTTGTAGGGAAGAAGGGTCCGGTGCAAACGTTCTAATCAACATTTTAAAAAACCCTGAAATGAAATTCTATAAAATAACAAATGGGACAAAATGCAAGTTTAGTTATTTAGTTTTTAAATATGGGTTGTATTAGAAAAACAGTACTGTATTTATTTCCAAACTTTCTAAACTCTAGTGCTTATAAAAACATAATATTTCAGATTCCTGAACAATTTTCACATTTTAAGCATTCAGACTAAGAAACATCTTTTTGTTTTGGAACCTATCTAAGCATGACCGTGAAACATATTTTGACAATCTAAAGTCTACGATATTTACGATACATATTTAAATATAAAATATTAAAACATTTCTAAATTAATCAAATCGCAAACTTTAAGTAGAGATTGCAGCATCTTGTTTCCAGAATTTTAAAATCCGAAATTATTCAGTACAAATTTTACATTCTAGGCCAGAGCTGGAAATTAGATAAAATGGATCTGTAAGGTGAAGGAATAATTTACATCCACTAAAATATTTTAAGTTACTGAGCATAAATTCAGAGCCAAAGAGGTTGGGTCTCCAACGTTCCAAATCTAAAACCATTGTTTCATTTCAGGAAAATTAAAACCTTTGATTTATTATTGCAATAAATGTTTCGAATATTAAGCTCTACATTCTATTTTAGTTACTAAGAAGTTCCTCGTACGAAATCTGCTAGCAGTTTAAAAATTTTATTTTAACTAGTATGCTTAAAACTAATGCTTCATGTCCTGCTCTAGAATATATTTCGTTTATTAAAATAAGAATTTGTAGCAGTGGTGGCTCAGGGGATAGAACGCTCGCCTCCCAATGAGGTGTATCTGATTCGAATCTCGCTGGTTTATTCGAATTCCACACCCGGCTCACACCGACCACAGTGCTGACTTAAAATATCCTCTGTGGTAGACGGATAATGGGTTAATCCCTTTTTCTCCGGCTAACCGTGAGAAGGTTTAGTGGTTTTTCTCTATGTTGCACGAATACTGGTTAGTTCCATCAAAGTCCAGCACGAAGGCAAATTTCTCTCAATACTTGAACCATGACTTCCCTGGTCTTCTGGATTGGGTTCAAAAGTAAAAAGCTACGGAGTTTAACTTTATTAGTCTCAAACTGAAAATTCAGCCCCCTATTAAACGACTGTCGTAAAATATGAATGATAAATTTTATTTCAAAAAATTAAAGATCTTCTAATATCCTTTTTTTTTAAGTGATCCAATGGAATATGAGATGGTTTTACTATTTCACGTGCTGAGTTTCCAGTCTGCCCTGAAACCTGTTGATTGGACACAACCCAGAAAGAAATCCTGCAAGCATTCTACTCATCGCTTTGCCTGCAGGATCTCTAAAACCATCTTGATGAATTTGGAAACATTTCTTACTTCAGAGTTTAAGATTAAGAGACTTCTTAAGAAAACTATAGGTATGATCTTTTTTTCAGCTCTTTCGTACATTTTTATTTAGAATTCATCACTTCGCAACAAAACTAGATAAACAGCTTTTCTAAAAAATATTGGAAACTAAGATTTATCAAGAAAATTAAGAAATTTTTACATTGTGACCCGAAAACAATCTGAATACAACTGTAGAATACTAAAAATTCAAAATGTGGCTTTAAGATAATAGTTTTATCTCTATATGCATATAATAAATAACGAATTTGTATCTGACTGTATGCCGTACTGTACGGGCTTACCGTAAACTCTAAAATACGACATTCAACATGAAGCTGAATGAGTACAATTGTAAACAAATTAAGTCTGATTTTTGATATTTTAAATTATATCGTAATACAGATATTTAAACGATAGAATTATGATTTGCTCATTGTTTAAAAATTATAGAGCTTTCAATTTTTTTCAAATATTAAGACAGTATCGGTAATATTTGCTAGCTTAAAGCTCTAAAATTTGTTTATTGCGCGTTCTGTGATACTTGTTTAATCGTTTTGCTGCTGTGTTATTGCTGAATGATCAAAGTGATCGTGGTAGCACCATGTTTCTACGTGTTAATATTTCTTAGTTGAGCTTTTAAAACTCGTTTCTAAGAAACTAATTTAAAATCGCCGGCAATTGAAATTGCAAATAAGTTTCATACTGCGAAGTGAAATGCAGAAATGGTGCTAATTTGTGGAGGATAAACATAAGAAAACAAATATTATTGACTGCAATGAGAATTTTGACTATTATTGACACCACTGATGTTCAATATTGGTAATAAGCATGCTGGCATTATGGTAATTGGTGTAGCTTTAATAGGTATCAATACTCTGATAGGTACAAAGTACTTCATGACTAAATTTAATGCAGAATAAATCTTCACCTATAATATACGCTTTCAACTTACATATTTTACGGCTTCATAATAAAATTCCGGGAGAAATCAGGTTAATTGTGGTAAATTAAAAATATCGCAAGTTATCTCTAGCAACAGTATACTAGATGATACTGCACTTAATCTTTATTTTGAAAAGAATTACTTGATAAATCTAATAACGTAAAGCAGTTGATATGCGAGACTAATAATTAAAAGAAAAACATTGGAATTGTTTTAGTTTTGTAGGTATTTGTCTTAGTTTTATACACGATTTTGCAAGTTAAGTACTGATTTTTTATGCATTTTTTTTCATCCAATACGAAGAACGGGTATACGACAAATGTTTAATATAATCAAGAAAGTTTTGGAAACTTAAATTTTTTTAAACATTTTCTGGATTAGTTCTTGCTGTAGCTAACATTTCAAAAATTTAGAAGAATCTTAAAATATGTGACTTTACTCAAGAATTTCTTCTAAATTTTAATTTTGAAATATTTTCATTTTTAATATCGAATGTCTTGAAATAAAGTAAAATAACTGAAACTGTTTATTTGATAATTAAATTTATAAACATTTGGTTTGCAATACAAATTACAAACTTTCAAAATTTATGCTAACAGTTTATAATCAAAGGCATACAAATAGAAACATAAAATAAACATTTTCTGTGGGCTGCAATAATTCTGTGATTGCTTATTTGTGAAAATAGTTTCTTAGTGAGACTTTAGATTCTTTAATAAATTCAATACTTATTAAAAACGTAGACGAACTTTAAGCTTAAAATATTTAGATCTTTAAATTTGTGATGTGAAATGTCAAAATTTAAATAGTTTGCTATAGTTCTCTAAAAATGAATGTAACGATACGGCTTTTGCGTTTTATTGCTCATACTGTTGTGCGAGTTTAGTTCTTGAGAGCAATTTGTAAATCTGGATTTATCTTTTTCTTAATCAAAACTGAAGTAACCATTATTATTTTCTACTTTGTTGCAAGACATTTAACAAAGTCTAAATTCTTGACAGCTTATTTAAATTCTTCCGTTAAATTTCATTTAGCTAATTTTTATTTAAATTTTTTCAGGCATTTTAAGTCAGTTTTTGGTGACTGGATAAACATTGCCATCTTCTACAAGACTGATTCACACAAAGTTCAGTTGCGAATGTTTTACTTGGGTTTACAAACCCTACGACTTATTATAAACATGCTTTTTAGACTTAGTTTATGAATATTTTATTCTTTTAAACTTAATATTCAATGTATACTTGTGAAACTAGTGGCATACTGTATATTTTAAAATAAAATTGTATTTTTTCCCATGAAATTTTGTAATTTAATGTCTCATTTCGAAAAATGTAAATTGAACCCTGTAGTTTGTGTGTAAATATAAGCTATTCCTATATGAAGGTGACAGTTTGGGGTCGTCAACTATGCCTCGAATTCTACTTTCAATCCTATCACTTCTGAAGCTGACTTCAAAATGAAGAGCTCTGGCAAATGTTGAAATACGGCATTATTATACTAAACTGCCCTTGTATTGTTTTCGGATACTTTCAACTAGGTAGCAGCACGATCCGCAGATATAGCTTGATTTGATGGAAATGTAAGGTCAAACTCTTCTGAATAGTTTGAAAATGTTTCTGTCTGCCCCAAGCACTTCAAATTGATATGAAAAGTGCTTAAACTTAATATTTGCGAGTTCATTGAGAAAAAATTTATTTCACTTTACGTCTGAGATTGGGTTTAGTTGTCTTAAATTTTTGATCTGGTCGCTCAAAAAATTAAACATTAACATTAATATTTCACAATTAGATTTTTAGTTCAGTTTTAAAAAGTTCTAGTGCTTTATAAAAAAAACTTTAAAAACACTATACTCTGCAGGTTAAGATCATCTGCACGCCACACTGGGGCAACACTTCAAGAACGAACGAATATCAACATCGCCAACTCTTGAAACTACGTACCACGGCCTTCCTTTGGCTTATCAAAAAAAAAAATAGCACGATTTAAATTTCTGCCAGACTTGTTTAACTTTTGAAAGCTTTGTATTGAAAGCATTATGTAGTTGTATAGCTAAATAAAATGAAACTATATGCAGTCGTGGTTGATTACTTAAATCCTATACCAAAATAGTCTTTTCTTAACTTGCAACGGAGTATAGACTGAGTGAAACAGAGGAAACCAAATTTGTTTACATTTAGTTTCTAACTAAAGACAACTAAACTTATGTTAACTGGAGCTTCTTTAGTTTCAATCAGTCTCGTCGGTTGAATTAGTTAAAAACTTAACCTCTTATGTAGCGCTTTTTCGTAATCAGAAATAGACTGTAAATAAATAACTTTTGAGACTGTTCGTTTTTTCATGATAAATAATTCTTTTCATAATTTTTTAATTCACAAAATACCCTCTATATCAGTGCTTCTCCAGTTTATTTACTCGATGGACTGGTAAATTATGGTTTTCCTGTTGTGAACCGGTAAGGTTAGTAAATTGGACAGTTGCCATAGTTTTTACGTCTACACCATTTCGATAATTAACCAATTTTTTGACAGATTTGCTTATAATTCAGCTACTCTCTACAGTTTTTTAAATTTATAAAATATTAACATTTACGTTAAGTCTCAGTTATTTTAAGAATCCGAAAGGGTTGGATTCGTAGTGAAAACAAACATTTTAAAATTCCTATGATAATGAGCTTGGCAATAAATATTTATGGAAATTCTTTTGTAAATTTACCGGAAATTATAATATTATGCGATTAATTTAAGATGACACGAAAATGTAATCCTGCAAAAATTTATTTTTTTTAAGTCAGGCGAATTGAAAATATACCAAATTGAAAATATTAACTTCCTTGTATCTGTTTCAAAGTTGCTACGCTGCTACTGAATACAGCTGGATCCAGAAATCAAAAGTCCTAGATCAAGTATTGGGAGAAATTTGCCAGAACTTATAACATTCTTTATATGCAAAAATATAGCTGGATTAACCCACGAGGGCTATAGCTTTTAATGACAATGAAAAATTACAAGGAAGAGGAAATATTCGATTCGAATAACCATTCGAACAACTTCATGGCCTATAAATTCTTTGCTTTGTGAAATAAGTGGATTTTGATCAGTGACTAAATTACGTAAAAATACCCAAATTATCCTACATTATGCAAAAACATTTAAAAGTTGAAACTTATTATTTTTGAAATAATATTTAAAATAGCTCAAAGAAATTCATTAAATGAATGAAGCAAAATTATCGCATTTAAAAGTTTAGATTCATCTAAGCTACATATACCAATGCAATTCCTGATATTATTTAAAGATAGAGGGAAGGCTAGTTATTTTTTTTTTCATGGTTATGAGAGACGTATAACCGCAAAGTATTAATGAATTTAAATGTTGTCGTCCTCCATTAAGGCAGAGGGGGTGCCATCTATGGCCAAGAATTCGACTCATGCCACACCCATACGTCACACCCGTTTATAGAGCGGACTCATTCATACATCCATTCATTCATCCACAGATCATAATTTTAACCTGAACCAGAGAGCGATCCATCTCCAATTTAGTACCCTAGAGGTGTTGATTTCTTATGGGAACTTGGAGGACTTTGTGACCCCGGCAGATTTAACAAACGCTAGTCACAATTTAATACGCAGGGATTCTTCGGACGTCTGATTTCGAACTCACGATTCTCACGAACACGAGCCCGGCTATCCCAGCCTTCATAAATTGTTTGTCCGTTAATTTAATATAAAACTCAACAAATTCTTTCAAATTACGTACATTCTTTCCATTTAAAAAATTTTAAAAAAAGTAAATCATGAAAATTTACTTCTGTGATGAAAAATTTTTATTGTTTTTTAATATTTAAACTTTCGGAAAGAATTTTCTGGAAAAAATATATTAAAATTCATTTATTTTTAAAAAAGCCCATCACTTTTATAAATTGTTCAGAAAGCAAAACGTTATAAGAAAAATAATTTTAAAAAAACATACACGAATATCAGCCAATTACTTTTATTCTTAACATCACATAAGTTTCGTCACCACCGAAGAGGATCTTTTATAAGAAGTATCAAGAATGAAAGTAATTTTTAAAAAAAACTACTTCTATTTGAATAAAATAGTTAAAGTTATAAGATAATTCACTTAACCTTTAGTCGCTAGAAAATTTATGCTCGTTAATAACTTCTAGAAAACTTACACTAAAAAAGTGTTAAAAGCCGAACAATGGAGGTGATATACTCGCGAGAAAAAAAAAGTTTTCGCAAAATGTCCTTTATCATCACCGCTATTGTTTTCTAAATGCTTTTCATCGCTTTTGACCATTAGACCTTACTTTATGCAAATTTAAGATGCTCTTCTTTGACAAACATTAAAAAAAGTCGTAACTAGTATGACTTTATGATTTTTATGAAAGAAAGTTCCTTAAGAAGAACCATAAAAAGCATTGAGTGTTTTTTATAGGGTGTAAATTTATCGTTATGTACGAGATGAAGACTATTAAAAGACGAAAATAGGACGATTTAAACTTTTAAGTGATCCCTCTAGATTTAGATTTTAGTACGTGCTATGAATTAAAATAACGACCTAGGTTATTTTTTTTATCAAGTTGTTAATTGGCATTGAATCACTTTTTTTCTTCACTAAACCAAACTGTGGACGTTTTAGCAATGACTTGAAAGCGTTGCAAAATTTTATAGGATGTGCATAGTTTTATTTAGAAATATTGAGGATCAATCTTATTAATGCACAACGCGTAAAAAAATTACCCCCTGAGTAAATTTTGATCTAATGATTGGATTTTCACTCACTAAGACTTCAATCTTTATGATTTGAGAGTTTAGCCTTAAATATGCTAATTAATTAGAGTAGGCCATTCTTTAGGTGAATAAATCAGACACGTGAACTTGCTCTCTACCAATAAACCTACATTTTTTTGTTCGTTTTCGACTGATTTATATTTATGACTCTCAAAATATGGGAGCCGTGTTGCTCAGTGAATAGAGCGTTCGCGTTTCAATGAATGCAATGGCTGGTCGAGATGAAATCCGCAACCGTATCGCACCGACTACAGTGCTGACATAAAATATCCTCCGTGGTCGACGGATCATGTGTTATAGACCCTTGCCGTCAGGCTAACCGAGAAAGGTTTTCGTCGTTTTGCTCTCCATGTAAAGCAAATGCGGGTTAATTCCATCAAAATATCCTCCACGAAGGCAAATTTCTTCCAATACTTGATCCAGGAGTTACCTTGTCTTCTGGGTTGGTTTCAAAATGCCAATGCAACGGAGTTGAACATTGGTAGTCGTAAATCCGAAAATTGGGTCCGTTTTTCAACGACTGTTATAAAATAAAAATATGTCTCTCTAAATGTCGAGAATAGTTTTTGCACCGGAATAAATCAGTTTATCTATGAGATAATATCATGCATAAAATAATATTTTCATAATTTATTATTAATTTGTTAAATAATAGGAGAAACATTTTATGTTATTATGTACTGTAATAAAATATGCAAATTTAATTGGGAATGAACAAAGTTTGAAGGAAATGGGTCGAATAGTTTCTGAGTTACCAATTTTTTAAAAATCGTATGTCGCAAACGTCGCCCAAAATATTGGGATGCTATTTTCCAAATTGAGGCTAATAATTATTTATATAATTCAAGGATCCATTCCGGATATCTAACTTTACCTGTAACATATATAATCAATTATATTCTTCTATTCATGAATAAAATCATCTTTCGGGAATACGCATTTCGTGTGTGATTAATAGCCTTGCTTTACAGCTAGTTCATGGTTACAGGACTATTTTAAGCAGAGGTGATATATTTGTGTCCTATGTAAAGCCCTATTCTTGCATAACATATGCATTTTTCTATCCCCAGTCATAAATTATGACAGGACTTAAGTAGAAGTTGCTGTAATTTTAAGAGACATGCTTCGAGGGAATTGTTTTCCGGGCTGGTTCACTTCCAAATGAAAATAAATCAATAATATTTAACGATGACTTTGCCAGTCTTTCAGAGAATTTAAATCCCTAACATCAAAAAGCAGATTTCATAAATATATATTAAAAAATTCTCTGGGACTTGCATATAACGAGCCCTGATTTAACGAAAATTCGGATTTAACGAACAAGTCGAAAATACTCGAACAACGTTAAATCTATTGCAGCTTAGCTCACTTTTAACGGTAAAATTCCGGTTTAAGAGAGCAATATTTTTGTGATTTATAAAATTTCTACATTCTTCCTCCTCTAACCCTTCTTGAAAAAATTCTTTTAGTAATTCGAAGACAACTACAATTAAGAGACGAGTCATAAATTCAGTTAAAATGGGAACATTTTTTTTTTTTGGAAAGCAGGGGTGCAAATGGTGATTTTTTTTCGAGCCATGAGTCTTATTCGAAGAACAATTACACAAGAGAGAGATAATAAGACAATTCAAAGCAAAACACTTAACTTTTTTGTAGTGTACAGGAAAAAAATTTATAGTTTAGAAAGTAGTTGTAGTTATAGACTCTTGTGACTTTTCAAGAACAGGTTTTTTAACGAGCAAATATTATGTAGATATATAGATAGATATTCTTTTTCTCTCTTCATTATTCTGTAATTTTTCTCCATGTTTTCTCTATATTTTGAGCTAAGTTTAAAAAATAGAATAAAAATTAAATTATTTTGTGCAAATAAAGTCCAAAGTTGATATTTCTAAAATTTTACAAGTATTTTTTATGATAGTTTATTTAGTAAATTAAAACGGGAACGAGAAATTGTTTGATATTTTTTACTGAAATGTGACGTAATTCTTCACTTTGCGCATTTGACGCAATTTCTCCAATTCCTCACAAATGCTTTTGCTTAAACGTACGTTTTCAATAATTTGTATTTTGGAAACCCAAGCGAAAAAGAATGAATTATTTACAAGTATCACTTCGAAAAATAAATAAATAAAGGAAACTAAATAAATAAACAAAAATCAGATTGATAGAGTCGGGGTACTTACCTTCCGCTAAGTCCAGTCACAATTTTGATAATAACTAAGATAATTATAGATAATAATTAAGATAATAATTTTGATAATTATGTTATCACTTTATATTTTTAAACGACGTGAATTACACTGAATAGGAAAATAATGAAGGGAAAATATCTATAAAAAAGCGACTAAGATGATAAATTTAGCATCTACTAAAAATAAAAAAAATGAAAAAAAAACATGAAAAATTTCCTTCTCTTGCGAAAATAAGCTTTTCGGATGTTTTTAACTTTTTAGAAATTATTGTAAATTGTAAAAAAGAACTTAGTTTTTTTTCATTTTACGTCAGGAAACAAAAATGTTTTCTTGATCAAGTCAAAAACGATTTCATTTTTTTCATTTTTTTGGAGCTTAATAAATTATTCCGCGGGGGGAAAAACATAAATCTTTTTTTTTAAGTGCCTACTTCTATTCTTTTCATTTTATGGTATTTTTTTAAGACTCTACAGGATAGCTTTCTTTGTTTTTGTTTAAATGTAGTAAAAAATATTAATCTTTTTACTCTTTAATGAAGTATACTAGATTGAACTCGAAATCTTACAAAAGTTGAAGCAATTTTCAAATTGCTTGCTAATGTCATGCAAAAAAAAATTTTACAAATATTTAAGTACGCGTGCTAAACTATAAATGACAATTTTCCTCTTACTTGTAAGGTACAAACTTGAGCCACATTGTAATTTTAGTTTTCGATTAACTGCGGGAATAAAAAATATTTAGTTTAAACTCAACTACTTATTAAGAATATTCGAATATTTAGTGCAAAATTCAAATTGTAAGTTGGTTATTTAAACTGGTATAAGTTTTTTCATCTAAGATATTATTTAGCAATAAAGTCAAAAGTTAATTTCTAATATTTTTTTAAGATTCAAAAGTTATTTAAAATACAAAATATAAAGTTGCCAATGAAAAATGGAAAAATAAACGTGAAGAGCAAAATTAGAAAAAAAACATAGTACTTCCTCCAAAAAAAAACAATAAAACGAGTATTACCTCTCCATAACGCGTGGATCTGCATTTCAGCCTGATTTGCTTCTCATGGCCACTGTGGTTCTTCTAGTTTTGTTTCTCATCTTCATTTTTTTATTTCTCGTTGGTAGCCTTATCCTTTATATTTCAAATCACTTTTGTTTCACCTCATTCACGCCTGGCCTGACAAGTCTAGAAAATGGGCGCCTGTTTTTGAGAACTTGAAATATGTCAACCGTTATTTTGATTTTGTATATTTCTGAAATTAAGGAAGATTTTAATCCGGTAATATCTTACTGCTTCAATTTCTTGGGATTAAAAATTTAATAATACTTTATATTTCAAGAGAGTAAAATTCAAAATAAAAACCATTAGAAAGAAACATTAATATCCAGAAGGGATCATAAATAAATATTGCTAATAAATTCAGTTAAATAAGACGTAAATAAAAAATTTATCGTTATCACTTTTATTAATTTTATTCATCCTGCAGTGAACTGATCGTAAAGACACAGCTCCCAGCAGATCACCGAAGTCAAGATTCACTGACTGAGGTCAGTGTGCGGGTGGGTGACCACTTGGATCAGTCTGCGTAGGGACCGAGGGTGTGCGGTATTGGTCTCGTTAAACTGTTCTACCGTGAAGTGCTCGACTTCGCGTGTAGGTTGTCTGGCTACCGAAACAGGGGTGTCATCCCCTCTGCAGAGGATCAAAATTAGGATGGCATGTCTTCGGATCATCTTCAGGGATGGGTCCCGGACCGTCGCCAATAGCCCATTGTGAAGCTCTAGTGCGACGTAAATGAATAACAACAACATTAATTTTATTCAGGTGACAGCCATATGAAATCTTTTTTGCTTATTGGTGATTATATCAAGTGAACTTTCCCACCAATGAGAATGCCCGAAATGGTATGGGAACTATTCACTTATTCATGATATTTAGAGACACTAAAAAACCATCGTCATTAATGGTAAACAAGGTTATAATTCAATTCCTACTATGAGTTCACGCTCTCCTTATATCTTGTCTAAATTTTCAATCGTTGATAAAATACTTTTTATTGATCCACTCAAATTCAAATATATTTTTTTGAACTTGTAGTGGGCATTGATTATTACACTTGATGTTTTCACATATTAATTCATTAATTAAATAGGGATGAGCGAAAAACGAAATAGAATTTTCTGATAGGTTAAGTGTTAGTCATTGTTTTAAGTTTTACTATAAGAGATTCAGTTTTTCATATATTTTAAAAATAACATCAGCGATAATTTCTAACTTATAGCTCTATTTGAACAAAAAAAATAGTTTATTGAGCACATTTAAATATTTAATTATTTTATACTCGCTGTGTAAGATAAATTCAATAAAGAACATTACATGGTAACACGTGTGGTCCACGTCACTAAATTTATACTTCTTTAATTGTCTGATACCAAGCACCTTTCTTTTTTTTTTCAATTCCTACTATTAGTTCCGATACCAAGCACCTTTCTTTTTTTTTCAATTCCTACTATTAGTTCTGATACCAAACACCTTTCTTTTTTTTCAATTCCTACTATTAGTTCTGATACCAAGCACCTTTCTTTTTTTTTCAATTCTTACTATTAGTTCCGATACCAAGCACCTTTCTTTTTTTTCAATTCTTACTATTAGTTCCGATACCAAGCACCATTCTTTTTTTTCAATTCCTACTATTAGTTCTGATACCAAGCACCTTTCTTTTTTTTTCAATTCCTACTATTGGTTCTGATACCAAGCACCTTTCTTTTTTTTCAATTCCTACTATTAGTTCTGATACCAAGCACCTTTCTTTTTTTTCAATTCCTACTATTAGTTCTGATACCAAGCACCTTTCTTTTTTTTCAATTCCTACTATTAGTTCTGATACCAAGCACCTTTCTTTTTTTTCAATTCCTACTATTAGTTCTGATACCAAGCACCTTTCTTTTTTTTCAATTCCTACTATTAGTTCTGATACCAAGCACCTTTCTTTTTTTTCAATTCCTACTATTAGTTCTGATACCAAGCACCTTTCTTTTTTTTCAATTCCTACTATTAGTTCTGATACCAAGCACCTTTCTTTTTTTTCAATTCCTACTATTAGTTCTGATACCAAGCACCTTTCTTTTTTTTCAATTCCTACTATTAGTTCTGATACCAAGCACCTTTCTTTTTTTTCAATTCCTACTATTAGTTCTGATACCAAGCACCTTTCTTTTTTTTCAATTCCTACTATTAGTTCTGATACCAAGCACCTTTCTTTTTTTTCAATTCCTACTATTAGTTCTGATACCAAGCACCTTTCTT
The DNA here is from genome assembly GCF_043381705.1 of Parasteatoda tepidariorum. Taxonomy (NCBI): domain Eukaryota; kingdom Metazoa; phylum Arthropoda; class Arachnida; order Araneae; family Theridiidae; genus Parasteatoda; species Parasteatoda tepidariorum. The sequence continues at coordinate 95,185,212 of NC_092206.1, read as the reverse complement.
TTTTTTCAATTCCTACTATTAGTTCTGATACCAAGCACCTTTCTTTTTTTTCAATTCCTACTATTAGTTCTGATACCAAGCACCTTTCTTTTTTTTCAATTCCTACTATTAGTTCTGATACCAAGCACCTTTCTTTTTTTTCAATTCCTACTATTAGTTCTGATACCAAGCACCTTTCTTTTTTTTCAATTCCTACTATTAGTTCTGATACCAAGCACCTTTCTTTTTTTTCAATTCCTACTATTAGTTCTGATACCAAGCACCTTTCTTTTTTTTCAATTCCTACTATTAGTTCTGATACCAAGCACCTTTCTTTTTTTTCAATTCCTACTATTAGTTCTGATACCAAGCACCTTTCTTTTTTTTCAATTCCTACTATTAGTTCTGATACCAAGCACCTTTCTTTTTTTTCAATTCCTACTATTAGTTCTGATACCAAGCACCTTTCTTTTTTTTCAATTCCTACTATTAGTTCTGATACCAAGCACCTTTCTTTTTTTTCAATTCCTACTATTAGTTCTGATACCAAGCACCTTTCTTTTTTTTCAATTCCTACTATTAGTTCTGATACCAAGCACCTTTCTTTTTTTTCAATTCCTACTATTAGTTCTGATACCAAGCACCTTTCTTTTTTTTCAATTCCTACTATTAGTTCTGATACCAAGCACCTTTCTTTTTTTTCAATTCCTACTATTAGTTCTGATACCAAGCACCTTTCTTTTTTTTCAATTCCTACTATTAGTTCTGATACCAAGCACCTTTCTTTTTTTTCAATTCCTACTATTAGTTCTGATACCAAGCACCTTTCTTTTTTTTCAATTCCTACTATTAGTTCTGATACCAAGCACCTTTCTTTTTTTTCAATTCCTACTATTAGTTCTCACTGTCCCTATATACATTTATATATCTTGTCAATCGTTAAAAAAAATACTTTTTATTCATTCATTCAAGTACAAATACATTTTTTGAAAGTTGTAGAATTAAATTTAATTAATTAATTTTAGTTTTATATGGGAGAAAAATTGCGATTATTTAATGAAAAGTAACTAAAATAAAAATGTTCTTTTTTGACGCAAGTAGGAATTGACTTTTAATGAAAATTTTATATTACTTCTTTTTTTTTGTCCAGGTCTAATTATAAACAACATTTAGCCATCAAAAATATCACATTCAATTCTTCAGTATGTAATCGAAGCATAAGTATTTTTTATCTATTTAAATTTAATTTATTCAAGCTTATATATAAATTTTGAATTTTTAAAATTATTCTTTTGATTAACTTTAAGCTTCTAAATTTTCTCTTTGCCTTCGTTATATTATCGGTAATAATGTCTCGTGTAAATTTGAAGGAATAATTAGCTCTTGCAAACTAATTTACACAGTCTTTTTGAAAGAGGTGCTGCATTTTTTTTTAAAATCATTTCAATAACAATAGATTTCTCTTTTTAGTTTCTGTGAAATCTTTTCAAAGTGTCCTGTATTCTTTTGTTCGACACAATAACTCGCTTCGAATTCAGCGTTCTAAAAGTGTGTCCTTTGTTAGTGTTCAATTAGTGTTCGCCACATACTCAGAGTGATTGTTTAGAACTGATTGAAAATTAATTCTTTTTGTGTGCAATTTTACATTATCCGAGAAGGTTTGCCTAAGTGTTAACGTTGGAATAATTTAAATTTGCTTGTGAGCTAATAAAATTTTGTTTAATGATTGAAATGCGTGTTTTATGTTTTAATGATATACTAAAAGGGTCCATTCCCAGCATGCTCCACTCACCAACCCCTAAAGTAGCCTCGCATTCACCTTTTTGTTTCCCTTAAAAGTCAATCTGTTTGAAAGGAAAAATATCATTTTTTATAAAATATGTACTTATTATAATTTTAAGTAAGAGCATTTCGTTAATGTGTTAATTGTAATAAAATGAACTATTATTTAAACTTGAAAAACAATCAAATGCACTTGAAAAAATACTTAAACTTAGGATTACAGCATGTGTGACACGATTCGAAAAAATAAATTAGAAGTAGTTTCACTTAGGAATACAAAATGTGTGACACAATACGAAATAATAAATTAAAAGTAGTTTTGCTTAGGAATACAGAATGTGTGACACAATGCAAAATAATAAATGAAAAGCAGCTTTACTTAGGAATACAGAATGTGATACACAATACGAAATAATCAATGAAAAGTAGTTTTACTTAGGAATACAGAATGTGTGACACAGTACCAAGTAATAAATGAAAAGTAGTTTTACTTAGGAATACTGAATGTGTGACACAATACCAAATAATAAATGAAAAGTTGTTTCACTTATGAATACAAAATGTGTGACACGATACGAAATAATAAATGAGAAATACTTTTACTTGTTAACAATTTGTAGTTATTGCCTTATATAATGTCAAAGTTCAAATTGGAAATGGTTTTTTATCTCTCTTGAGTATTTTATATTTTTAAAATTTTCGATACAAATCTTAAGATTTACAATATGGCTGAAATCATTTTTTGAGAGAACTATTTTTTTCCCTAATGGATAGTCATTCTTTAAAACAAGAAAAGTGAGAAAACTGTATATAAAATTTCAATAACTTTCAAATGACGCCAAATTTCGAAACAAAAGTTCGCTCAAGTTCGAAAACATAAATGTCCCTTTCAGCATTTCAAATTTGTCAGTAATTGCATTTCTACGGCTTGGAGAACGGCTGTCTTGGTCTGTTTTTCTACAAGTTTAACAGTTAATATGTCCTAAACTAATTATCGAATGTTAATTTTTTTAATTCCTTCCAATTCCCTGCACATATATCTACTCATCTTCGCAATTTTAAGTTTCTAGGTATTATACGTTTTGCTGAGCAAAACAAAAAGTAACTTAAAATTGAAGGCCCAAAGCAGAGACGCTGGCTTTTTCATATAGAGAGATTTAAAAAAAATGCAAGCATATAAAAATAATAAATACAGATAATTAATACTTTTAAGTGCTAAATTAATTATCGATCGTTGTGAAGTATTGGGGTTCGATCTTATGGGATGCCTTGAAGCCTACCTAGCTTCAGATTGACTAATACCTGCTTGTCTAAGAAGCAAAGATGATTTGTACACGGTACTAGCCACATTACCACTATCAAGCTATTTGTCAAGAAATTGGGTTGCCTTAGTCTTCATCTTCCTTTGTATCCCACGGCGGATTTTTGGGTGAATGCTTCACATTTCACGTCAAACTAAACTAACTTTTTTTATACACTAATTTAGATAAAATTAAAAGAATTTTCGCAGTAGATCGATTCTCTCCAGAATTATTGAATAGATTTTATGGAAATTTAGTATGAACATAGATTTTATATAATGGAAACAAAGTAACAATTTAACACTCATAATATGTAACACCTACTTGAAATAGTTAAACCTCATAACCATAATCACCGCCACTACTCCAAACGAACTGCTAGGGCAGTTCTTTACGTAGACAAACTATATATGGGCTAGTGTGAACAAACTTGACAACTAATTAAGTAGTCGTCGTCATTTATTACGGCTCAGAAAGGTTTATCTAAAGCCAAAATTAAATTAGCTTTATTCTAAAATTTATTGGAGAATAAATATTGACATATTTTATTTAAAATATATACTGCTTCATAAGAAAGCATTTCAGTATAATAAGAAAAACAGTTTAAACCTAAAATTAGGAGAAAAGTTAAGTATTTTACAATCAATCTACAACAATTTAAAACAATTCGTATAATTAAATATTTTTTGGTCCCATGGACAATTGTGCTATAGTAGTTAAATTGCCTTAAAAAAGATTTATATTTTTTTAAAAATATTTATTTTAATGTATTTAAAGAGTGAAAACCACCCTTTTTATTTGATATTTGAATTTGATTTATTTGATGAATTATCACATTTTTCAGATATTAGTTTGGCCATAAACTCAATTTCGACAATGCCAAAATCTCTTCCATTCCAGTCACATCAGCTCATCATGATGTCCTGGAATCTTGTTTCATTCTTATGAATGCTGATTCCCTTGTTAATGACATTAGTTCCTCGCCACTTTCCTATAATGCGTGGAAAAGCATTTTATCCCGATTCGCTGATTCACTCCTTTTGACTGCGCAAACTTTTTATGTTCTGTTTTTTCATCTTTATTGTTTTTCATTATAGGTTGTTACGGTTTTCTAGTTTCGTTTCTCACCTTTTTTTTCCATTTTTCGTAGGTGACTTTACGTTGTTTCTAATGCCTTGCTTTCTAAGCCTGCTTGGTGAAACGGTAGAGAGTGAATTTCTTATTTTTCAGTGTGCCATCTATAGCAAAGAATACGACTTCAGCCACACACACACGTCACAACCCGCTTTAGGGCTGACTCATTCATACATTCAGTCATCCACACAGATTTTGACCTGAACCAGAGATTGATCCCTCTCCAATTCAGTACCCCTAGAGGTATGATATTTTATGGGAAAATGGAGTGACTCGTAAGATGTAACGTGCACCAGTCACCATTTGCTACACTGGGAGTCTTAGGCCGACGGGGATCAAACTCGCGATTTCTCAGACATGGGTCTAACGCCCTACCAACCAAGTTATCCTTGCCGCAACTTTACGTTTCATCTATTATCACTTTTGTTTCTTCGCATTCACGCCTCGCAAGCCTTCGGAATGGGTACCTATTTTTTATTTTTATGCAATTGAAACATGTCGACTTTTATTTCTATCCACACGTGTTAATATATTTTTTGGAGTTCTATGCATGATTCAAGTCCTATTTTGAACTGATTTATCAATACTTTTTCACAACGCACAAAACTCAAAAATAAACTATTAATAAATATCAAAAAGATTTAGTTATTAACTTAAAGTATAAAAATGAATGACTATGTTAAACAGAGCATACGTCATTGAGTAAAACTAAGCAAAAATATTACGAAATATAAATTAATTTATTAAAATATTAAGAAGAAAATAGCGCTCATGTTACTTTCCTTCTATTAAAATGTACAACGTGAAATACTTTTCTATACGAAGAGAACCCAGAAATACGCTTTAATCCTACTCACACAATCACGCAAATATCTGTGAATAATTTCTCTCATGATATAAAACAAAATCGCACCATTGAGGTAAAAGGGAACCAAATATCTATTTTCTTAAGTAACTCTCGTTGTTGTAACTAACATAAATATGCAAAACAACCTATCGGGAAACCGTTAGCTCTTGCAAAATGAACTCAGGCGGAAAATCAATATTTTCGAAATTTCGATTTAATCTCGCCTTACACTCACCATTTTCACTCTCTTCTCTGCTGCATACCATTTCTACGTATTTATCTTAAGACTTTTATTCACAGAGATTATTTACGAGCGCTTATCCTTATTTCCTTTTTTCTACCTTTTCACCCAGTAAGATTAAATGCTGACGAGCTGATTTGAAAATGCAATCAGTTTCATTTCAAATTTCTTATTCGAAAATATTTTATAGATATAACCCTTAAAATTATTTCTTGAAATATTAATTTTATAAACTGAGTTAAAGCTGATTCAAATCAGAGTTGCAAGCATAAGTGGTTTCTATAGCCTCGTACTTTCGAGCCTTACAAAGAGGACAAATTATGAGTGAAACATTGGAATATGCTCAAATCAGAGAGGATTTTCAAAGTGGAAATAAACCTTATTTTTGCTTCATGGAAAGAAAAAAACACATAAGCCTCCCATCTTTCGCCCAAAGGGGAAAAACTGAGCTTGAACTATACGTGGAGAAAATTTTCTTTTCTATCTTAACCCGAAACAAGAATTTCGGATTAATTTATTCTAGGTCACCTACTGTTTTTCTTTGTTTGTATAATTAAAAAAATTATTCAGATTCAAACACTGTATTTTTGGGGGAAGGGGAACCATTGGGTAACACTTCACATACATTGGTGCGAAACTTATAAAATATTAAAAATGGGAAATATTGAAAAAATTAGAATTTTTTTGTATTTAGCTGTGTTGCTTAAAGTTTTTATGATTCTTCCACGATTTAGTTAGCTTATTATTTAGCAGTAAATCTATAGTTTTCACCCAAAAAAAGGATCACCCTGAATAACTTTTGATCTCTCTTTGATCGAAAAGTTTATCGGATCTTTACGTTTTAGGACTCATTCTCAATGGTTTAGGCGGGTGACCTCAAATCTGTTAATTAACTATTGCAGGCGTTATTTAAAGTTACGAAAGCAGATATAAAAATGTATTGTCTATGAATAAACACGCCTTTTTTTCTTCTTTTCAATAGATTCTGATTTCCGACCCATCAAATATGGGGGGTAGCCGCAATTTGGGAAATGTGGTCCTCATAGTTTGGTCAGGACAGCGACCCAAATTGAAACCTCTAATGTTAATTTTACTTTTTGTGTGTTTCAACATATCCCGAGAATTTTTGGAGCGAAATGAAAAATTCTTGCAGACGAAGATAAAATTCGCTTGTTCAAAAATAATTCCAGAAAAAATAAAACCGAGTAAATATTTAATGTTTTTCAGTGTTTAATAATTGTCGAAATAATTTTGAATTGTAAAGTATGCAATTTCTTAGATCATTTTAATGTGTTCAATTTTATAGGGCAAAATACAAATTTAGAGTGAAATCGGAAGAATAATTCCTGAGAAATCGAATTCTGAAAAAGTCGTATATTTAAAATTCGATTTATCAGAAATTATTCTACCGATTTCGTTCAAATTTTATGTTTTGGCATGTGAAATTCCATATTTTATAATGATGTAAGAAATTGTTTACCCTACATTTTTTTGTTTATTAATAAAAATAATAATAAATAAATATTATATTTACTAATATATTTTTAAATAGAATTGTCTTTAGATAAACGAATTTCATAATTGTAAGCAAAAATTTTTCATTTCACTTTATAAGTTCTGGAGATTTGGCGAAATACGCAAAAAGTAAAATTAGCATTCAAGAAGCCAAACATTGGATCGCTCTCCTGTCTAAACTATGGGGATCATATTTCCCCAATGTTTTGAAGGTCAAAAATTTGAATCCACCGAAAAAATTGCATGTTTATTCAGAGAAAGTATGCTTTAGCGTCTGATTTCGTAACATTATCGTCTATACTAATTAATTAACATAGTTGATGATCAGAGGGTCAACATAGTTGACCCTCTTGAACTATTATAATTGAGTCCTAGAACGTGAATATCCGATCATTAGATCAAAAGTTATTCAAGGTGGTCCGTTTTTACATACGTACTGTACTATCTGTTTGTTTTCCTGAGCGGGAATAGTGTCTATCAGTTTACTCTCATTGTTATTCAAAAGAGAATAGGATTTTTCAAGATTATACGATAAATAAAAGGTTATTTGAAAATTAAAGTCCACAAAATTTAAGAAAAACATTTCTCAAAATAAAAAATTTAAACGCATTATTAAAATCATATATATAAAGTATTGCATTTGTGCCACATACAAATAAAGTTTAAACAACGTGGAAAAAAAGCAAAAAATATTGTCACAGAAAATAGGCTTATGTTTGTCGAAACAAAGCATTTTATAGTGTCAAAACACAGAGTAAAATTGCTTACAATCCATGCTTCGAAACTGAAAAAGGTACTTTTTATAGTACCAAAAATATTTTATGTTACAAAGTACCAAAAAGATTCTTATGTTATTTCATTTATTATACCAAAACGATTTTCATATTTTTGTTTCAAATGGCACTTTTTGTGATCCTCTCAAACAGTTTTAACTTTATCTATAATGTTAAAAATTTACAAATAGAATTTAATATTTATTATCAGTTTAACTTTAAAGTTAAAACATTCGTTTTTCACTCAATTCACTGGAACGGTTAGTGGGACAGAATGAACTGCTTAGTAGGACGTTAGGCACATGTTCGTGAGATCGAATCCCGCTGGCCCAAGAATCCCCGTGTATTAAATAGCGACTGGTGTACGCTAAATCTGACGGGGTCACAAAGCCCTCCTAGTTCCCGTAACAAATCAATACCTCTGGAGTGGTACTGAATTGGAGATCGCTTTGAGTATGAATGAATTGAGTATGAATGGGTCCTCACATTAAAATGGACTGTGACGTGTGTGTGACTGAAATCGTACTCTTGGCTATAAATGACTCCACTGAAAAATTAGAAATACACCATCTGCCTTAAAAATTCGATTTGTTTTCCATAGTAGACTTGCTTATATTCGCAAGTCTCATTAAAAAACCAACAATAGCAATGCTCCTATGTCCACAGTGACCTTCCCCGTGCTTTATACTATCAGTATGCCACATTTAATCACTCTCGGTTGGATGGTTTGAAGTCTATAAAGAACAGACAGTCAAAAGACATTCATTTATATATATATATATATATATATAAAAAAANACAAAAGCGCAAATTGAGTGTAAATAGAGGGTTTATAGAGGATTATATATATATATATATATATATATATATATATACAACAGTAATTTTCACTTCTGTTGCTTAAAACTTAATCTTTTTTTTTATTTTAATACTAAAAGAAGCATTTTTCACAGAAATATAAAAACAATTTAGTTTTTTTCACTATTATTTACAAAACCGAGTAATATTTGTTTCTCTTTCATGCGGTGAAAAAAAAAATCTTAATTTTAAACGCGGGATAATGTTGAATTAGCTTTTTTTCTGATGTTAAAAATTATATCCTACGTGTATATTTTTTTTAAGTTTATTTTCTAATTTAAAACGATATCTTGCAATCTCTATCAGGCAAATATACATATTTAAAGTGTTTCAATATAGCTTGATTCATTTTTTTCAACAAATTAAAATGTTTGTGACTGGGAAAAGGGTTTGTGTAGCCAATTATTACACAGAAAAACATATTTAATGTGCATTTTAACTCATTGAGTATTTTTAAATCATAATTATACCTAACCATTAACAATTTTTTGACCATTATTAAATAAAATAACAAAAACAAATAAATTTTTAATAAAGGTTATATTTTGAATGGAATTATCCTTGTATAAATGAATTTTATAACTGTGTGTGAAATGTTCTTGAGAAATGGGGAAATACGAAAAAAAGAAAAATCTCATTAAGTGGTCCAAACTTTGGACCGCTCTCCTGATCAAACTATTTCGACCATATTTCCCAGATTGCGCTCATCCCCTCTATTTTGGGGGTTAAAAATCCAAATCCAAATGAAAGGTACATTTATTTGGAGAAAGCATACTTTTGTGTCTGATTTCGTAACTTAAAATATCGTCTGTACTAATTAATTAGCATATTTGTGATCAACCCCTCGAACCATTAAAATTGTGTTCTACAACGTGAAGATCCGATCGTTAGATCGAAAGTCATTCTGAGTGGTCCTTTTTTTTACGTACTGTACATGTTTTCAATTGTGACATCTCACAGGAAATAAAAAAGTTATTCAAAATTTCCTCTCTAACCCCTTCCCTCCAAATTAAACTGAAATAATGAGCACAAAAAATATCCAAATTTAATTTTAAGCAAAAATTTGAAATTTTGAAGCACTAACTATAGCATCCAAATAAGATTTTTACTAAACATGCGTTTAATTATTGTTAAAATATAATTGAACTAAAAACTAACGACATTACTTTTTCAAATGCTTTCCAGAAAAAATAAATTGAAAGATTTTATACATTTAAAAAAAAAAATAATTGGATCCTTGACTTTTTTTCTTAGCTTATATTTTATATTTTTTTATTTCCCAAAGAAAAAATAAGCTTAGCTCGAAAAATCTTTTTTGCTTACTTATGTTTTTACTGAAACGAATAGAATTTAAGTGTTGCATACTATTAAGTAACAGTATTCAAAATGTTCTGATACTTGACAGGTTAAAAAATGCTTCAGATGCAAACAAAAACAAGCTCCGGCATTGAATGTATTTCGTTGAAGTAAAAGAAGAAAACTGAAATACTTTTTATGTTTCAACGTATAAATTCATTAGGTAAAAAGTCTTTATCTGTGAAAAGTTTGTCTCCAAAAATTAGAACCTGTTTTATTCGTTTAGGATATAGTGAGATAGCTTCTAAGTATTTTTACTTTGTCGATATGGTTATCCTATAAATAATAGTGAATTCGAACATTCAATAAATGTTTGCTTCTTCTCAAACGCTTAAATAGGGATGGACAGACGATCACCTTTTTTGGTGGAAATGCCACTTTCAGAAGAAAAAAATAATGCATGCCACTTCCAATTTTTTTACTATACGAAAAGTCTAAAAACTTTTTAAAAAATTTATTTATCAGTTGATAATGAGATTTTTTGCAATCACGCCATTTTTTTCCATGTATATCTGAGTTGTGTGAATACAAAATAATAAATAAAACAGAACTACAAATGCATAACCATTTTTAAAGTTTCAATAAGGTTATGTAAAAAATAAATTAATTATAAGTTTTAATCCTAAATATTTATTAGAGAGTCAGTAAATAATTAATGTGGCTTATGAATTCATTACTTTTTAATCAATCCATCCACATTAGTTCAGTTATAGAAAATGTGAACAAAATTTGGTGCATATCACTTTATCTCGAACGATATTTTGATTTTATTTTATATTATGTTGTTGCTCATCCACTAGGTTAGGCACACCCAAAAAATCATCATCAACAAATCGTAAACAATCTCTCTCCCTCATCCAACCCTAGCCCCCACAGAGGCAACAATTAGCACCTCCTAGAAGAGAGAAGGCCTTCACATGGATCACATGGGTAACTTGAAGGAATTAACATTAACTGCGCAGTGGGAGTAAATTAAGAAAGACGCCACAACGTTCGGACTACTAGATTGCACAGAGAGGGAGATATTACAAAGAAGACAACAACGGGTAAACTTTTATTCACGTCGCACTAGAGCTACACAATGGGCTATTGGTGATTGGCTGGAAAGCAGCTCCGAGTATGATCCGGAGACAACATTCATACGTCACATTCCGAGAAGTCACATTCACGCACCATCCATCCGCAGATCCTAAATTTGACCTGAACCAGAGCACGATCAATCTCCGATCCAGTACCCTCAGAGGAATTGATTTGTTATAGGAACTTGGAGAACTTACCTAACGTTCGGACAGCTAAAGGATCGGATTCATTGTTTATGGTAACCCGTGCGAAGGCCTTCTCTCTTCCAGGAGGTGTTGCACCAAAACAATCAATAATATAAAAGGGAGACGTGATTGTCGAACATTGACAATTGGTATTTGTCTTATCAATTCCGTAAAAAGGCAAACTTTTTATGTGAGCAATCCTCAATTTAGATTGAGCTGTTTGAGCTAATCTAATAGAACTGGAGCACTACAGGGACAATCGCGGGCACTCAATATTTTATTATGCATTTTATATTTTATTATACTTTGCAAATTTTGTTTATATATTTAATTTTATATTTCGATTGTCACTATAAAATACCTTTGTTCACAAGCTTATCATGATCCTAACCTAAAAGAATAACTGAAAGCCAAATCGTGTAAAATTGGATGGTACAAATTTCCAAAATTTAATGTAATTTGTTCAGTAGGTTTTAGACAAATTAATTGAAGGTGACTAAAGTAGTATTTATAAAATTATCGGAAACCACATATTTATTTTATTTATAGTAGTACATTTATTACATGGTACTATTAAATTCCATTGAATGCAAAATTTTAATTTTTCTGCTTCAGGGATCCGGGAAGAATCACCAAACTATTATTGGCGTTAACTATACTTATTAAATTTTTGTAATTAATACTAATGGTACTGAGGCAATAGGTGCTGCAGCAATCATTACTAAATTGCGATGGCTTAGGGGATAGAGCGCTCGCCTTCCAATGAGGCTAACCGGGTTCGAATCGCAATCGATACGAATTCCGCATCCGGCTTGCACCTACCACAGTGCTGACGTGAAATATCCTCAGTGGTAGATGGATCATGGGTTAGAGTCCCCTTGCCATCAGGCTAACCGTGGGAGGTTCTCATGGTCTTCCTCTCCGTGTAACGCAAATGCGAGTTAGCTCCATTAAAAAGTCCTCCAAGAAGGCAAATTTCTGTCAATACTCGATCCAGGAGTTCCCTTGTCTTCCGGATTGGGTTCAAAATTACAAGGATACGGAGTTGAACATTAGTAGTCGTAAACCTATAAAAATTATGTCGGCTGTTCAACGACGGTTGTGTCATAAAATAAAATATAGACATTTGAGCCTTAGTAGCTCAGGGGACAGAGCACTCGGCTTCCAATGAGGTCAACCGGGTTCGAATCCCAGCTATGGCTGGTTGATTCGAATTGCGCACCCGGCTCGCACTGACCACTGTGCTGACTTAAGACATCCTCAGTGGTAGACGGATAATGGGATGAAGTGACCTTGCCGTTAGGCTAACCGTGGGAGGTTTTCGTAGTTTGCTCTCCATGTAATACTCATGCTGGTTAGTACCATTAAAAAAAGTTCTTTACGAATGCGAATTTCTCCCAATACTTGGTCCAGGAGCTCTCTTGTGTCCTGGCTCAGGTTCAAAATTACAAGATTTTGCAGTTGAACATTGGCAGTAGCTAAACCCAAGATTGGGCTGGCTGTTCAACGACAGTTATAAAATAAAATATGGGCATTTAATGCAGGTACTGTGATAATTTACAGTTCCAGAAAGGGGAAAGTACCTAAAAAATAGCTTGATTGCGTAAATTGTGATTATCATAAGCAGAATCATTCCAAATGATATGGATATATGATATGAATATGAATTTGTAATCAATTGAAATTCATATCATAATCAAATGATATGAATTTATTAGCATCATTTTAAATGATATGGGTATATCAACATCATCTCAATTGATATGGAATACGGTTAATCTTCATTCTGACAGGATGAATTTCTCAGTATTTGTTTTAACGTCAATGCGTATTTCTTCTAATAACGTGAGGCCACCGAGAAAGCAAGAAATATTAATAATAAATACTTGGAATAGTTTAAATATTTTTTATAAGTTGTGTCGGTGTATGTCAATAACGCAAAACAACGTGAATAAAACACAAATAAGAGTACAGAAATGGACATACTGAAGTTTTGGTTTTTATAATAACCAAGAACTTTCCTTATAGAACCTAAAATAAAGTCCATATCTGTACTTTTATTTATGCTTTTTTTTCTCTTTTTTTTTACTTCATTATAAGTTATAAGTATTATAACTATCGTCATTTGAATGTGTATTTTATTATTGTATACAATATCGTACTGTTGATTATTATTTATTAATTAATGGTCTTCTTATTCTCCCGTAGCAAGAACAAATATTCAGCTAAATATAGGACAAAGATTTTCTATTAAATTGCTCGAGATCCGTGAAATATGTTTCATAAAATAATCATGAATCTCAATTTATCTCAATTTTAGGAAACTATTCATACAACAAGTTTACAACCCTTTAACTCCGCAAGCATTGCAATCTCAAATCACCATATAAATCCCTTAAAGCCATTCCTGTCGCATTTTATAATAAAATTATACCAATAAGACATCAACTGTGAGCTAAAAGCTGAACATTTATGTACTCACCAACGTTTTCTCTTAAGGAACCGGTATAAATTTTCTAACTCCGCGTCATAATTTTCATTTCATGTAAGGTTAATGCGGCCATAATTTCCGCAAACAATCTATAAGGGAATTGTTTCCTCGCTCCAACTGAGCTCCAGCGAGAAATCAATATTTTTCAAAAATTCCTTTTACAGAGCCTAAATGACTAAAAGAACATTTCTTTCTTCTTCTTTTTCTGCCTTCGGAATTTTATTCCGGTACGTTTCTATCTTTGCTTTTCTTTAAATCTCAAAATGGGAAGTCTTATTAATCTAATTTCGATGTAAATTTTAAAACTCTTGAAAATTGGGTGTATTCTTAAAAGCAGGGCCAGCAGATCGCGCTCAAAAAATCGTTAAAACTTTTGTCGTTCGTGAAGAGCTAAAAAGATCAATAGGTTTAAACCCGAAAAAATATCCTACCATTTCTGAGACAATTTTTTAATTAATTTCAATAACTCCCATTGATAAAACTTCTTGAATCGCATATTTACAATTTCAGCTTAAAGATTTTCAGAAGTTACAACATCGGTTTTACAGCTTAATTTTCTAGAATGTACTGAATGGAAAATATAAAGGGACCACTCTAAATAACTTTTGATCTAGTGATCAAATCTTCACGTTCTAGGACTCAATCCTAATGGTTCGAAGGCATAATTACAAATGTGCTAATTAATTGGTGTATATGATCTTTTAAAGAAAGGAATCAGGCACAAAAACGTACTTTCTCTGAATAAACGTATCTTTTTTTCGACGGATTTGGTTTTCTGATAACGAAAAGTAAATTGAGAAGCCACAATCTGGGAAATATGGTCACAATAGTTTGGTCAGAAGAGTGTTCCAAAGTTTGGCCCCCTTAATGTTAATTTTTCTCTTTAAGTCTTTCACCATATTTCGAGAACTTTTAAAGAGAATTAAAAATTTGTGCACACAATTATAAAATTCATTTATTCAAAGATAATTCCATGCAAAGTATAACATTTAGTAACTATTTATTATTTTTCATTATTCAATAATAGTTAAAAAACTTTTAAATTGTAAGGTACATAATTTTTTACATCATTTTAAGGAATACAGTTTAAAAAAGCAAAATTAAAAATTTGTGGGAAATTGACCGAATAGTAAGACGCATTCAAAATTCAATTTCTCAAGAACTATTCAACCGATTTCGCTCAAATTTTTAATTTTGTCATGTAAAATTACATTCTTTAAAATGATGTAAGAAATTATGCACCTTGCACTTTAAAAGTTTTTCAACTATTAATAAATTAAATTATAAAATTTAATAAATATTTATTAAAAGTCATATTTTGCTTGGAATTATCTTTGCAACTTTCTATGTATAGAGTTATACATGTCAGTGCTCAAACTCGTAACTGTCTTAAGTCCTTTAAGCCAACATAAACTCGTAATATGCATTACCAAAGCGTTATGGTAAAAATTTACGAGCTTTTGGTGTTCCCATATAGTCATAATACACGGTAAATTTCACAATATTCGGGTAAATTAACCATACTTTTTTCTTATTGTATAATTTGATGCTTATGCATTTCAATTCCTTATGCAAATTATATTTGAACCAAATAACTCAAACAATTTTATCCATGTATAGTGTTATACGTTTCAGTGCTTAAAATCATAACAGTCTTAGGTCCTTTAAGCCAACATTAACTTGTAAAGTTGTATTAAAGTCAAACAAAAATGTGTAAAAAAAACCAGCAGAGCATACCAATCTTTGTTAATAAAACGCATCTCTCTACCTCGTTAATAATGAAGTGCATTAAAACTGTAATACATTTCTCATTATTCAACTATTTCCGTTTTCAATCCCTTGTTGCCAAAGCGAATAAAGAGCATCATCAACTTTTTTTAAAAAATTACGCTGTAGTGTTTTATATTATATTAGGGGGCACCGATCCCTGCTCACTGCTCTCATCAACCTCCAAAACTGGTAAAACAATTTTGTTTGGTTTGCTTCGGAATTCGATATCGGCTTAGCACAATTATTGCATACTTCTCCATTTTATTCTAATTCTTCTTTAAAAAGATAAGTGATGAGCAACATATGAGCCGCTCAGAAGCCAATGTGGTTAAGTCCTTTTTTTGATATTTTCTGATTTTTGGAAATTTTGATGAAATAAATAATAATCTTCTTAGTTATTAAAGGATTTACTCGTTGGTTACTTTTTTCTAGGTTAGACAGCACTTTTTTTAATAGCTTCTGAATATATTGTATAATAATTTCAGAAGCCATTGTGAATAAGTCCACCTTTTATCAATATTTTTTTACATAAACTTTGAAATAAAAATTAAATTCTTCTTCTTCTTTCGATATTTGTTGGTAACACTGAAAAACAAGAAATTCATAGTAACTCAGGGTTGCCAGACGTAGTATTTTTTATACTACGGTAGTATTTTTTC
>NC_092206.1:95123003-95167560 GCF_043381705.1 Parasteatoda tepidariorum | reverse complement strand
GAATATAAACGTCTTCGGCCAAAATATTAAATTAAAGTAAAGTTATATGCTATAAAATGGCGAATTTGTCATTATCCTGGCTGTCATTTTCCTGGCTTATGAATGCCAGGACATTGAAGTGTTACCAGAAATTCTTTTTAACTGCTAATACTGTAAAGAGGGAAAGCAAATATTAACCTAGTACCAAGTTTATGTATGATTGTAATATGCTTGGATGTAATCAAAGTTATTTATTTACTTAATGATTGATTATTATATACAATTTTATTCTGTACATATCAGCAACAAAAAATTTTTTGTTTCTTTCCACAGTGGATAAAAAGAATTAATTCAAGCAATTTATGGTTCATCTAACATAAAGGCTTAAGTTGAGTTACTTACTATTAACTTGAAATGACTGTTTTTTAAACTTCTAAGGTAATATGTCATTATTGTTATTTTCACTGAATATTTCTCATGTATTAAAAGCCTTTAATGGTTTCCTATAGGGTCATTGCCAACTTGTAATCAGATAGTCAGGTTAGAAAAGTTTGGCTACTTTCACTGAATATTTCTCATGTATTAGAAGTCTTTAATAGTTTCCTATAGGGTCATTGTCAACTCGTAAACAGATAATCAGGTTAGAAAAGTTTAGCTCACTTTAGTTACATGGAATAAATTCAGTTCTGGACAACGAAGGTCGACTTACAAGCATGGTCATCTTGACTGATTTCACTGCATCAAAAATAAAACATTCAAAATATTTTAATCGGAGATGCAAATATATCTCCCGCACAGTTGATAATCAAACTAATAGAAAATCACAAACCCTTTATGAACCATGAATTAAAAACTCTGCTGAATCATCGCCATTTCTTTTTATCTCGGAAAACATTAGAAACGAAGAGAGATGCCATTAGGTGACAATGGCGGTGTGGAACGATAACGACATTTAAACGATATCCTGCAAAACCAACAATAAATATTGAACGTCTCCCACAGATCCCGAGTTTCCCATTTTCAATAACCATCCTAAAACTTTTTTCTTCAAAGCCTTTATATTCTGTTTGATAAAGAGGGTATATGACGATATGCTTTCAATCAGATCTTGAACGAGCGGTTACTATGGTTACCGAGTCAATTCATGATCAATTCTGAACGGTTTTTTATTGGTTGGTCCGACACTCCAAATTCTCTTTTGAAAACATGAGAGAAAAATACTTTTAATTTTGATCAGGATGGAAAATATTTTTGCAGCCTTCTATGAAACGATAGAAGATATACTATTCAAAGCGAAACAATGCACAAGTTGTAATTTAAGTTAATGCAAACATGGCAATATAATAGCGTTGAAAATTCGTTATATTATTAGTTATTAGTTTACGTTAAGTATTTGTTTAGATTCATTTTGCTAAGTAGTCTTAAGTAATCATTTAAATAGTGTTAAATAATTAGTTAATAATCTAAGTAGTATTAATTAAGTATTAATAATAGTGTTAAATAAGTAGTAATAATTTAAGTACGGCAAGAAATTTGTTTAGATTCATTTTGTTAGGTTTTATTAAGTAACAATTTAAATAGTGTTAAATAATTAGTTATACGCTAAGTATTTGTTTAAATTCACTTTGTTAGGTAAGTTGTCTTAAATAATCGTTTAAGTAGTATTAAATAATTAATTTTACTTTAAATATTTGTTTAGTCAGTTAAATATTTATTTTGTCAGGTTGTCTTGAGTAATAATTTAAGTAGTAGTAAATAATTTGTTGTAAGTTAAATATTTATTTAGGTTCATTTTGCTAGACCGCCATAATTGATAATTTAAGCAGTGTTGAATAGTTAGTTATACTGTAGTGTGTCTACACTATAGAAAGACAATTCCAATTCACTAGTATATAAGACGTGTTAACTCTATTCTATGATGGGGTACCTTTTCCTAGATGAAGCTGACATGGTCGATAACTCCTCGTCCCACATTGGTGACCCGGACGTGATGTGAGCACATCTACCTTGACAGAAACGCCCATTACAATTTGAACACACCTACCTCGATGGATGGTCCACATTGAACATTTGACTTGTGACTGCGACATTATGCACCTCCTCACGCTGTTGCTACTCAGTCTCGATCACACACAACGTCCAACGCATTTACTCGACTGCTAAAAGCAACACTGGAGCGACCGTGAACTTAATACAGCTCTTACGATCAACATTCAAAAGTACGGTGATCTCAATACAGCTCTCCCGGCTTCTCACAAAACCAACAATGAATCAACTTGTGATATCCGTTCATCAAATTCTATCACAGCTATAATTCTGGTGGGGGAGCACTATAGTGTGTCTACTACTATAAAAATACAATTTCAATTAACTAGTATATAAGACATGTTAACTCGATTCTATGGTGAGGTACCTTTTCATAGATGAAGGTTGACATTGTCGATAACTCCTCAACCTACATTAAGTATTTATTAGGAGTAATTTTGTATTTTTATAGAAATTAAAATTTAGTTATGAAGTAATTATTTAGATTTATTTTTGATCCTTTCGTAAATGGCTGTAGACATTTTAAACATAAACGGTGCTATAGTGCCGCATACTTTCAAGCAAATTATTAGTGATCTTTTTAGAGGAATAGTATACACAGACCGCCGCGAACCTATAACTCTATTTTTACCGCGTTTTTTTTTCTTTTCTTTTTTTTTTCTTTTTTTTTTCCTTGTTGTTTTCTTTTTTTTGAGAAAGAGAGAGAGAAACATGGAAAATTCCCATTCTGACCGAACCAAAAATAAATATGAAATTCATTAAATTTGACAGAACTGTTATTTCGGTTAAAAAAAAACGAAATTACTTTTTGCAAATATTTTCATAATAAGTTAATTTTTTCCACCAATTTAATACTGATTTCATAAATTTATTCGTAATTAATTATGCTAGTCATTAAGTCACGATGGCTCAGTGTTTAAGGCACTGAATTGTCATTGTGAAGACCCTGAGTTCAATCTCCAATGACGGCATGAAGCTCTCCCAACTTCAAATCAGCTTATCTGGGAAGTAAGGGCGGCCTGTGCGCAACATCGACCACGTGGTTACAATTGGATCGTTGGTTAAAAAATTGGGGAGCCTCAACCTCCTTGGTCCAGAACGTGGTGTTGCGGGAATGCTTCACCTTTATTCTAGTTAATTAATAAAATAAATAATGGGCCATTTGATAAAAAAATATTATAAGAAATTAATTCAAGGCTAAAATAAAGACATAATTTTTCCCTATCCCACGAATCGAATAATAAATAATTAGGCAATCTATAAATCTCAAAGATTTCCGAATAGAAATAAAATATTCTGAAAATTGTGATTCAGAATTATGATGTTATTTCAATGGTTAAAAAATAAAAAAAGAACGAATAAAAAATTAAATATGAAATTTTGCTGAATATGTATAAAATTCCTTTACTAGTAGAGTTTAAAAAATGAACAACCATAAAGTAGATACAGATATAGTAAACGCCAATGAATGCCAAATTTTTTTCCAGTTAATAATCAAGCAAAACTAGCACATAAACATATGAAATAAAAATACTTATTTTAAAATTGTTTTTGATTTTATTTTATTATCGCTGTTTGAATTTTATTTTATTTATTACCGTTGGAGATCAGCCGACCCAATTCTGAATTTACGTATACCAATATTGAACCTAATAATAATTTTGAACCTAATTCAGAGAAAAGGGGACACATGAATCAAGTACGAAAAGAAATTTGCCTTCCTGGAGGACTTTTTGATGGATCTGACCCACATTCGCGTTACAGAGAGAAAAATCACGAAAACCTCACCCGGTTAGCCTGACGGCAGGGGGACATTTACCCATGATCCGTCTACCGTTGAGGATAATTTACGTCAGTACTATATACCAGCCGGATATGGAATTCGTATCGACAAGAGCACTATCCCCATCACGGCTTTTCGTTGTTTCAATTTAATATTTTTCTTTCTTTTTTTCTTTTTTTTTTCTCGACGCATCGAAGGATTTTGTAGGAGTCTCCCACCAATAAAATAAACACATAATTTTTAACGGTGTACAGTTATTAATGCTTTCTTTTTTAGTTGTTAGAGAACTCGCTAACCTCCAAAGCAGCTGACACAGTACCGTTCGGATCACTTCACTGTTAAAGCTTGCTTCCACCCTTTTTTCTACTCCTTTTGTCCAAAGTCTTATTTAGTGTCCCATTTTTTTATACCTCGAGATTTTTTACAGTTTATTTTAAATGCAGTAAATGATACACCCACTTTTTTTTCATCATTCCTGGTAAATGATTTGATCATTGTTTTTCAATTTCATGCTACATTTGCCTATTTTACTAACCAAACTTCACTAACCGATTCCCTGATTCATTTCTTTTTTTGAATTTTTTCTTTTTATAAAAGAATAATGAGGTGATTTTTCTAATTGACTTCTTATCTTTCAATTCCTGATGAAACTAGCTCTTTTGTTTTCGGAAATAAGAGTTACATGACGAGCAATTGACAAATGGGTTTTTCAATGGGCAGTAGGGGGGGAATATATTTGTTGGAAAATATATAAGAATTGAGAGATGAAAATCTTATACGATACTTTTTTATCAAAAAAATCAAACAAAAGTGTAATTTTTGATTTTTAATTTCATTTGTGTTTTCTTAACAAAAAAAAGCGAAAATAAATTTTCAAAAATGTGCCGAATGGACGTGCGAAATTTGCCGAATGCTGAAAATCTTTGAAAAGTCACAGTGACCTTCCATCCTGGTGCCCCTGAGCATCTATGTTACATGATACTAAAGTGACTACTTGAGAGGAGCGTGAGGAAGGAGTCAGGCGCGTAATGGAACATTTAGATGAATTTTCTATCATATCTCACGTCAGCGATGAAAATAATTTTAATATTTCTGCTGCTTACTTTGTTGGAATAATTCAAACTCACAACTTCAAACTTATGGTGATTCGTGTGCTTTAATGACTACCAGACAGATTTCAAATTATTACTAAAATTCATTGCACAGAACTTAAAGAATGTGGCGGACATCTTTTGAAAATAGTTACTAAATAGTGTCTTGTTTAGTAACTGAAAATATCGTCTGAGCTAATTAGTTAGAATGCTTGAAGTCACCCCCTTGAGCCATTAAGATTGAGTCCTAGAACGTGAAAGTCAGATCATTAGATCAAAAGCATTAAAGGATGGTCCATTTTTTTTCTGCAATTTGTACAATATATAAATACGTACTACTACTTTTTTGCGTAATAGTTTTAAATTAATATATACTACATTTTTTTCCTGTGACAGAATATTAATGGTTCAAATGTGTTCCTAACTTAAGGAAACCCACACTTTTAGTACTATTCTTTAACGGTATGATTAGAAACTCGATTAAATTTAAAGATAGGTTAGTATCCTACGTGACAAAAATAATTATATTTCAACGAAATTTTAAAGAAAATTAGTTAAAAATTGTTAGAGTTATTGTGTATATCATTTACACTTCACCAAACCTAGCCTAGCCTCGCTTTCAAAGCTCTATCTTTTATCGACGTTGACATGAAAGCCACTTAAATTTGCACCCGGTCAAACGACGTGGACAGCGCCTGAACTGATATCCTTAGCTCCAAACTTTCCCATTGCAACCAAAGTGAAAGTACAGTGTTAACGTGCACTTTGCCGCGTATACACACTGGTTGTATAATCTGCTGCCAGGATCGAACTCACGACCCGCAGCTCTGCATCAGTGGTATGAACGATGTCATAACCAATTGCGTGACTGGAGTACTGCATATGTCATTTTAGATAATCTAGAAACAAAAGTCTTGCATTATCTCGCTCATTTAATTCAAATAATTTAATTTATATTAACTAAAATTTAGTTCAAATCGTGCATAATAATGTAAAAATAAATAAATATATTCTTCTTAACCGCAGTTCTAAAATTCAAAAAGAAAAACATTCCCCTTTTCAAGACAATGTAGGGGGGAGGGGGTGTTCCTCATTCACAAAAAAAACTCAATGCTAACTTTAAATGCTTACTGAAATAATACACTTGATCAATAAAACACTTCGTGACATTAACTGTGGAGTTTTAAAAAATTGCAAAATATTATTTCGATTTTTTGCATTTTATTTTGATCTTGTTTAACAATATATATTAAAAGAGATACTTAGATAGAACTTTGATCAAACGTAACAGTTTGATCTAACAAATTTAAACAAATCATCTCAAATCGTTTAAAACTATGACGACATATGTAAATCAAACAAAGCGTAAAAAATAAAATTTGAGTTCGTATTTCTTTTATCTTTGTATTCAACATAAATGATAATCATTCTTTTTTTCTTTTAAATCAAAAGAGCAGTTATCAATTTGCCCGAAGGAAATGCTTTTGAAACTTTTTTCTTTTTTTCAAGATCACGCTTGACTTATTTTTTAACTTGTGACTCTTTATCTTCTCTTGGTTGATAAAATTGTTTTATTTTTATAAAATGTTTCGATTTCATAAAAATGCTATCCCTGAAGCAAATATATTAACATTTTTGTGCACGTTTTATCTAAATATGATCAATATTAAACCCTAAAACTGATAATGTATTTATCTTGTTTATATTATTTTAAATACCTGAGGGCTCTAAACGCGCTGAATCGCTAAGCTCACTCGCTAATTCACAAAAAGGTTTTAGTTTACAAAAACAAATTTTTAAAAAATTGCTGACTAATTTTAAAATATTTGATTATGTTGTCAAACACACGCTGTGTTACATATATTACATATATTTATATACNCGTCCTTCCTTGTGTAAATTTAATCTTCAATATATATGTTTTTGTTTAAGAACGTGTCTTTTATTTAAGACGACCACTCATGTCGTCCCCACATATATATATATACAACGTAGCAAAAAAAGAGCTAATTTTTAGCGCTTGCAGCGCGAAATTTTAATATCAAGATTATGAGCTGTCGTAAGAATAAGCGTAAGCATACATGCTTGCAGATTTTTTGATGAAACTCCTTTTCTTGAAATGAAAAACAAATATTTAGAACAAACTGAGCTTTAATTTAGGAAGAAATGAAAGGTTAAAAGCGAATAGTTCATATCATCAAAATATTCTATATTACATTATAATTACACTTATTCAGGATCAATAATAATTTTTTATTGTTGTTGTTACTCATAGAAAAATGAGTATGTTTTTTTTTACTCTTTTACTGATTACGAGCTCTTACTCTTTTTATGTTTAATAAAAGAAGAGTGCTCGTTCATGACAGTTATGAGAGAGGTAACATTAAAATAACGTCTAGGTGACGTCATACGCATTGCTTTTTAAAAGCATAATTATTATTTTGTTTTAACAAGTTTTCCTATTGCATGCCATTCATTTCAATTTATATTTGTATTATTCCTATAACTTATTGACTAAAATTCTTAATTTTTAAAGAGGAATTAGTGAAGATTTTAATAATTGATTTAAACGCTTGAGATTTTAAGCAAGAACATATTTCAAATATATTTATTTTAGTAGAGAGCAGAGCGAACAGAGTCTGCAAGGCAAGCCATGAAAGCTTACATAGCAATCTTTGGAGATTAGGAAGCGTAAGCGAACAAGGGAGGTACTACGAAGAAGAACCACTAGTTTTTATAAAACTAAGTATACATGTTGTATAATATGCCTTATACTTGTAATATGTTAAATCATGGTTTAAAATAGTTATCTCTTATTAATTACAAACCACAGATCATTTTTTTACTTTTATTATAAAAACACACACGGTCACAATATTGCGATTAAAAGATTGTTTTTATAGTTAATGGGCAGTAATTCCTGAAAAAAGTTATGATTGAAAAAGAGCCTGGAAAAGATATGGCGCCATCAATTCCCCGACAAAATTCTTTTATATAATTGTGTGGCCCTTTCCTGATACTAATTGCCTATATAATTCACGTCACTATGACTAGTTCTCAGCACCTTAATCGAGGTGAACTCTTTTTTAAACATTAAAAATTAAATATGAAGTCAAAGTGTTTTGTACATCATTAAAAATGACTGTTTTACCTCATAACATCGATACCACAGAGGCGAATCCTGCGGAGGGGTCATAGTGGTCATGACCCCCCCCCCTCCAAATTGAAATAAATAAATAAAAATAATAATTTTTTTAATAGTTTACCAAAGAAATAAAATATTTTACAAATTATTTAAGGGGGCATATACACTTAGGTAGGTCTGAAAAATAGATTTTTTTTCCATCTAATTATGTTCTTCACTGTATTAAGAATCATAATCCAAAAGATTAAAACGAAATTCGTCATAGTTTAATTGTAAACATTATAATGTTGAAGCGCGCTTTAACAGGTTTAACCAAAGATTGTATAAAGGTGAAGATGGCTTCTCAAAACTTGGCTTAGAGCAACTCAAAATAAAGAACGATTAAAAGGACTCACAATATTAAACATTCATCGAGAAATTAATTTGGATGTTGAAAAAACCATTGACAGATTTGTCAAAGTTTCTAAAAAACGCATTACATTTATTATTTAAAGATGTTGAATACTTGAATTATTTATGTATTGTTCTATTGATCATCATGAAAAAGATAAACGAGAAGACTATCATTAAAAACCCCAGTTTTTGTTTGTTTGTTTTTTTCAAAAAAAAATATTTAAAAAAAATTTTTTTGGTAGAAAAATTAATTGTAGGCGGGGGGGATCNTATTTATTGTGGGGGGGATCTGAGTCTATACCCCCCCCCCAGGAAAAATTTCTGGATCCACCTCTGTGATACCATGTGAAAAACTATACTTATTTGGAAATATTATACAAATATTTGGTACAAAAAAGTATCTATCAGTTTCGAATCAAATAGAGTTCGTCTAAATGACATTACACTATAATTTGGTTATTATTAAGCACGGGAGGTTAATGCAAACAATTAAAGAGGTCCTAATTTAATAGTAGTATAATTGTGGACCTATATTTAAAATGAAATTAATGAAGTATCTCAGTTAAACATTTAGTCTTGTATAATTCCTAATAAAAAAAAAACAATTATTCCTCTATTTCAACTTGTTCAGAAACATACGAAAAAACAGTTTATAATATAGAAACACTCATAGCGCACAGTGCATCTCTAACTCCCCCAAAAGTGCGTGACAACATTTATATGATCAAATTTCATGCATAACGTAACTTACATATAACGTAACAGTTCAACAAAAATTAGACTAAAACTGCCATTTCAAGAACTGTATCTGAAAAAGAGAAATAGATTGCAGATTGGAAATTAGAGACGCGAAAATATCGGAGATCCGTAAAAAAAACTCTTGCAACAGAAAAAAAATGTTCATTAGTGATATTTATTGCAGCCAGCACATTGTAGTCTGGACCACATTTGAACAATTTTCCGGATAAATGAGCCCTTTAGCAAATTGCTTTCCTTTATTCGAATTGGGTTTTTGCAACTCGATGAGAAGACTACCACTGAAATCACATGGCTGTGCCGAATCACGTGGTTGTGATTGGTGTGTTAACTTTATAGTTAATAGGATAGGTTTATTATCACGCTGAATCCATTTTCGGATAATATTTAATTAGATACCTGCAAGCGACATCATGCGTGTAAGTCGAACCTGCTATCTGCTGACCCGTCGCATAAACAAATGCCGTGTGACGTCACTTCAAGACATTCAATTACAGTTCATTTTTAATTGTTTAAATTTATGGAAACGCATTTCAAAAACGTAATTTTATAGATATTATAGAAATTATTTCGCAGACGTCACCCAACGTTCATTTTGCTGCAAATTACCTGGCGTAGGGAATCAAAAATAAATAGTTGATAACATGTAACAATCACCATTTTTGATTAAACAGAGCTATAAGCTAGCAAATATTCCAAATACAATCGTTAAAATACTTGAAAAGGAATCAGCAGTTTGATTTGTAACAATGGCTAATGCTGTGAGAATCTATCAAATGTCTCTCTCTCTCGAACGAACTGCTTAAAATTTTTGAATGATTTTTAGAAATGGAATGTTAAAATTACTTTTTGCACCGACTGCTCAAATTTTAAGAAGATAGCACTAACAATTCGATAGTTACAAAAGATGAAATCTTATAAATAGAATGATTCTTTTCTTACTGATTAAGCACTGAAACATTTTTCATTTCCATACAAATTTCTATTTTTTCATACCATTAATTTGTTCACATATTAACCACGAATAAACCTTCATCTTAATCTTAATCATTTTTTAGTTGAATAAAATTATACTTATTGATGAAGGATTAAATTATTACAGCTTTCTTCCTACAATATAAAAACACTTTATCGCTTACATGTTAATTGCTGAAGAAAAAATGGTTCATAAACCTTCGACTTCTGATAACTAAAAAAAATTTTAAAAAAAAAGAAGATTTCCGGTTGTTTACTCGTCAAAATGTACAGAAAAATCTTATAAATCAATATAAAAATGCGCTTCTATCTTAAAATTGTTTCCCTACATTTGTTTTCTTTTTCTAGATATAAAAAACTGAAAGTATTTTTTATCCTATCTGTTTTTTATCATGTAGCTATGAGAATACAATAAAAATGAAAAACAAAATTCTCCTTCAAAGTTTTTGTAACAAAATTCTTGGCCCATAACTATTTTTTTCCACTTTCACGAGAAATAAAAACGAAAAGTGAATTCTATAAATAAATGTTTGTTTTCCATAAGACTTGACATTAAAAAAAACTCGTTACGATTTCTTACGAAAAGAAAAATGACATCTTTTTCTGCTAAGTTGAAAATAATAATTCCAAAATATTTCCCACTGATTATCAAGATGTTTAGAAAAGAATGACCCGGCTCAGTTTTTTATTCCACTCAGCAGGTACAAATCTATTTGGATATAAATGCTCTTTATGGACAAAGGAAAACTTTCTTTTCTTTTCTTTTTTGACATTTCTTTTATGCGAGTCCCTTTCTTATATAATCCTAAAGAATGGTGTGTAATTTTTCACCTGCTCATTTTATTTTTAAAGAACATTAGCATTGTTTAACGTCTTTTTAAAAGATTCTTTTTATATCATTAGTTGCGAAAAGAATCCATCACTCTTTACTTTCCAAACTGCGAAAAGGACTTTTAGATTTATCTTTAAAAAAAAGTATACAAAATATGACACGCCAATCAGTAAGACCGAAATCAAGGGAATGTCGACTTTCACTGATGAATGTCAACAATCACATAGTCACTTTGGTAAATGTGCGAAATATTTGTTATATCCGAATTGATATTAATTTATTCGTTGATATTATTACATTTATTCGATATTTTAACATCTGCTGAGGATAGATTAGAAGACACATCAGTGTCCGGAGTACCAGTTAAATGCATACTAATCAGTGGCAATTGACCTTAAAAGAAACATTAATGTAGGGCATACCGGGCAGTGGAATTGAACCTTAAAATACATTTATGTAGGACATACCGAGCAAATGTATACTGGGCATTGTCACTTAACTATATCTAATATATATTTCAGACATTGACTCATTGATTCACCGATGAAAGTCAAGAACCACGAATATATATATATATATATNCTAACATCAATTTGAATGTGCGAATCAATTTATCAAAATTGCCATTTGCACTAGGCTAACTTAGAAATTGAAATATATATATATTCTGGTTGATAACAAAGTTTTGAAATACCAAGTGTGTGAGCTGTCATAAGCATGAAAGTACATGTTTTCAAATTTCAGGATGAGTATTTTTTCGCGCGTGGTCTACGAAAATTGAAACATGAAAGACTGAGCTATAATTTGGGAAGAACTGAAAGGTTAAAAGTGAATAATTAAAATCAGAGTGTTCTATACTATAATGTGTATAATTACGAAGGTTCAATGATAATACTTTTATTCGTTGTTATTGTTAGTCATTGCAATATAACTTTTAGTCGTGCTGTTAGAATTAAGTATCGTAAAAAAAAGCTTGTTCGAAGAGCAGATGAAAGCGCTTGTGGTAGTTATGCGAGACGTAACGTTGAATGTATGTGTAGGAGACATTGCATTGTTTCTTAGAATCATAATTATTGTTTTTCTAGATTTCATTTATTTGAATTTAACTTTTTAACCTTGGTTAAAAATTTTGATTTTTAAAAAGGAATTTGTTTTAAAGTTTTTAATGGTTGATTTTAATTCGTAAGATTGCAAGCTAGAACGCATTTCAAATGAGTTTAACTTAGTGGTAAACGAAGCGAGCTTGGTTTACAAAGCAAACCATATAGGATAACATAGCAATTTTGGGGGCTGAGGGGCGTCAGCGAATAGAGTTCAGAGCGCTCTAGTTTGTATATTTATGTCATAACATTTTATTAGTATGCTAATAGTAACAAATGAAAAATAATCAACTATATTTACTAACTTGCATCAACTGCATTGAAAATGGCCCTTTCAGCCCATCAAATTTCAACTCTGTAGCGGCATTTCAGTGGGCAACAGATCGGCCAAAATGTTGTTTTTTTGTAATATAGTTGATTCTAGTTAATAGTTGATTTTCATAGTTAATAGTTCTCGAACTAATAATAGTATTAAAGTATTTTCATTAAATCGAACGTCTTATGCAATTTAGTCATATTGTTTTTTCGCTGCAAAACAAAATGTGACGTACTCCAAAACAGTGGCGGGGTTGGTATATGCTCGTTTTTTTTTCAAAATATGAAGAAGATCTTCTTGTTTTCAGATCATATATAATTAAAGAGGAGTGGTGGCTCAGGGGATGCAGCATTCGCCATCCAATGAGGTGAACCGGGTTCAAATCCCAGCGATGGCTGATTGATACGAATTCCTCACCCGGCTCGTACCGTCCATAGTGCTTACGTAAAATATCCTCAGTGGTAAACGGATCATGGGTTAGAGTCCCCTTTCCATCAGACTAACCATGGAAGGTTTTCGTAGTTTTCCTCCCCATGTAGCTCAAATGCTTGTTAGTTCCATCAAAAAGTCCTCCACGAAGGCAAAATGCTCTGAATACTTGATAAAGAAGTTTCCTTTTCTTCCGGATTAGGTTCAAAATTACAAAGTTATGGAGTTAAACAATAGCAGTCATAAACACAAACATTGAGTCGGCTTTTTAAAGAACGGTTATAAAATAAAATTTCTAATTAGTAGTCATAGTAAGTCACAAATCATCAAAAATTAATACGTAACCAATTCCATCCAGTTATGCTATGTGCACGATTTATGCAATATACTTTTCTATAAATAGCACTATAATGACTTTTTTCCTCAAATTTCATCACATCAGATTACCTTTAGCAACCACTTTCTAGCAAAAAGTATCGATACATAATTTGAAAAAAAATCCAATAATCCACGCTTAATAAAAGAATTTTATATTTCACGTTAATAAAAGAACTTTTTATATTTCATGAAGACATAAGAAAATGCTTAGGTATTTTAAAAAATATTTCAAAGATGAATAAAAAAGGTTTAAGTACTTACTTTAATCTATTTTTTTGTTAAAATATTAGCACTGTTTAAAACGCTTTTTCTTTTGGGTATGCATAAAGAACACTAAAATGCTTTTTTCTAAAGCTGAAGGTTAAAGTCAAAATGAAATTTGAAATTATTCTGCTAATTTAAATATTAAATTTCTAAATTTAAGTACAATCCTGCTTTTTAGATGCACAGTGTGCAAAAAAGTTAACTCATAAAATAATTTTTGATGTAGTGATCAGATTTCACGTACTAAGATACGATCTTAATGGTTTGAGAGCCTAATCTTAAATAAGCTAATTAGTTAGAGCAAGCGATAATAGCTTAATTGTTGCCGAAGTTTAAAGTTTTGTTTTGGTTTATGTTCCCACTACCGCCGTCTGAGAATTGCCCAATTGCTTTTCAAGGCTGAAGTCAGTGTAAAATATTAAAATTTCGAAAAATCATCTTTTATTTTGAGCATTAAATTTTAAATTGTAACTTTTGAACTTATAACTTTTGCTCCCTTGTGCCTAAACAATGGTACTCTATTTTCCTGATTCCCTCCCTCCCCCAAATTTTAGGGTCAAAAACCCAAATTCATAGAAGAAAAGGAATGTCATTCAGAGAAAGTACGTTTTATGTCTGATTTTACAACTTATCGTCTGTACTAATCAATTAGATTATTTGAGGCTCAAAAAATTGAAATGGTTTAAAAATCTTGATATGTGATCAATGGTTCAAAAAAGTTGTTCAGGCAACTTATTACTTTTTTTGTGCACTGTTACACCAAGCTTTAAAATATATATGCGTCTTTTTTTGTTTATTTGTGACCATAGTGTTAACGCAAATACATAGTCAATGGAGCTTATATTAAAATCAAAAACAGAACTCAGCAGTATATAAGACGACTAAATATCAATTTAAAATCAAGCTAATTCTACATACTCGAAAAGACATTCCTGTTTGAACTGCAAAAATAAATTTGGAACTAAATCTCTCTTTTGCTTAATTCTGAAAATCAATTAAAAAAATTTTGACTTAGCAAAATAAGACTGAAAAATAAAATTAATGTTTTTAAACAAGTAAGATAAATTAAGCGGTTTTCTTTATGTCTCACTTCCGAAAGAATAAAAAATTGAAATATAATAAATTATGTTTGCTAACATCAATTTGAATGTGCGAATCAATTTATCAAAATTGCCATTTGCACTAGGCTAACTTAGAAATTGAAGAATGAAAATATATTTCAATGATTCAGCCCAGAAACTCTTTCAATTTGTTTTTGAGGACCACACTTCTGAATCTTCATTTTCTATAAGATTTTTCATGAATAGTTACCATGGAAACGAGACCTTTTTTTAACAAAAGAACTTTTGAACAATGCAACCTTTCTGAGAATTTAAAAAAGAAGCTTCAAAAAATTGCGCAAGAGTTTTAGTTCTTTTAATAATTATGGCTGAAAGATAAGATACTTTACTTCTTTTATTCCCAGAAAATATTTTATTTCCTTGTTTTAAAAAATTAAACTAAGTAAAAGGAAGGCCTTATTAAAATATTTTTAGATATTGAGTTCATAGTTATTAGTTCATTGCATTATTAATTTATTTAAATATTTTTAAAAACCAGGTTTCTTTATAATTCACCTTTATAATTCACCAGTAACCCCAATGATCTTTTATAGAGATGGTTAAAAATTTTAATATTATATCTTCGACTTTTTTAATGTAAAAATAATTGATCAATAGCAGCTCGAGTTAAATATGCATAGTAAAACTCTTAATTAAATAAATGATAAATCTATTCAAATATTTTTATGAATGTTGCATTTCTTTTTATTTTACAAATGTCCCACGGTCTCCTATTGGAGACAGTTAAAAAATGCGATAAAATATTTCATAATTTTTTCCATTCAAAACTGGAATTAAGGTTTAACAAGAACCACACGTGTTAAATTAATTAAACACATTTAGATTTTACAACATCCAGGTTTTTATTGTATGTTTATGTTATTTATGTATAGTTATCAATTCACAGCATAGTAAATTTATTAATTCATTGCATAATAAATTTATTATTATTAAGCATTACGTTTTTAGTTCGTAAATGTCCTACTGCATCTTTTTAGAGACGGTTCAAATAGAAATAAAATTAGTCTTTTTTTTTGCAGTGTAAATATTATACTATTAGCAATGACAGCATGTATTTAATGTTTATCTGAAAATGTAGTACTTTTATTGTTCTATTGTAGTGCTTTTATCAAATCACTTTCCTGTAAGTGAGTTCAGAATCTTTAATTGAAAACTTTTTCGATTGCTTATTTACGAATTCCAAACTTTTAATTTTAAGGAAGACTTAAAATATTCCTAAATATTGATTTAGGGAAAATATGTTTGATCTTTACTTATTTTTATTGGACTTCAAAATTTTATTTTTCTCCTTTTCGTAGTTTCTGATGACAACGAAAATCTTTAAATAAGAACCTTTTCTTGATGGGGAAATATTGATTCCCTATTTTATCAAATGCTGAGTTGTCAGTTTGTAGAAATATGTTTGAAAAATTTTAATCAAAAATGTTTCGTAAAAAAATACTTATTTCTCGAATGTCAGAATCTGAAATTCTACAATCACTACTCAAAAAATTGTCGATATACCTTATCAAATTCTAGAAGAAATATTATTGGGAAATAAACACGCTAAGTTCATGATTTAAAATATACAGAACTTAGTGTAAAGACCACCATTAATATGTATTTTTAGAATCCTTATCAAAAATGAAAGTAAGAAAATACACATTGTGTGCCGCAAATTAATATTTTAGAGAGAAAGAAAAACAAAGACTCTTTCAACATATGACAGTACAAGAAGGTGGATGTGATAAACAACAGGGTAGATTTGATTGAGGGAACAAATAGTGGGGACTCGAAACATGATAATTAGGACACATTTTCAGGTTTCGACTTCCAATTAAACCTAGTTTGATGTTTATTATATTCGCTTTTTTGTACTGCGATTTGTCGGATTCAGATGCGTCTTTATTTTTTTCTCTTATAAATATTAATTTTGTCCCTAATGTGTATATTTTTTATTTTAATTTTGATCAGAATTCCAAGAACAGTTATTAGGCTTATTTTTACAGATAACTCAGTGTTTATAAAATAAATCAATTAAAGTGAAATGTGTCAAAAAACATAAATCGGTATAAAATTTATAATATTGCACATGTGCACTTGAATTAGATAATTTACATTACGTTTCTTTCTTATGAACTTCTAATATTACAATTTTTTTCATTTTCTAAATATAAACTAGCTTTGTTTCTATAGTTAGGTACTCATTAATGAATGATTATCGAGTGCTCCAAAAATAACCATTGATTTTAAAAATCAATAGAAGAAAAATAAGAAAATATAGAAAAGTACAGTTTGTTGCATATGCTCCAGAAACAAAATAATTTTATTCTGTCTAATCTCCAGGTTTAGTTTCGAAGTTCGACTAAAGATAGCGCTGCTGATTGGAATATAAATCAATGTTTTCGACTGAGTATCAGACCATTCTAGCTAAAAGGTTTGAAAAGTTTAATTTTGTCCTCAGACCACCTCACGTCGTTTTTACATGTGGTAAATGCTTCAAAAACATTGATTTACAGTCTTTCAGGGCTAGACGCGACATCTGTCGGTGATCTTTGAATGTTAATTTCGAAACTTTGTCTCCAGCAAACTGCGGTTTCGTAAACAGAAAGCAGCAATTCTATCCATGCATCTTTTAGTTGATTTTCAGACATTTTCTGGGCACTCAGCATTGTCTGCATGCGAATAATAATAACGAAAATTTGAAGATGATGCAAATCATTCTAAAGAAAATTTGAATTGAACAGTGATTTGCGAAAATACTGAAAATGTTATGTTCCGATTCCTTGCTCAAAACATGCAGCTGTGCTATGAAACTTATACTGCTAAAAATATTTTTTAAACCAATTCAATCAAAATCAAGCTCTTCATAATAAAGCTCTTAGTTGTTAATATAGTTATCACTTTCATTAAAAAGAACTATGAAATGCCACCAACATCACAGCTGAACATATTTCAAGCTGCTTATTCATAAGTTATTAGTTATTATCATGAGTAGAATGTAATTTTTTCCCCGATCAGCGCCGGGTGAAGCAGTTAGTTATTATAAAGAAGACTTGAGTTTAATGCAAATTCTTATAAATAAAATTATTTGAGTTGATGCAAATTATTAAAAAGGAAGCTTGAGTTGATGCAAATTATAAAGAAAATTTTAGTTGATCTAAAATAATATGAAGAAAAATTAAAGCTGGTGCATGAAAACCTGATTTGTTATTTTTGATTAATTCATTTAATGATTGTAGTAAAGTTTTGAATTTCAAGGTATATAGATTTTTACTTCGTATTTTAGTATGCAATTTTATATGGTGAAACATAAAATTTTATCGAAATCGTTAAAATAATTCTCGAGAAATCGAATATTTCAAACATTTCCAGCGTTTTAAAATTGAGTAACTCAGAAAGTATTGGACCGATAGCCAATAACAACTTTGTGTACCTTAAAATTCAATTTTTTTTGGACTATTATAAAATAAAATAAAATAATTAAAAAATAAACAAATGCCACAAAAAATTTCCATTGAAATATCTTCGGATAAGTGAATTTATTAATTGTGTGCGAAAAGTTTTCGATTCACTTTACAAGTTCTCGAGATAAAGTGAAATGCACTAAATGTAAAATTAACGTCTGCAAACATTGGAGCACTTTTCTGCCAAAAATATTAGAACAACATTTTCTAGATAGCGGCAACACTCATATTTTAGGATTAAAAATACAAATCCGTTGAAAAAAACATGTTTTTTCAGATAGCATATTTCATTATCTCTGTCATGACTTGTACTAATCGATTAGCATATTTAAGATTAGCCTCAAAAGCCATAAATAAGAGTCCTAGTACGCAAAAATTTGATCATTATATAAAAAGTTATTCATGGCGTTCACTTTTTTCGTTCTGCACACTGTATTTTTAAAGCATTAATATAACCTATCTATTCCCTGTATTTTGAGCAATGTTGTGCTACTATATATCTGAATGGTATTTTTTTAGATGATATTACATCTTTAGATCACTTTTGATTCACTATTCCCAAAATACATCAAGAAATCTTTCAGCAGAAAATTTATTTAATAAAAATTTATAAACATTTCAACCATAAATACAGAAAAAAAACTGTTTATTACGTTTTTCTGTTGATTAAGCCTCTTTTTTATTTCAATTTAAACAGCTTTATGTCACGTTTATTCACTATTTCATAAATACTCTAAGACATCTTCAAGCAGAAAATTTATCTAATAAAAATCTATAAACTTTTTAATCATAAATACAGAAGAAAAACTCTTTATAACGTTTTACTGTTGATTAAAACACTTTATTAATTCAATTCAAACAGCTGTAAGTCGCGTTTATTCACTATTTTAAAAATACGCCAAAAAATTTTAAAGCAAAACATTTATCTAATAAACCTTTATAAATTTATCTAATAAATTTACATTTATCTAATAATGCCAAATAAACCGATATAACCTTTTTAATGCATAAATACAGAAGAAAAATTGCTAATAACGTTTTACTGCTGATAAAGTAATTTATTTTTCCATTTATTTCTTAGTCCAATCGAACATAAGGTCTAAGGAAATTAGATATAAAAACTAGTTCGAAAAGCTATCAAGAAACCTTAAAAAAAAATTTGAAGAAAAAAAATTTCGAGAAAATCGAGAAATAGAGGTGTTTCAAAGCTGTATGACTTGGAAATAAATTTTAACTTTGTTTGCTTGGGAAAACGGGAAAAATATTTATAAATCGATACTTCAAAATGTTTCTTCATCTAGAACTTTTCCAGCTTTTTTTTTTTCATTTCTATTGGAACAAAAAGCAATAAGCTTTGTTTCTCAAACCTTTTTTCTCTTTTTTATTGCTTGTAAGATACAACAAAAAAAGTACATTTTCTTACTTTAAAATTTTTCTAACGAAATTCTCGATTCCAAACTGTTTTTCTAAAAAAATGTAGGAAGAATTTTATAAATATACGTTTACTTGGCCATACAATAATATCTTTCAGTTTCTCGCGTTTAGAATGTTTTATTGCATGGCATGGTACCCTTTACTTTCTGAAATTGTAAATAATAAAGTTGAGAATTGCATCAAAACATTTTGCCTGGAATTGTGAAAAACTTTTTTCTTTCTTATTAGCTTCCTCATTTTTTTCTTCTTTTCATCTTCATCTCCTTCTTGCTCATTTTAATCCTCTACATCTTATTCTTTTTAATTGTATTCATTTTCATGTCCTTACTCTTCTCTTCCTCTTTGCCTACTTAGTCTACTTCCTGTATATCGTCTTCTACTTCTTAGTCATCCACCTCTTCTCCTTCTGCTTCTACTTTCTCTAGCCAAATTCCCATTTCTCATCTACTTCTTAGACTACTTTCACATCTACTTTGTGTTAGTCAACTTTATCATCTTCTGTTTCTTCATGTTAATCTACTTTATCATCTTCTGTTTCTTCATGTTAGTCTACTTTTCTTCGTCTTAGTCTTCAACTTGTTCTGTGAAATCAGTATTGAAACGAAATTAAGCTTAAACATGCTTGACAATAAAAAACAATAAAAAAAACATGCTTGAGAAACTTTGATTTGGTAACTGCTACCCCTGCGGGAAATTTTGCCCCCCCCCCCAATGTTTTAATTCTTTTAATTATAAAGTAACAAAACGTTTTGTCGCCATTAGATTCGTAGCGCAACGGTTAAGCTATCCGATATCTAACTAGGAAATCGGTTTATTCCCAACAAAGCCATTTAAGTCAAATTCCTAGATTTCTTTTCTTAAAGAATATAAACAATTTAGAATGTTTTATTCAGTATATAAATTATTATTTTAAGATTTTTAAAAAAAAAAATTATGAAATTTTAACTTTTAAAAACAAATTATAGATATTTTATTACTTTTACTTTTTATTAAAATGTTGAAGTTATTTAAGAAATATGTAACTTAAATTTTCCTTATTTAACTAAATTATTTTCTTATTTTGTTAGAAATATTTCAATTTCTTACAGAATTTAATTATATAAATGTAAACAAATTTTTGTTTGCATTTTACTCATTATCTTTTTAATAATAAAAAAATTACGAATTATCAACAAAATTGGTACTTTCAACGACATAATCTTCTTTTAGAGTAATGAATAATTCCTTTCATTTTATACCTTTTTTCCGTCTTTTTTCAACAAGAATTATAATATAATTTTATTTATATTTACAAAAATAAATTTTATAAAAACTTAAAGTATTCATTACAAAATAAGATAAATTCATTTAAAGATATTTAAAAATTAAATTGCAAAATTACAAATAAATTTTCTTCAATAATTTCTTTATTTTAATTAAGAAAAAAAAGTAGTAAAACATCTATCAATTTCTAAAATTGATTTTTAAATTTTGTTATTATATATATACACAACAAAATAAATAAATAGAAAAAAACACGAATAAAATTAAGAAAAACAAATTTTTTGAGTGCTCCTCACACTATTATATTAATATATTTTGCTTTGGCTATATTGTTACAATATCAGAAAGCACTCTTTTTTGCGGATATAATTGTGTGGGCTGATGAAAAGATGATTATATCTTTTATTTTCCGGAGTTTTTAAAAAATTTTATCCCTTTATTTTTATTTTTTTTCCCAGTTGCTTGTTATTATTTTATCATTATTTTTTCTCCCCCCCCCCTTTTTTTTCATATGTCTGTAATTTTCCTTTGTTTTATCTTCATTTTGAACTTATATATGTATATATATATAGAAAAGCATAATAAATAGTTATCAATTTTTTTAGATCGGAAATCTAGCAATATAATTCAAATGTCTCAGCTGGAATTTGAACCCCCGATCTTCCAATGTATTCGAATTCTGTGTATTCGAATTATTTCTAAATCTCTAATTCAGCCATTTCTGTTACAGTTAAAAACCAATACCAGCTCATGTCAGTATTTTTAAATGCAAAAATATGTGTTTACTATCATTATTTTTAACTAACGCAGGTAAATTGGAATCATTCAACATGCCTTTTTCCAATGCTTTATTTAAATGTCACCATTTCCCACTAGTACACACAAATGTTATTCTCTGTACTAATCATCAGCTTGCACTTATGAGATGGACGTTGAATTAAAAATTTATTTTCATTTATATTTTTCACTTACGGTTTTGTCACCAGTATGTCGATTCGATGTACACTGTTAGAAATTTGTCGGAAAAAATGGCTAAATAACAATCTATTTAATTGTTAATTTACCATATTTAAACAAAACAGTCAAATAAACATAAATAAGATGGTAATGCAACTATTAACAGTGAGAAAAATCGTTTATTAACTATTTTTGCCTAAAACGGTTAAATAACAATAATTTTAGAGTAATTGCACCAACTTATCTCACCTAATGAAGCAACTTAATTCCTTTCAACTGCGTACATGTTATAGCCGAGAGAGCTAATCTGTCAATCTCATGACCAACAGCAGAACCGGGGTTCGAGTCCCAACGTTGACAGCTCAATTGCCTTTAACACGCATGAAGAATTTCTAGTGTGCTGCACTCTCCAATGCCTAGAATGTCCTATGTCCAGTTAAATTTCGTTTTTTTACGCTTTTGAAATCGTGGTAGCTGTAAATGGTTAAAAAACCATATAGTTTTGTATTCATGATTTTATAACCATACTAGTTGTAAACGGTTTCAAAACCGTAAAGGAGAAAAATATTCTTTACCGTAAACTTTACGGTTAATCGGAAGGACAGACTGCTGCTGGTTATTTTGCCATAATTTTAGAATGAAAATTCTATCAGTGTAAATAAGAAATTATAACACTACACAAAAAACAGTCATTCAACATTCACCACTAAATGAAACTTGCTGAATGTTGACTTTAACCGGTGTAATTGAGGAACTATGTTTAACAAGAGCATTTATTTAATGTGAATAATTCTATTAACTTTGTTTAATATCATCTATATATATAAAAATCTCTTGTCACAGTTTTAGTGGTTAAACTCCTCCTAAACGGCTGGATCGATTTTGATGAAATTTTATATGTATATTCAGTAGGTATGAGAATAGGTTTATAACTAATTTTTTTTTTCATTTTTTGGACAGATTTAACGTATATTTTAAATATATCTTTATTTAATCATATTCCAATCCAAACTAGACATAGAAACCTGATAAATCAAAAAGTAATATTCACGCACGTTGCAACAATTCACTTTAAACTCTAATACTTATGCTCGCCCTTAAAAGAAGAGCATCAATCATATTTGCAAGTATATGAATAAAGGCAGTTATATGGCAGTATTTCGAGTTGAAAATACCAATGTGACTGCTCTTTCAGTGAATAACAACGATGAAATAACGCAGTCCCAAATTGGCCGGTACAGTTTGGTGTATCTTTGGTTTCCCAATTCATGAACGGGATCCAACCGTTTTTCATTTAGCCGTCCATCTTAAAAACGGTCAGAGGGTATATATCACGAACGAGACAGCAATTGACCGAGCTATAAATCCCCCAAAAACTACACTCACCGAATTTTTTGAATTGTGTAATTGTGCCTTTGCACGGACATTACTCAACTCAGTACCACACTATTTCACATGGGCTCAAACAGAAAAATGGACACCTCGCAAGCAAGGCACACCGGTTGATGCATGTTCCAATTTATTCAAATCAAATGCCTTGGGGAGATTATTTACAGTCAATCCAAGGCAGACTGAGTGCTTTTATTTTCGACTGTTGTTGGTTAATGTTACCGGCTCATTGTCATTTCAAGCTATACGCAAAGTCGATGGACATCAGCATGAAACGTATAAAGATGCATGCCTTGCACTCGACTTGCTGGAAGACGACAACCAGTGGGAATGTATGCTTGCTGAAGCACCATTGAACTGTACTGCAAAGCAAATTCGTCTACTATTTCGTATAGTATTAACTACATGTTTCCCGGCCCGTATAGAAACGTAATGGAATAATCACAAAGATTCGATGACTGATGATTTACGGTATAAACATCGCACACGTTGCAACGATCTAACGATAGCATTCAGCGATGCTATGTACAATGAAGCACTGATTGCTATTGAGAATCTTTGCATTATTATTGCCAACTTGCCACTCAGTCATTTCGGTATGCCTTCGCCTAATCGAAGTGCATCTGATTTATTAAACACTGACTCGAATCGTGAACTTCAGTACAATACGATAGAAATGGCATCGATTGTTACTCGCAATGTTCCACTAATGAATGAGGAACAAAAGAACATTTATGACCACATTATGCTCGCAGTTTCGGCAGGACAAGGTGGATTTTTTTTTTGGGTGCACCAGGTGGAACTGGCAAAACATTTATTATTTCGCTAATTCTCGCTGAAATACGATCAAATAATGGCATCGAGTTGGCCGTTGCATAATCTGGCATTGCGGAAACTTTATTGGATGGAGGCAGAACAGCTCATTCAGTATTTAAGCTGCCACTAAATATTCAAAACAACCCAGATGCAGTGTGCAACATAAAAAAGCAATCGTCTATAGCCACAGTGTTGAAACACTGTAAAAGTATCATCTGGGATGAATGCACTATGGCACACAAACCTTCGCTTGAGACGTTGAACAGGATATTGAAAAAAAAACATTAAAAAAAACAATGACAAATTATTTGGCGGCACTCTGTTACTCCTTTCATGAGATTTCAGACAAACACTTCTCGTCATTCCGCTTTCAACTTACGCTGATGAGATCAATGCTTGCTTAAAATCATCTCCACTGTGGCGTAATGTTGAAAAAGTAAATATGCGCTTCCAAATGCTTCAAGATCCATCTGCGATTTTAGCAGCAAAAATTGTGGACGTCAACGAATTGAATCTGAAGATACAACAGTTATTGCCAGGTAACTTGGTGGCATATAAATTCGTTGATGCAGTTTGCAATCCCATTGAAGCTGCAAATTTTCCAACAGAGTTTTTAAACTCATTGGATTTACCAGGCATACCACCGCATAAATTAGTACTCAAAGTTGGATCTCCGGTTATTTTGCTTCGTAATTTGAACCCACCATGGCTGTGCAACGGCACGTCATTAGTCGTTAAAAAATTAATGAACGTTATCGAAGTCATTATTTCAAATGGCAAAATCCGGGGTGAAAGTATATTACTTCCACGAATCTCTATTATACCCACAGATGTGCCAATTCAATTTAAACGCATTCAGTTCCCCATTAGATAGGCATTTGCAATGACAAGACCAAAAAAAGTCTGTTTGAGTCTTAGATTTGAGCACACCATGTTTTTCACACGGCATGCTCTCGAGTGGGCAAACCATCCAGTTTATTTGTATTAGCTAAAGATGGAATGGCAAAAAATATTGTACACTCCATTGCACTAAGAGATTAATATTGTTGACTAATATTATCAGAATTCATTGTATATATAATTTTTTTAAAAAAGTTACAATAAATTAAAAAAATTTTTTATTTGGTGTGTTGTTATTTTCACATTCCGTCATCGTTCACAGAGCTCCATGCCTCTTCCACTCATATACCACATACGCGTACACTTACAATAAGTAAGATATATTTTCATACTCTAGAAATAATTCATATGGCAAAACAACGTTTGCCGGGTCAGCTAGTTAATATATAAAATTATCGTAATTGTTAGCTGGTTTAGAGTTTAGCATTTTTTTCTACAAATAAACTGTCTAAACACTATTATATCTTTCCTTAATAATTTAGATATCTAACCACGTATGAATGCTCATGTGTAAGAGGAGAAAATTAAATATTGCTAAAGCATCTTATGTCCATCAAACAAAAAATTTATCCGTTACAATTTAATGTAATGGAAAGTTTCCCAATTTTTCTTCGACCAGTTATTAAAATGTCATTTTCAAAAGAAAGAAAAACATTACGAACACTGAATTTGTGACACGCACTTCTACATCTTTTCCGAACATTTCATAAAACAAAGTAGAAAAGTCATTAAAAAAAACTTTATTTTTCCTTGAAACTTGTCATTTTGTAATTTTCTAATAACCAGAGCTATCCAATATTTTTTCGTTTGAGTCACAAGATATTGAAGCAAGCAAATTAAATATAAATATTTTTTCTTCCTCTTCACGTGTCTCGCTTTTTAAAAATTAATTATTTCGATAGTTTCTTGATCGTAAAATCTCTTATCAAAACCTTTTAGAGATTTTTAGTGAAATTGTTTGAAAGAATTTCGAAATTATTAATTAGTAAAAATATTTATGTTATGTAAAAACTTCATAAAAAAATTATTTAAAGTGTATTCTGATGAAAAATACATATAAATCATTTTATTTTAGAGGAAACTGATTAAAAAAAACTATGAGTAGCTTAAATTTAATTTTTATTGATTTTTAATCAAAGATTAATAATTTTTCTTTAATTTTATATTCGTTGGAAATTTTTTGCTGCAATTTAGACTAGCATTTTTAATTGTTAATATATTTAAGTAATTTATTGATTAATAAACAAAAAAACATAAGATAACAAGAAAAATGATTAAAAAGGTATTATTTAGATTAAAATATTTCTATAATATCTGTCATAATAACAACTATAATAATTAATATATGTCATAAAATAACAATTTATAGTGTCCTATATCAAAATGAAATTTTTAAAAAAGAAGTATATACTTAGTAATTTTTTTTTTTTTGCATTTAAAACAATTTGCCCAACTAGAAAATTTACTTTGCTATGTGTTTCGGGAGCATAAAATTGTTTCAGAAGCTTTTAAAAAAGTAGCTCGTTGTTGTAATATAGCCTATTGTATCTTATCTTCATGATTAAAAATTAATTCACTGCCTGTTTTAAAGAAACAATTTTTTTTCAATTATTTATCTTGTCATATTTTTAATGTTATTTTTTTATAAACTCCGAGAAAAAGTTTTAAAAATTTATTTTGGGTAACAGAGGAATGGTATTACAACTTTGCCTAAAGAGCAACTTCACTCATGCACAGTTTTCATGCTTCATTTATATCGTAGCCACCTGCAGCGACGAGCTTCGCCTACACGAACTCATCGCCTCGCGATTCCACATTGTTTTCCGCTTTTACTGACTCACCGCTTCACTGCTCCACATTGATTCTGCTGCTTACGGCAGCATTGCTCTGATGCCATGGCATCGGTATTTTAGAAACGAACTACAGGAAAGAGATGACAAACTACGAACTGTGAAAGAAAAGTAACTACTACAGTAGCATCATTAATTTTAAGTAATTAAAGGAAGAATGAGGTGAGCGTGATTACATTTGGTTTTCTATGTAGATCCCGTTGCATCTACGGAAAATAAATTTAGGGTATAATTTCCGAAGAAAACAAATAAGTTAAATTTATCAGAGTTTTTGTCTTTAATGTGCTAGTCTTACACATTAGTGCCAGAAAAGCTATCAGGGTACTAATATACATTTTTGTCGACTTCCTTTCATGATTCAGGCTTCTCAATTATGTTACCTGTCAACGAGATTTCTAAAGAAAGAAATAAGAAGTTGAAAGTGACCTTCGTCTTGTGATCCCTAGAAACTGAAGGGGAAAGATACATTTGATAATAAAAGAACTGAAAACTTACTTTGCTTCAAAAAACATATGGAGATGAACAAGTCGAGTGCTAAAAATAGGCGTCCATTTTCAAGACTCATTACACGTGATTGATGCCAAAAAAAAAAAAAAATTTCCTTCATTTACCTCAGTCATGTGTAACGAGTCTTGAGAATGGACACCTATTTTTGAGCGCTTGGAACATGCCAAATTTTTACACTTGCATAAGTTTTTAAAGCAAATGAAGTTCTTACATTATTAAGTATAACACACTGGTTTGTTGATTGATACTTTTTTTCTAAATAAATTGAAGTAATAATTTAGTCTGCTTTCATGATTGATTTGTTAATAACAAAAATAAAAATGGAGACATTAATATATAATAATTTCTTATCCTTTTAATTTTTAAAACGTCTTACGAAAAAAAATCAAATTCGGAATAAATATGATATATTTTTGTTTTGAATTTTCGAAAGAAAGGAATGAGCTTTCGACAATAACTACGAGGAAGGAACGGGTCAAAATAGGTTAACAAACCACTGCTTAAATCTAATAAAATGAGTTTCACGAAATGACTTGCAAGGACATATAAATGAATCATGACATTCTCTTTATTGAATGCATAAACTCATATTGGCAGATAAAAACATCCAATTGGGTATTTTTAGACTTCCAATACTTTTCAAACTGTCTCTTTCCATGAAATTGGAAATTTCACGATTCTCTTCAAAAGACATCAGCTTTTGACATTTTCTTTTCAATCAAGTTCTGAAGTGCTCGTTGCTATGGTAACTAGATTTCTTTTCAAAATAATAAAAAAAACTGTTTTTTTTTTCTTTCGTAGATTTAGGACTTGCGATGAATTTTAAACATTCTTTCACCACCAGAACTGACATATTTGCTTCCTCTTCCTTTTCTTATAAACTATCATGTAGAACGAAATTCTTTTAGGAAGTTTTAATGTATATATATATATATATATATANATATATATACACAGTTATACTCGTAATTAAATTACATGAATTTGTTTTATTTATTATTAAGAAGTAGAAAATTCTCTTTTTAAGAGTTTAATCAATACAATTCTGAAATGAGCTTTCGGGTATAAAAGTTAGCAAATATTTCACAAAAAGTACTTTAAAAATTATTTTAAATTCATCTTATCTGCAAATTGCATTTTATTTATTTTGTATATAAGAAATACACTAAAATGAGATTTTTTTTCCCATTAAATTATAACATTTGTTAGAAACATAACGTTTTTTTCTTTTGTTAAACTAGAGCGAAATTTCAAATATTGTTTAAAAAAAACGTAGCAAAAGAGATTTTCTAAACAAACCGAAAATTAGAAATTTACTGTATATTTGGAATTTAAAAGCTTTTTTTTCATTAAATACACTGGTGGACAAAATTAAGAGATGGAAAGCATTTTCGCACATGCAAGATACCCGCACACCGCTCCATGTCTTTGACAATGGTTCCGTGAATGCCCAGAGGTACAGGTAGGAGGTCCTAGAGCCCTATGTGCGTCTTTTCAGGGGCGCTGTTGGCCCTGAGTTCATTTTTATGGACGACAATGCGCGACGACATAGCGCTCTCCTGGTTGATGAGTATCTGGAAAGCGAGGATATTCAACGAATGGATTGGCCAGCCAAACCCCCTGACTTGAATCCTATTGAACATGCTTGGGATGCTCTTGGGAGAGCTATTGCGATGCGCCAATCTCCCCCCAGAACCATTCTGGCGTTAAAAATTGCTCTGGTGGAAGAATGGGAGAGTTTTCCACAAGTCCTCTTTA
This sequence comes from Parasteatoda tepidariorum, assembly GCF_043381705.1. NCBI lineage: Eukaryota > Metazoa > Arthropoda > Arachnida > Araneae > Theridiidae > Parasteatoda > Parasteatoda tepidariorum. The sequence goes on along the minus strand of NC_092206.1, from coordinate 95,138,632 downwards.
ACTCCCTTATTAACAGCATGCATACTCGTTGTGCATGCTGTCTGTCTGTCAGGGGTGACCATACACCATACTAGAAGCAACACACACTGTACCAGCCTCACTTTTATTGTCATCTTTTATCCTTAAGTTCAGACTACATTGGATTTATTGGCAATATGTCTTGCCAGTGAATGGCACTTTCATTTTTGTTTTGCATACTTTATTATCATGGAATTGGCTATATTCATACCAAATTTCATTTATTTATATTCAGTATTTTTTGAGACATTTGGAAAAATGTCTTCCATCCCTTAATTTTGTTCTCCAGTGTATTATATTCTTTTTAATTAATTGTCAACTGAGAATGAAAATTTTAACTTGCATAAGATATTGCGATTGTGTCAATATATTTTTAGTACCTTAATGCTCCACAGTATATTACATTACAATTACGTGATGTAATGGTAATAAAAATATTGTATATGTCAACCAAATGTAGATATAGTAATACAGTGCATTAAGTTGATATAATTTTATTTTTCCTGAACCTCATTTAGGAAATTTCTGGCTTTTCATTTTACTGCTACTGTTTGATATGTTCTTAGATGACTTTAATTTGCACGAAATTATTTTAAACTGTTTCGCCAAATTTAATCGTGCAAAATCAAATAGTATAAGTGCCGGCAATCTGTATTTAAAATTCAATAAATAAATGTGTGCAGCAAAAATTATAAGTTTTTATATTTTTGTGAAAATAAGTAAAGACATATTTTAATAATCTCTTAACATGCAGCACTTAGATTGAAAACTTTATTTAAAAAAAAACTAATGCATATATTGAATTAATATTTATTTTGATAACATTTACCTTTCAATATTGTTCTTGAATACATCTTTATTATGCGGCCCAACGTGCTCCATTAGGTCAATCAAAGCATGTTATTTTCCCTCCATATTCAATACTGAGAAGACTTTCCCTAGAAAACCAAAAATAAAACACTTCAACAACAAACTTTTAAGAAGAAAAAAACATAGATGATAAACAGGGGATTCGTCTTGCGTAGAAAAATCAAAGCATAAGCAGACAAATTTTTTATTGAGCTAAAAAATTAAAACTGAAAATTAGAACAACTAACCTCGATTCCCCAAAGATGAAAAAGCTTAAGTGTGCATAAATATCAATAAGAAAACATCTTGCAGAAAAGGTAAGTTTTTTCTTTAAAAAAATTGCTGAGGATATTTGGGTTTTAAGAGCATTTGGGCGATGTTTTTATAAATTCTGTTTTCGTTACATCGTCTTACACTATTTATCCGAAGAAACGCTATTTAATTGGCATATAAGGTAAATGTGCTTTTTTTAATCATTTTCAATAATACAAGTTATTCGAAACAATGATTTCGAAAGTGCTATGTTGCTTGAAAGAAATGTTGAAAATCTGTTATGATTTCCATGTAATTCCCAGAGGCACTTCATTGCTGTTTTATTTCTTTTATTGCTGTTTTCATTTTATTATTATTATTTTTTAGTGAAACAGCAGTTACTTATAAATTGGTTGTTGATTGTCGGATTTGTATTAAAATTTCGCAAAACAAGCGAAAAACACTAACATAGCAATACAATCAATTCAATCAAAATAATCAATTTTCGATACTTTTCTATAGCCGGTAGCAAACTAAGGCTATTTTTTTAAGGCTCTTTCCTCATATGAAATGATGCTTTTTTTACCTATAATATTGTGGGGAGAGAATCTATCGAAAATGTCAACAGTCATCTATGAAAAGGTACCCCATCATAGAATCGAGTTAACATGTCTTATATACTAGTGAATTGGAATTGTAATTTTGTAGTGGTAGACACACTACAGTACTCCCCCATCAGAATTATAGCTGTGATAGAATTCGATGAACGGATACCACTAGTTGATTTATTGCTGTTTTTGTGAGAAGCCAGGAGAGCTGTATTAAGATCACCGTCATTTTGAGTGCTCATTGTGAGAGCTGTATTAAGTTCACAGTCGTGGTAGCTCCTGTGTTGCCATTAGCTGTCGAGTGTATACAGGCCGACGTTGTGTGTGATCACGTGATCGAGACTGAGTAGCAACAGCGCGAGGAGGTGGATAACGTCGCAGCCACGCGTAGCAAGTCAATTGTTCAATGTGGACCATCCATCGAAGCAGGCGTGTTCAGATCGAAGTGAGAGAGTCTGTCAAGGTAAGCATGTTCACATCACGTAGGCATCGAAAGCACGAAGCTATCGAAAATATCAACAGGCATCTATAAAAAGGTACCCCATCGTAGAATCGAGTTAACATGTCTTATATACTAGCGAATTGTAATTGTAATTTTGTAGTAGTAGGCACACTACAATATGCTATTTTCATAACTGATGTGAGTTTGCAACTGTTACTCATGACTGCCAGGTCAAGTTTAGCCTATAAAAAGACAGCGCTGCCTATGATTATTTTGAAAATGGCGCAAAGCGTCAATATGGAGAAAAGCCGCAGTTTCAGGAAATAAAATGCATTTGTGGTCTAATTTTTTTAATATTTAAACCCTTAATACGATGCTGCCTTATCTGTGTCCATAAAAATTTACAAAAACTGAGAATATGACAATGATTTTGATCATTTTCATCCAGGTGGAAAAATTTCGCCAAATTGACAATTTTTAAAAAGTTAAGTAACTTTTAAAATATTTGTATTATTTGTGAGTTTAAAGCCCAAATAATTCTTCACGGCAAGATGATACGTATAGTTTGAAATCATCGCATTGCTTCAAGCGTCAGGCACTTAAACTGCTTTCTTATTTTTCTTGGCGACAGAGTTTCGAAAAACAACGTTAAACTATAACTTTTAATGATTTTTTAATTTTTTTGTTTCCCTTTTTAAAAAGAATTAATGTAAAAAAAAGAAAGAAAAGAAGACAGTCACATTTATTTGCACGCGGCCAATGATAATATACCCAATCTTCTTTTCAGATATAGCACTTAATTGCTATAGTATGGAAACCACATAAATTAATAATAGCGAATTAAATATTTCTTTTGCCTTAACATCTCCACATAATAATTCTAGTTCTGAGAAAATGAAATCACAAAATTATAAATAAACGTACTTTAATAAGTTCGGTAATTCTATAACATAACTTGAACTATAGCTAATATTTCAAACTTAATCTAATCTTATCCTTCATTTGTAGACAAAATGAAGAACATTTTCGAACGTTTGCATTTTAAAAAATTTCCATAACAGAAATATTGTTTTTGTTTTTCTTTGGAGGATTCAAAAGAGATTATAACTTACTACAGGAAGAAGGAAAAAATTAGTTTATAGCTTGCATAGAGGAAGAAATTAAAAATAGATCCCGAAAATTCAGATCGAAACTAAAACTGAAGACCAAAGTGAGGGATGAATAAATAGGTAGAGAGAGGAAAGGTGTGATGGAAGTACGTAAAGAGACATTTTCATAATTTTTTCATAATTTCCAACTATAAAAAAATATGTATAAAATATAATTATAAAAATAACGATGTCTTTGATTTCGGATGAATGAATAAAGAAATAGTTTTTTTGTTTTTAAAACTAAGAACTCGAGAAAGAATTTTAATTTTTAAATAAAATCTGTACATTTCACTTTTTTTTAGCTCAGTGGAAAAAGCAACAAAGTAGAGAAAAAAGCTCTTAATCTTCATTTTCTAGAATTTTCCACTTTTTCTAGAAACGGTATGAAACCGTGTTCGATGTTAGCTCATTTCACGCGCTTCGAAACGTTCACCTGGGAGCATTCAAAAACGGAAGACTTTTTCATCATTTTTTTTCATGCGCAATTCTTAAAAACATTTTAGTTTCAATTTTTTTTTTCATTCAGAAATGCGTAGTTACATTTTAGAAAAATGTTTTCGAAATTCTTTTTTTTTTCAGCGTAACCGTTTTTAAGAATATAAATCGTTTATGGAAAAGAGCAGGAGAGAAACTTATTTATTTTTCGTTGGGGAAAAAAAGAAAGAAAAGCACCCATCATGCTTAAAATTATTTTTTTGAAAAGAAACGAATAAACAAAATGAGATGGCATGAAAAGTTAATATGTATGTTATCGAAAACTTAAATATACAGCAACAGCAAAGATTTTGTCAGAAAAGGATTTTATAACTGTTGTCTTAATAATTCCTCTTTTCATTATCATTTCGTCGGTGGACTTTCACTTTGGACATAACGCGTGATTGAAATAATTTATATCATGTCTGTTCAAGAAAATGGACATAGCTTGAAATGCGTGGCTAAGGAAATGGGCATAAATTAAAATTTATTCACAAAAATGTGGCTTAACTTGAAATGCATGGTTAAGAAAATGGGCATAGAGTGAAATATGTTCACAAAAATGTGGCATAACATGAAATCCGTGGCTAAACAAATGGGCTAGAGTGGTATGTAAACAAAACTTTGACCTAACTTGAAATTTGTAGTTAAGAAAATGGGCATAGCGTGAAATATGTTCGCAAAAATGTGGCATAACTTGAGATGCGTGGTTAAAAAAACGGTCTAGAGTGGTATGTAAACAAAACTTTGGCATAACGTGAAACTTGTAGTTAAGAAAATGGACATAGCGTGAAATATGTTCGCAAAAATGTGGCATAACTTGAAATGCGTGGTTAAGAAAATGGGCATAGCTTAAAATATGTTCGCAGAAATGTGGCATAGCTTAAAATGAATGTTTAAGCCCCTAAGTTCTCATAAATACTTTTAATCCACTTTTTACTCTTTGTAAATAGAAATGGATTCTCAAGTTGCACGATTTCCTCACTCTCCACGGTTTTCCCCTCTCCGTTACCAGGGTATGGCAAATCTTGCTTCTTTTTTTTTTCTTCGTCAGTACGTTTTAGTAAGAAGTGATAACATACTGGTTTAGAGAAAAAGCGAGATATGATGAAACTATGTTAACGGAAAAGGGGTAAAGTATGAAAAGTGGTGAAATCGTGTGATCTTGAGAAGTCTCTCCTGTTTATAAAGAGTATTGTCTGGGTTTGCCTCTAATTTTGGTATCAGTTGATTGGAAATTGAAGATTCTGGTCTTTGAAGATAAAGGGCGTGATTCGGCAATTTCAAAGTTGCCGGATCACGCCATTGGTCAAAACTGTCAACGTGTATGAAAAAGAGATAGTATGTATCTGCTGGCGGCTTCACGGCAGATTTTGTTTTCTCGTATGCTCAGGACATATTTCTTGACTTTGACTCTAATAAAAAATTATCACAAAACTGAGCAAATTGTAAATAGTATTTCTATTTAGAACAATTTTTATAGTTAGAATAAATATTTATTGGGTCGTAAGAATTTTCCCATTTTCAATAGAACCATACAAAATACTGTCTCCAATTACAGTATTTATATTTATTACCTAACAGGTTTTGTAGAAATTTAACCCCAGTTATACTACCACAATTATTTTTCTTACTCTCAGTGCTTTTTTAAAATTCAGTAAATTGCATTGTTGTTTTCGATTGTTCAGCCATTTCTTTTATTTAAATTTTGAAATATTCGGCTAAAAAGCATGTTTGAAAATAATGGAGTTATGTATCTTGAGACTATAATAAAATCAATAATAAGTTCTTAAATGAAAATAAAGAAAATATAATTAATAACTTGTAAAGATGAAATTTTCAGCAATTTATCCAAAATCGCGTCAACGCTAGCCGATACACATTGTAATGTAATAAGAACAATTTTGCAAAACAGAGCTCAGAGCAGATCTATTAAAAATCGTCTGGAGCTGTAGTTTGAGATTTGGATCCAGTTTAGCACGATCTCTATCGTTTTTTTTTTCTGATTTAAGAAAAAATTCTCCATTTTAAATTGAGAAAGAAGTTGTGAATTCGCTTGGAAAAAAAATTTTGAATTCACGTCTTATTTTTTCTACAATACGATATTCTAATGATGTGATTTTCAACCAATAGCGTGATTCTACCACTTTGAAATTTAAACACTCGTGAAGTAACCAGCTAATCTAATACGGTTGACTTAAACCCTTTTGATATCGTATGTGTATTCTCTACCACCAAAGCTTTTTTAGCGTTCCAGTCAGCCGCAAAAGAATACCAAGAACCATACTGATCTTATGGCAATAAACAATAGTGTTCATTTAAATGGACAAACTTTAAATATAATATTTTAAAAATTATGTCGTTTTATGTCCTTCTCAAATATCTATTGCTCCTGGAATTATTTTCTAAACCATTCTCTCAAAGACTGTAATTAGACTAGGACAATAATTAGGGTCAAACACTAATGAAATTCAAACCACACTATCAAAATATTTAACACGTTTTAAAATTTGTATATTATCCTGTAAAAATCAATAGAGGTAGTAAATTATTAAAAAAAAGTATATTAATCATGTTTTATTGCATCATTTAGAAATATTGTTCTTCACTTTCAAAAGGAAGAATAAAATCATAAAATCTCTTTTCAACATCTTCGTTTCTTGAAAACAAAAAAGATTACACAGCTTTAGAATGATGTAAAACATTAAAGTTGATGTCTTAGGATAAAAAAGTCATTTTTGGCAGATGGATTCTGGGAAATTTGTGAGATCAAGATAACGACCAGAATTTTAAAGAGCCCCCCCCTCACTCACATGATATGATTAAAGGTTTAAGGAAGAAGCTTTATTTCATATTTTCAAACTAAAGGTTATAGTTCAAATGACTGCAATCTTCGATTAAAATTACCCTACAATATCAGATAGAATATTGTTTGTTTGCCTTTATTATTATTTCTATTTTGTTCATATGTTTGTTTCTATCCATATTTACTTATTTTTAACATTAGTTAATCAAGCAATTAAAATGCCTCAAGTATTTTTTGGGTAAGTACTAATACTTTCAAATTTTAAATAAATGATGAAATTTAGGTCTATCTAGAAGTGTGCCAATTTTTGGGGGAAATAATAATTAAAAGTTACTCGGTAAGAAAATTTAAAAATTCATTAAGTGAATGGTGAACAACATGAAAAATTTGAAATTCTTTTATCTATTCATTTGTTTTACTTTTTTCTTTTTCATTTTAACGTTTATTTCTTATACTAATGATGTTGTGCTGTTGACGTATGCCTGTTTAAGGGAGAGGGGGTGCGATTGTTCTCGTTTTCCAGTGACGCCATCTATAGCCAAGAATTCAACTTCTGCCACACCATACGTAGCACCCGTTAATACGGCGGACCCATTCATACATCCATTCATTCGTCCACAGATCGTAATTATGGCCTGAATCAGAGAACGTTCGATCTCCAATCCAATACCCCCAGAGGTTTGACTTGTTATGGGAACATGGAGGACTTTTGCGACTCGACCGATTTAACATGCATCAGTCACTATACTACATGAGGAGTCTTTGACCGGCGGGGTTCGAACCTTCGGACATGGGCCCAGCTCCCTACCGACCAGACTATCCCGGCCCGCTTTTACTAATAACTGATACATTCGTCCTTCGTTCATTTGCGTAGAGTTTTTTCTCATATTATAGTATCAGCAAAAAATAATGTGACTGATCACATATTACTGTATAACAAATTTGAAAAAAAAATGCTTCATTCTTTTTCAAAGTACTTTCTATCACTTATAATGCAAGTTTAACAACGTTCTCAACTGCTGCTTTGTCGCAGCTTTAAACTCCATGACAGGGGATCTCAGACTGTGCACTCTAAATAAATTAACCACTAGATTACGCTCATTATACATGTCACTAACCGTAAATGTACCATGTGACCAAAAATGTACCAGTCCCTGACCGTAAAAATAACTGTATGCTCATAAAGCTGTATTGACCATAAAAATGCAGGTCTAACAGTGCATTTTTTCTAATAAAATATATGGCAGTCATTTTATAATTCATAAAATAACGTAACATATTCATACAGAATCAGGAAATAACAATTAAAGAACTATTCAAACAAACTAATTTAATTTTAGCTTTCATGTGATCTTATTAACGTTTCGCTAAATTACGGAGTTCAAATTAAAATTTTAATTTTCTTTCAGAGAATGCTAAGGATTTATGAAGGTTTTGATAGCAAGAAATCTTAAATAAGTTCTGTTCGCAAAATGCTCGAAACTGTGCATAAAACAGTTAAGTTTAGCTAGCTGAGAATAAGGTTGGACTTTTACAACTGTTGCAACTATTCAGAATGCTTCGTTAGAAAACTTAGCAGAAATAAGTTATCCAAAAGGTATCTCAAATATAAGCAAGTCGGAAAAACCACAGTTCACAGGGACTATAAAAGCCAATGTTTTAGGTCAGTGTTCTTATAATATTATTTTTTTATGATAACTATTTAAAGACTTGTTAATTAAATGAAATTCTTGCTGTCATATATTTTTATTAAGTAGTAAATGCGAGATAACTCGTATCCCCAAGTATTAAAAAATGGCTACTGTAAAGCTATCGCCACGTTATTTTCAATTTTTCGTACATTTTTAATATACAACTTTTATTATTTAAAAATATGTAATACTATTTAAAAAATATTATAACAGATTTTATTATTATAAAAATTACGACATTTTTATGTTATAGGCTAAGTAATTTGTTTTGTAACTCACCAAGAAATTAACTTCAATTCGACATACTATTTTTCCTCTTATCCACGGAATTTCACGCGCTTTGTTTTCTTTTTTCTTCTTGATTTAACTTTAAAATTTTGTAATTGCTTCATTTTAATTTGATGCAATAGGAGAGAATTCACAAATTTTTCAAAGTGAATGGAGTATCTTATTTATTCTACCCGAAAATGACACTTTAGACTCTTGAAAAATATTATATAAAGTAAGTAAAAAGAAATATATTGTCATGGAGTTTATAATGGTTAATTGGGGACCATATACTTATTTACCATGTTTAGAAAATGAAATTAAATTTCTTGTTTCGAAAATATTAATTGTTCCCTCTATTCAGATTATTTAAAGCGATTTTTATTAAATTAACAATCAATGTATTAAGAAATTTTAAAAATGGTAAACAAAGGGATCATTCTCAAATTGATTTTTTTAAATAAATATGTTTATTAACACTCAAAACTATTATACGTTTAAAACTAATTTTTTTTACTAGTTTAAGTTGTTTCTAAAATTTGAATTCTTCGTGATTTAGTTTAAACGAAATGTTTTTTACTTATTTTTATGTTTATTGACACTCAAAAAACTAGTTAAGATTTTTTTTTAAATATTAAACCAAATTACAATTATTAAGTCTTAAGACTTGCTCTGAGTAGGAAGTTATTCTAATTGAGATTTCAATAAGTAATAACGTTTTAACGATTCTAGAATTATACCTAATAATACAGAATATAACTCATCTTTATTTTGAAGGGATGAACTTCTAAAAGCAATTTTTGCTTAATATGATAACATAAAGCTACTGAGAAGGGCTACAAATAATAAAAATAAAAATAATGGGACAGTTTATGCCTAATTAATTGTCTCAATATATATGTCTAAGTTTTTCGCATGATTTCACAGTGTTAATTAACACTCATTTATTGATTGTTTACTTTTTCCCCTTACGAAGAAAGGTTCTTCAGCTGGTAAAGAATAATAGCATTAAAATAACATTATTAAATATTAAACAATGCATTTTTATCTTATTTCCATTAATGTCTGGAAAAAAACAAATAATGTTAAAAATAAAGTAAATTTTATAATTTACAGTCATCTAAATACCACAAAGAGAGAAATAATTGATTGCATACATAATATTTTTGTAAATCTTTTTATAATAAATAAATTTTTAAACCGTGTAATTTTTATTTTATACTATTCAAAATATATGAATACTATTTTCGGTCTTATTCGTTACTATATTCGTTACTATATCGAATACTATTTTCGGTCTATTTTCGTTCTATTATTAAACAAATATTACACGAAAGCTCATTGCTGATAAATTCTTCAATAAAATGAGAACTTTGAGTTGCCTCAAAATAAAAAACGTAACTAGTCAAAATATTTTTATTGATGCAAAAAGATTTAATTATAAACTAGTCATTCAAGTAAAGATCAACTAAATTAAATAAATCATTAAAAAAATAATCTTATTTGAATGGAAAAAAAATAACAAAAAAATTATCACTTTGTTTACTTAACGGCGTTGTTTTGTCCATTACCCTCGATAACGAACGTCCATAGTTGATCGTTACTTCTTCTAAGAAAAGTAAGACATTCCAAACGTGTCGTAATGTCCAGAAGCTATTGACTAACAGAGGAACGTGTCTAGAATGATTACACCGCTTTTCTTGCCATAATTATTTCAGAGCATTCCAAGTTCTGAAATAATCAGGACTTAGAACATAATCTTTAATTATAATAATAACAGGAAATCAGCTGAAAGACCAAATTATATAATAAAGATTCTTTGCACTCACTTTAGAAACATTTTTTACTTGAAAGTAGTATTTTTTGCAAAGTGGTCAAGAAGCTGACCTCACATCAGAAAATTCCTGGGCTTGGGTTCAAATCCGGGACAAGACATGGATGTTCTTTCCTTTTTTGTACTAACTGTCGTTATTGTGGGAGCAGCGTTGGCCTACCTAATATGGTGCCCCTGAAAGAGTGACTAATAACTCTACTCTACTGATACCTGAATGACGAGTGCCAATCGGATGGGCATTGGGAAAAAAAAAGCATTATTTTACAAAATTGAAAAAGGAAATAAAATTAAATTACAATTACGAAAAAGGAGATCGCTTTCTAATACTTCACAAATTTTAGATAAATAAACTATTTTATTTATTTATAAACTAATTCTATTATCCCCTGAGTTTCCTAATCATTAATATGAAGCTGTGGTGGCTCAGGGGATAGAGCGTTTTCATTCCAAAGAGGTGAACCGGGTTCGAATCGCAACAATGGTCGATATAAATTCAGCACCCGGCTCGCACCGATCATAGTGCTGACGTAAAATATCCTCAGTGGTAGACGGATTATTGGTTAGAGTCCCCATGCCTTCAAACTAACCGTGAGATGTTTTCGTGTTTTTCTTCTCCATGTGACGCAAATACGGGTTAGTTCCATCAAAAAAGTCCTCCACGAAGACAAATTTCTCTCAATACTTGATCCAGGAGTTCCCTTGTCTTCTGGATTAGGTTAAAAATTACAAAGCTACGGAGTTGAGCATTAGTAGTAGTAAACCCAAAATATTGGGTCAGCTGTAAAAAGGACAGCTATAAAATAAAATAAAAGTCATTAATATGGAGCCATTGTGACTCATGGGATAGAGCGTTCACTTTCCAATGTGGTGAACCGGGTTCGAATCCCAGCGATGGTCGATACAAATTCCGCACCCGGCTCTCACCGACCATAGTGCTGACGTAAAATATCCTCAGTGGTAGACGGATCATCGGTTAGAGTCCCCATGCCGACAAACTAACCATGGGAGTCTTTCGTGGTTTTCCTCTTCATGTAACGCAAATGCAGGTTAGTACCATCAAAAAGTCCTCCACGAACGCAAATTTTATCCAATACTTGATCCAGGGCTTGTCTTCTTGATTAGGTTCAAGAGTACAACTCTACGGAGTTGAACATTAGTAGTCGTAATTCCGAAATTAAGTCTGTTGTTCAACGACGGTTATAAAATAAAATAAAATCATTAATATGACAATCCACTGATTCACCTGATTCATTAATATGCTGATTTATTAATTCGCTCATTCAGAGAATCATGTATTAACGCTAATTCATTGTTTTGCTGACTTGTTTTTCATTCAATTATTTTCTTATTCACTGACACTATGCTTCACAAATTTACCGATTTATTTATTTGATGCTTCCTTTGCAGATATTTTTTTTCAAATTGAAATACAAAAAGCCTTTTTTTTATCGATCGAAGAAAGTATAAAAAATGACTTAATATTTAAAAACTTATTCTCTGCCACAAAATATCTTGCTTCACCAAATGGCTACATGCAGCCATAAAACTAAAAGAAAAAATAATAAATTCAAAAAGTACTCTCAATTAATTTCTCGCCTGTAAAATAACGTAACGTAAAGCATTGCAGCCACAGCTCGTAGTGGGCTCTGAGAGGTCATTAAGATTGAAGCTCCAGAATTTTATGGCTAACGGTGTAACTGTGATCAGCCACCTTTAATTTTCCAGGCAAGCTGATGCGACCCATCGATCTGATGATGGGTAAGTTTCTGACACCACTAAGGAATGAGCCTCACTCTTTCACAATTAGAGCTCAGTGCCTTTAACCATTGAGGCTTACCTTATTGCATATCTGTAATATCAGAATACAAGATTTATCAATAGGATATTGCATCGACACACTAAAGGACCACGTTCAATAAGAATGATCATTGGACCAGAAGGAATAAGATTGTTGATATGATTAGACTAACGCAGCCGTTTTCTCGCCAAAAACTCTTAATGTACATTAACTCAGTTCTTCAAATCAAACAACCAATTTAATAATTAAATATTTTGTTCCGAAAATTTATTCATGTACATACATTGATTTCCTTATTTGTTCACTGATTTGATGAAATGTTTTACTTCAATAACACTTCGTTTTCTTCAAACTTTGATAAAAACTTATTTTCAACTGCGAATTCCTCATTTGGAGCCAAAATAAAGCCTCTGACTTTAAATTTTCCTTCAGATTCTACTTGATAAAAAAAAACTGAAAACAAAATTAACAATAAGAGCTTTAAGCTTTCCACATACTGATTAAACTGTTGCAACAAAATTTTCCTCACTGCAACTATTTCTCCCTATAATTTAACACTAAACATACCATAGCCGATCAAATGACCGAGGAAGAACTTTTAAGAACTTTTGCATCGAAAATGTGCATATCATCTTATCATTTTTGCACGTTCAACTTCATGACTTTTTCTAACAAATATATACAATTAATATTATATTATTTTTTATTTATTTATTTTTGTATTTTGTTTGTTTTGAATAATACTTGTCGTATACCTATTTTTACCCCAACCTGCCTTTTGACCGGGAACACAATTTATTGCTTTATAAGGTTATCGGATCAGAAATTACGATGTAATGCTTGTTCAACGTACTGCAATCGATGAGTTGCACATTTCTGCAAAGACTGTTGCGTAGTTAGTTCAATCAGAATAACTGTCTATATTCAAATATCAAGAAAATACCTAAAAATTTTGATTGGTATTTTTATGTAAGAAAACGTGAGACAAAAACTAAATAATTTGGTTGTATTTTTGACTTATATTTTATTTTAGCTCATATTTTAGTGTTGGCTTAAATTTTATTTTGATAGCTTTAATTCACTTCTAACTAACTGTTAGTTTTTATCCAGAAAAATGTCAAAACAAACAAGACAGCACAAGCTCTTAGAAGAAATAATATTAATTATAAGAATAATTAGAAGAAATATGTTTGCGTAAAATGTACAATTTAAACACCCTGTATATGTAAATAATGCGATGAGTAATGAATTAAAAATTCTCATTCTTTGTGTTTGAAATATAGGAAAATTCACAATATACAATTTTGTTTAATTATAATAAATTTTTTTAGTTTAGTTCCTTCCTAACATCCATATTTCACACATTTAATCAAGAAAAATCGATCATTTGACCAACTGTGGTAGAAATAGGTATATATTAAGTGTTGGCATGTTTAGTGTTAATGACAAGAATAAGATTGCTTCAAATAAAGTATATGTTAGCTTAAAGAAAAATTTTGAGTCAGATTTCGTAGCCTCAAATATCGCCAGCACTAAGTAAATAATGTAATTAAGACTTGACTTTAAATTCACTAAGAACATATTTTTGATCTTGAAGTTCCAGTCATTAAATTGCAATTTATTCAGAGTATTTACATTTTCATTTACTAAATAACGCATTTAAGGTTTGTCTTTAGATCTATTAATAACAAACAGTGGTGAACAAAATAAGGAAAACAGTTTTACACTAAGACATTTTTTTTATCTTTCTCAAGAAATACTAAGAGAATCAATTTGAAACTTCGGAAGTGTTTAGATCATGCGATTTCTCCTACATATCAATGAAATTTAAAGCTTTTAAAGGCTTGAGGGACCAATAATAAATTAGAAACGGAAAATAATGTTTTTAATCACCTTATTCCGAAAAATGTTGCAATGGATTTGTAACTTGTGACAGTTATATTGATTATTCGATGCAATGTTTGCTCAAAATTTCATTATTATAGCTTAAATATTTATAAAGGTATGGACATTTTTATATAAAAAAAACTACTTTTTTTGTCTGGCGTCTAATCGCTATAATTTTAAAACTATTAAAAAAAATTAAAAAAAATTTTTGGAGTTATAAAAGTAATTATAAGTTTAATATTTGAAAAAATTCGCTTAAAACTGTTAAAGATATGAGTAATTAATGGCGTTCTTTCATAATGTTCATGAGCGGAAAAAAAATTTTTTTTTTCATACATTTGTCATGAATCGTATTTGGCAACTAATGAAGAAAGTCCTATTTGAATATCTTAAAAATTTGAGTTTCAGGAAATTTTCTAAGTAGTTTTTGAATTAGTTAAGAGAATGAAAGTTTTTGAATTTGCTCAAAATGATAAGGAGCGTTCTACGAATATTATTTTGCATCCTGTGACAAAATTTAATTACAAATGATATCTTACAATAAACATCCATACACCAAAATGTGATTTAATAAGGAAGGAAAGCAGACGAAAGTAAAAATACTTTTTTAATCTCCAACAATGTCAGTAACTTTTTTGATAGTTCTTGTTTAATAGTACAAAATGAAATACGTGGAAAAAACCTTATCCATTTGAGGTTTCTCTTAAAAAGTACGTTAACTGCTTAGAAAATTTCTGGGAACTTTTTAAATTTTTATGATATTCAAGTCGGTCATTTTCGATTAGTTGCCAAATACGATTCTCCAAAAAATAAGAAAAATTTTCTTAATTTTTAACGCGCATGCGCAGTTTAAATGGACTATTTTAATTACTCATATCTTGCGCAATTTGAAATGAATTTTTCTCAAATATTAAAGCCATAATTTTGCAATTAATTTAAAATTGCTCCCAAAATTTTATTTAATTTTTTTAATAGTTTTAAAGTTATAGCAAAGAAAAGCAAAGCAAAATTTAAGTTTTTCATAAAAATGTCCATATCTTTATAAAATCTTTATCTAGGAATACGAAATTCTATTCAATTGATGCATATAATAACCAAATAATAGTCACAAGTTACAAATTTATTACTACATTTTTTTGCCATAGGGTATTCAAAAACACTTTTTTTCGTTTATAATTTACTGTCTGTCCTTCAAACCTTTGGAAGTTTAAAATATCCTTGACATATAGGAGAAATATGAAAAAAATGTCCTTATTTTCATAAATATTTAAGCTAGTTTTATGAAGTGTTGTTTAATTGATGCGTGTGATAACCAAATAATAGTCACAAGCATATATGGCAGTACTTTTACTTTCGTTACTTGTACCGCCGGTACAAGTAAAAAGCACGTACTTATACTTGTACTTCGTTACTTTTTAAATTTAGTAACCTTACTTGTACTTTCGTTACTTTTTTAGGGAAAAAGTACAAGTATTTGTAACGGAAATGTCGAATGAAATCGTTACTTTTTTCTAAGACTCGGTAAGCTTTCTGAAAAATTATAATGTCTAAA
>NC_092206.1:95100479-95122503 GCF_043381705.1 Parasteatoda tepidariorum | reverse complement strand
TTCTCTATGGCAAATTTTCCTAAGGGCTTGCCTGACATTAATGTGGAAAACTAAAGAGTTTTAAAGCAGTTTACGCAAGGTTGCCTACAAAAAACGAAAAGTAAAGATGAAAAGCAAAACTAGACAATGGCTTGTCTTTAGATTCATTTGGTACAGATTTTTGGTTTTGAAATTCCGTCATTAGATTACAAGTTATACAAATTATTTAATTATTTTTCGTTTCATTTTACTTTTTTGTAGTAGTAAACAAACATGCTAATGGACTTATGTAAAATAATGTAAATGAAATGAAATATTTAAAATAGTATTCCTTATTCTGAAAAATAAGAAAAACTTCCTTTTTTTTTTTTTTTTTTTGAAATTTTAGTTGAAAACGTTTCTAAATATTAATGTGACAAGTAAGTAAAAGACTGTTTCAGGATCTGACAGTTTCAAAAGTTCCATTCATGTTCATTTTTCTTAAAATAATCCCTCAAAATTTTACATAGAGTTTAAACCACCAAATAAAACGTTAACAAATTTTCTTTCCGCAGAAAACATATTCTTTTATAATCCATCATCCTCCGTCACGAAAATATGCTTTTTGTCCTATTAAACGCTGCAATGTTTTGCCCGGAAATGAAAAATTATGTTCTCAAAAAAGTTTTTTGCTCGGGTTTTGACTCTAGGAAGCAGAATTGTTAGACAGAACTATAAAATGAAATTATCTTTTTTTTTTTAAAATTAAAAACAAAACAAAAACTTGTAACTCAATGAAATTAACATGTGTTTAAGTCCAATGTTATTTAAGTTACAATTTCTATAACTAATCATAACTTTGATGTTACTCATGTTTTCTTGAAAAAACTTTTTAATACGAATTCAAATGCAGCTTAAATAGAACGCTAAACCGATTATTAACTTAACAGTTATTCAAAGTGTTTCCATTTTTTTTTACAAACTGCAAATAAACTTTAAGTTTTATGATAATTGGATATAAATTAAAGTTAAAAAAAAAAAGTAACCTGAATTCTATTGGTATTAATGCTATGTGCACTAAATATTAACTACTTGTGCGATATACTCTTCTATTTAAATAAAATTAGTTTTTTTTTTATCAAATTTGTTACAGAAATATTTCATAAAAACGTAAGAAAATAACTGAATACTTTAAAAAATAATTTGAGGGTAGGTAAATAAGTTGAAGCACTTACTTTAATCTATCTATATTACATAAAACACTAATGCGGAAGTTGTTAAAAACACGTGAATTTTTTTCGCTTGGGCAAAAGCGAAATGAAATATCAAACGAGAAAACAGTCATAATCAAGCTCAAAGCAACACATTACAATTTGAACAATTTTCATATGGAAGTGGCTCAGGGGATAGAGCGTTCGCCTTCCAATGAAGTAAACCGGATTCGAATTCCAGCGATGGCTGACCTATACGAATTCCACACCCGACTCGCACCGACCACGGTGCTGACGTAATATATCATCAGTGGAAGATGGATCATAAGTTAAGAGTCTCCTTGGAGTCAGGCTAACTGTGGGAGGTTTTCTTTGTTTTCTCTCCATGTAACGCAAATGCAGATTAATTCCATGAAAAAGACTTCCAGGGAGGAAAATTTCTTCCAATACTTGAACCAGGAGCTCCCTTGTCTTCTGGATTGGGTACAAAATAGCGAAGCTACGGAGTTGAACATTGATAGTCGTAAATTCAAATTTGGGTCGGCTGTTCAACGACGGTTATAAAATGAAATAAAAAATTCTCGCATGCTTTATAAAAAGCTGAAACAACCGAATTATAATCAGGCAAAAATGTTAGGTTAAAATTGATCAGCTCTATGGAAAAAAAAGCTGCTCTATATTCTAAATTAGATAAAACACTAATGCGTGTAATGTTAAAAATGCGATGATACCACAGAAATGAAATTTCGAACGACTAAGTAGGCATGAGCAAGTTCAAATTAAGCGTAAATCATTTCCATTTAAATATTTCTCACGTGCCGTGCGAAAAGTTAAAGCAAATTGCGATAAAGGTTAGGCAGAAATGATAGGTTAAAAGCATGAATTGCAACGGTATCTCACCCATTGTGGTGGTCCTGAAAGAGTGGATACCACCTCTGGAGAACGCACTAGGTCTGCTCATCGGCAAGACCGATTGTGCAGCTCATTGGAAATAATAATAATATAAAATAAAAAATAAAAAAAATTAAAAAAACTTTCGACATCATCACGTTGCTTTTCTAAAAGTTTCACCTGGCCCAACCGGCGCATGCGCCCTCTAGCAACATTTAAAAGAAACGATTAATTGATACAATTGTCTTGAATAGCGGATTGATAATACTGTTAATTTTGTGTCTCAGTAATTAGTTATAATTTAGTGACACTGCAATATTTTTGCTTATTTCTGTACTATTATATCAAAAACGGTAATTATATTCATAGCATATCGAAATGAATTACTTTTCTGACTGTTATTAGTTCAAAGGTAAAGATGTTTTTTCATTTTTTGCTTCATTTCAATAAAAATTATTGAATAAAGATAGGATTACATGAATTTATTTTAGTGTTCTAAAGTTTTATAATGTTGTGCATAAACTTTTCTGATCAGTTTCAATTCTTTGTTGTGTGTCTGAATGCTGAATTTAGAAATATGTGCGGAAGAAAAATTAAAATTTAGTGGATAAGAATTTAAGAATTGCCTCAGAGAAATTTGAATTATTAACATTGAGTACAATGTAAAGTTTTATTTCAACAACCAAATACTTCTTTAATTTCAACCTTCTTTATGACTAAACTTATTTTTCTTACACCTTTCTTTGGTTCTGATACATTTTAAAATTTTATGATAAAATAAAAGACTTATAGCTGTTGGGCTTCTGAACGCTGAAACTTAGAATTGTGTACTTAAAAAAAATCTGTAAACTGTTGACAAATCAATATTGAACTGTATATATTTCGAATTCTGTACAGAGAATTTAAACTTAATTGATGCCAGAGCTTTGATCTAAGTATTCTCCTACATTTTAAGAATAAGTTTAAACCATTAGTAAAGTTTAATTTAAAATCTTGAATTGAATTGATTGAGAATTTAGAAAGAAAAGGGCCAAAAGAGAATCAGCGGCCCCAAACATTGCATTAAAACATATCAATAGGTAACTCTATTTGGAGCGACTTGAAGCCAATACTTCGCCTTAGTCATACGCAATATACAAATACAAGTCTAACTTATTGCATGAAAAAATAAGAAAATATTTAAAGTTGATCCACATTATACAAAAATGGTCGACGAAATTATGCGTAAGTACCCCTATTTTATTAAAGAAATTTAGAGACAAAAGCAATGTTTTTTTTAAAACAATTGAAAAGTTTCAAAATTACACTTTCTAGTTTATGAAACAGTCTGTGGTGAAAAATTTTCCACTAAGCGTAAATTTTCAAAAACGCATTAAATGAAAAAGAAAACTTTATTCCAACCTTTTCCAATATTTCATAATATTAATATAATATTCATAATATTGTAATCGTATAAAATTCAATACTTAAATTATTCTTTAAGGAAAGCCGCATTTCTAATACAGTCACGTCTCAAACTTATCAATAGATAAGGTAATCCTAAGAAAAAAACAATAAAAATACTGTTTTGTATGCATGAAATCTTGTCACCTTATTTTAAGGCATATCGCGAAAAATCTATAAACCTATTCAGATTTTTTTTTTTATTAATGATTTACAAAGTAAAACTATCGACATTTTTTTCGTTAAAAATACAAAAATAGCAACGTTTTTCCAATTATTCATCCTAAACACGTTAAAAAAATTCTAGTTTGAGAAAAAAATGTGCATTTAATAAGATAAAAAAAATATAAGAAAATATAAGTTCTGTAGTAAGTATACTTACTACAAAATTAATCAATTTTTAAATGACAATGGATAGTTACTTTCTCATCTATAATTTGTGTTGCCATTTGCTGGTAACTTAACAAAACACAGAAAAATAAAATATCTACGAAGAGCTTTGTTTACATAAATATAGGCAGCAGTAAAAATTAGCGTGGGGTTAACAATAAAGGACATTGAGGAGCAATTTCCTCTCATGCGTTATGTGTCCTTTTGTTTGATCATTTTGTATCGAATTTATTTGTAAATTTAAATATAGAATTTATAAATTAGGTTTTTAATAAGCACAAAAGTTAAAGTTTTTCGAAGTAGGTAATTATTTAATTCTTTAGAGCAGGTAAGATTTTGAAACTCCCATCCACTTTCTCACGAAAATAAATGTTCCTAAAAATCTAATTAGTTTTAGATCATAAGCAAAATGAATTTCTCTTTATAAGTCAAACTCAATCCAAAAAATATCTTAGCATAATAATGGTAGGAAAAAAACGCCTCTATTAACGGTAAAAAGAATTTTTATCAAATTAATTACTAGCCAAGTTATTAAGTGGAAATCCTTATGGTTTAGAAATCATCTTAGCTAATTGTGTAGCGAATTAAAAGTGTTAAATCAAGTACAAGCATCTGCTACTGAGAAACTGTTCGCTGCACAAAATATAAAACTAACTCTAACTTTTGATCTAATGATTGGATTTTCATGTACAAGGGAGGCAAACCTAACGGATCGAGGGATTAACCAATGTAATTAGTACAAACGCTATTTAATACGACCCTTTGTAAGACTGTAGTGAATAAGACGATAAGTTATGAAATCAGACGCAAGAAAGCATATTCTCTAAATAAACTTACTTTTTCTTTAAAAACGGATCCGGATATTTTGGCGTCAAATTATGAAGGAGAGGGTAATCACAACTCGCAAACATAGTTTCAATTATTTGGTCAGGAAAACGGTTGAAAGTTTGGACTCCCTAATATTAATTTTACTTCTTGCGTGTTTCGTCGTATCTTCAGAACTAATGAAGCGATTTAAACAAAAACTATTTTGCAAATTATTTTAAGAGGTGCTAATTTAAATATAGTCCCATGCAAAAAATGTTTCATTCTTGATGTATACATTATTTTTTATTGTTATTATATTATATTATTGTTATTGTTATCTCATTGTCATTGTTATTGTACATTATTGTATATTATCGTTATTGTTATTATATTATTGTTATCTCATTGTCATTGTTATTGTACATTATTGTATATTATCGTTATTGTTATTATATTATCTTATTCTTATTGCTATTTATAATAATTTACACTTTTTAATTTTCACTACAATGAGCTAAAAAGTTTGCATTTTAGCGCATACAAATTTTTATACCAAATTAAACTACGCATTTTTAAAAAGAGGAAAATTCAAAATTTGAAGGGAATCCGTCTACTAATCCTTTATTTTAAGAATTAGATTGTGCATGCATCCTAATTGTTCCTATTTAATATTACATCGTTAAAATAACTTTACTAACTCTTATGTGTATTATTTCTTATTGTTATTATTATCTAATTGTTAATGTTATATCATTGTTATTGTTATCTTATTGTTATTATATTATCTTATTGTTGTTATTATTATTTACATTAATTTACTCTTTTTTAGTACTTATTAAATAACGAGCTAAAAAGTTTGCATTTTAGAGCATACAAATCTTATATCAAATTAAATTACAAATTTTTAAAAAGAGGAAAATTCAAAATTTGAAAGGAATCGGTCCATTAGTCTCTTATCTTAATTAGGTTACGCTAATTGTCCATGATAGACATCCTAAGGGCACTTTTTCATCACACGACACGATACCGACAAAATCGGACGACAAATGTGTGAACGACAATGTCGTTGCCGAATCGTTCAAGTAATTGTTTTTTCACTTGTCCGATATCGCTCGTCCGAAAAGTAGAAATTCTTGTTCATTCAATGTTTTGAGCTTGAGTGAGCAGTTGCTTGTGTTCTGTTGTGATTTTTTTCTGCAAACTTTAAATATGCCGGACGGAAATCGTCGTCTCACACTTCTTACTTTATTTCAGAAGAAAAAAGCTAGCAGTGCAGAAACGTTTTTGGGTGCACTTACGTATTAACGCCACCGCAGCTACAGATTTAGCTGTTTTTAAGTGCCGCCAATTTACACCTAAAATTTTTGCGACAAATCATGAAATAAAACACTCTATTTAAAATCTAAAAATTCAAAACACTTTATTTAAAATCAAAGTAGTCAAGTAGATTTCGGTGGAAAATGGGCCGATATAGAGTTTTACATATTCAAAACAGTCTTTTTTCTTTCACCAGATGTTGTCGCCATATGAACTCTGATAAATAAGATTCTAAATGATGTCTCGCTGTTCCCCTATGTCTTTTGTTCCTCCATTTAGCACTGCCCCTTATTCTCTCAACTGTTTGTGTATTATGAACTCCTGTATCAGGATTAATAAAATGTATACAAATACCTACTTGCTAAGGTATTTGTATTTATGATAAACCTTAGCAAGTAGGAATCCTTCTATTCTCTTTATTTGATAACCTTTCCAACTGTCAGAATAAATTGTGCTACCATCTAAGCCGCACTTGCTGATCACACTGTCTTAAATGACATTTCCAAAACGTACGTTTACCAAAATAAAGTTTCATGTCATAGAAATTGGTTCATTTTCGTTTTTTTTTTTTTTTTTTTTTTTTTTTTTTTTTTTTTTTTTTTTTTAAAATATTTCGCTACTGAAAAAATAAAATTGCATTTTTGTTCTGTTTTTGGCAAATCCCAAAGATGCATTTTCGTAGCACTAAAAATGGCGTTAGAATTAAGCAAACAAGGCAACAAGGAATCCAAAAGATAACTGTTGCTGTGTGCGAACAACAGGATTGCTCTTTATTGGCGCATTAGCACAACTTCTGCAACAACGTAAGTACCCACTAAATAAATGAGGCAAGATATGTTGAAGAAGATTTTTATGTGCTTTTCCATAAGCTACAAAAAGTCCCAAATAAATTTTTTAATTTCGTCTGAATGAGAGAAACCAAGAACAAGAGTGATGTTAATGAGGAATAATTTTTATATGGCTTTTGAGTTGGCTTCTGCTCGCTAATTTATGTCTGTAATGACTTAATATTACTTAAACTCTTTAAATGCTTTAAAGTATTAACGTTTATTTTAATCGAATTAAAATATTAGCTTCATTTAGAATAATCTTTTTAGATGATTTTTTAAATGAGTTTTACCAAATTTATCTTAGGAAGCCGCTCTATCATGTTTCAAAAAAATGCTTCAGTTGAATCAGGAAACAGATTTTTTATTATTCAATCAAGCAGAAACCAGTAGTTAGATCGAGTTCTGTTTAAAATACATAAGGGTCTTTATTTGCCTTTTTATCAAATCATTACTATTATAAAAAATATTATCTCTTCATTAAAGCATATAATGAATTTATAAAAATTTCCAATAAAACTTTTATGATTGTTTACGTCTTTTAACCTCATTTTATTGTAAAAAATGTGACATCATAAAATTAAAAATTTATAACCAGACATGAGAATACATTATATAAAACTTTTACTTTCAAATTTTGCATTTGACATGATCAAATAAACGATTAAAATTGATTAAAAGAATAAAATAATAATATCAAAAGAGGAGATAAAACAGAAAAGATGCACAATAACAAATAAAACCGCCACGATTTGAGGAGAAACTTGCTTGCCTAACCAACATTTGATTCCGACAAACGATATCGCCTTGTCGGATACGACATAATCGTATCGGTGAGTGAAAAAGCGCTCCGTTGCTGACCATGTATTTTACTTGACTTCATGTCGTTCGCCGACAATCGGATCCGTTTTGTCGTTATCGTGTCGTGTAATGAAAAAGCGCCCTAACTGTTCCTATTTTATCATTAAAATAATTTTACCGACTCTCATGTTTATTGTTTCTTATTGTTATTATAAACTTTAAGGTTAAAGTGTTACTTAGCACTAAAAATGGTGGAAATATGTTTTTTGACAACGGTAGTTTAAAGGAACATTCCGTGTGTTTCATTACAATAGTTTCAGTGTTAAGTAGTTATCATCATTTATAGTGTTAAAATAAACTAAATTCTTCACAGTGTATTGGTTTAAAAACATTTCTTTCTTGTTGAAACTCGTCTCGTGTTTTCTTCTGTCATTCTGCGTTTCAACATTAAAGAAAGCTCTTGTTTACAGAAATAAAACTGGAGAGCAGTTTACTTACATTATTAGTCTATGGTTTTGACATGAGATTTATTAAATATAAAAATTTTAAGAAACTTAATCTCTAAAGCATTTTTTTAAAAAGATAATTGAAATATATTTATGAAACATAGACAGCAAGGTACAAAACTGCAAAAATAAGTACAAACACTGCGTAACATAAATATGATTTTTATTAGATTTCATCTTTTTTTTGTGTTCATAATTGCAATTTCATTTCATTATCTTGCCATCATTTTCTTCTTTATTTAGATTCTTTCAATAGGTTGACATAAACATGTCGTAATATAAATGAAAAAATATTTCTAAAAGGTGCATTTTTCTTTTATAATCGTTGCTTGTGCGACTGATGACTCCTATACTCCCCCCATTAGTTCCTGAAATTAAAATAATAATCATACATTAATCAAAGCAACTCAACAAGATTTATTTAGTAAGAAAAAACATTGAAGAAAATTCATCGAAATATATAGGGTGTTCCTTACAGTATAATTATAACACACTGTATACGGGCTATTGAATTTACAGAGAAAGGCTATTTCTTAAACAATAGTAAGGAACATCATGTTTACAGAATAAGGAATTTACACCTTTTTTCTAAACACCTTTTATAAAAAAAGGTGTAATATATGACCACCTTTAATTGAACACCTTTTATTATAAACACCAAAGAATATAATCATAAACACTTCAACAACTAAGTTTCAACACCTTTTAACAACTATCTATGTTTTCTGCGGTAATCAAACAGCTGTTGTTGAGCTCAGTAACAACTTTCTCAGTTGTGACTCGTTCAATTTTTTTAACGTTTTTTATAACATAAATATACTTTTAACTTGATTAGGATTTAAGACAATATATATATTTAAGGCAGTCATTACGGAACACTATTTTTATTTTTCAGCAAATTTGAAAATTCTGGAATTATGAATGATGTTATACCCTATTGTATAGAGAAAAAGTTGAAAATTTTGCTATTGACTAGTGGCGAGTTGTATCATTTTTTACAGAGCAATTCTTTGAAGCATATCTCAAAATATGGTAAACATTACATGGAAAATATTCGGAAATGAAAACAAACAAGGGTGAAATAAAAAAATTTACAGTATATTATGAAATGTTCGTAAAGAGCTCATATTTGTTAAAAATAGTAACAATAAAATGCACATGGGTTGCATTTTTAGCGAAATAATTGTTTTCTTAATCGCATTTAATACAGTTATTTTATAACCATCGCTGAACAGCAGACATAATTTATTGGACTTACGACTACTAATGTTCAACGCCATAGCCTTGTAATTTTGAACCCAATCCAGAAGACAAGGAACTACCCCAACAAGCATTGGGAGAAATTTGCTTCCATGGAGGCCTTTCTGATGGAACTGACCCGCCTTTGCGCTACACGGAGAGAACCTGCCACGGTTAGCCTGACATCAAGGGGACTTTAACCCCCGATCAGCCTACCACTGAGGATGTTTAATAAGACATAAGAGAACAA
The DNA here is from genome assembly GCF_043381705.1 of Parasteatoda tepidariorum. Classification (NCBI taxonomy): domain Eukaryota; kingdom Metazoa; phylum Arthropoda; class Arachnida; order Araneae; family Theridiidae; genus Parasteatoda; species Parasteatoda tepidariorum. The sequence goes on along the minus strand of NC_092206.1, from coordinate 95,112,863 downwards.
CAAAGGAATTGAATATCATTATGTTACTGCTTTAATCGAAGCAAAACTGCATTAGCGCAATGAAAAAAAATGAAATAAACAACCTAAAGTAATTAGTTGGGTACTTGCACTTCGAGAAGAAGAAGATAAAACATACCCACACATGTGACCTATGACGTCAGCGCCAGCTGATCGTCAATAAGCAAAATGGAGTGTCAAAGTTGAGCTAAGTTTTCCCACATAAGTTAGAATGTTAATTAAATATAGAGCCGTATCGCACATCGAATGAGTTGAAATATAATTCTTTCTGAGATTTATTATTTGTTTATGTATTTTATTGCAACATGTGATATATTTTTGTTTTGTGTACCTGGCAACTTTGACGCATAATTAGTTTATGTTTTACGTGGCTTAGTGCCTGTCCTTGTGTTAAGTAAGAAATATATGGTAAAAGAATCTCTGTGAATGATTATCGAAAATGTGTCACTTAAAAGAATTGATACTTGACTGGGTAAGTTAACTCAAAATAGAATGGAAAGAACAGTTGCTGACGTAAACAAAGCCACGTTTTAACAACCAATCAGGCTCAAGATGCCCACACTACGTCATTTGCAGGTATCCCGTTAGTTACTTAAATTTTAAATTGTAAAAATAAAAGCTTAACCGCAATTGATAAAATTGAAACGAATAAGTTTAACTTCATTAGTTCATAAGTTAACTTCAGTTTACGTTAGCAACTGTTCTTTTCAAGTAAGCTAAGCCCGACAAGTATCAATTCCCTTAAGTGACATAATCTTTTCACAAAGATTTTAATTCTTTCACCATATTTTTCTTATTTAACACAAAGACTAGAACAAAACCATGTAGAACATAAAAAACTAATTATGCAAAGTTGCCAGGTACACAAAAAAAAATATATCACGGTTACAATAAAATGCATAACAAATAATAAATCTAAGTTGAGTAAAAGAAGCAGACGAGAGAGAATTATATTTTAGCTAATTCGATGTGCGATACGGCTCTGGATTTGACTAGCTTAATGTTAATTAATATTCTAACTAATGTGATGAAACTTAGATCAGCTTTAATACGCCATTTTGCTGATAAAGATTAGCTGGTACTGACGTCATAGGTCAGATCATGTGTGAGTACGTGAGGTCTTTTTCTTCTTGGAGTGGAGGTACCCAATTCTATTGAAAAATATTAACAAAAATAAAATGCATGATTTCAGTTTTGTCAATTCTACGTTTACTTAAAAAAACACGTATGCTAAAATAGAAAGGATTTACTAAAATCTAAATAAGAAAGTTATATATATATTTTTTTTTCTGAGAGGATTTCAGAACAAAAATATTGGTATATTGATAAAGAAAGGAAAGTTATTAAATGTCTTATCGTTTTTCTGCCAGATATCTTAGAGTAAATTGAAAGAAAAAAAAATAATTCAAAAGTGGACACATGTAGAGGCCATGTTACTCCAGCCTTCCTTGAAAAACAGGCCCTTGAGATTGCCGGATTTTAAGCCGGATCAAGAAGACCGGATACGAAAACAAACATACCGATTTAATGAATAAAAATGTCCTTTCCGACGTTAGTCAGTATCTAGAATTTGAAGTAGGCAAAAAATAACTCACGAATACTCGATAGTAGAAAAAGAACAAAAATAATAAAACGTACCGGATATATCCATCTTGAGTACACAATGCGCTTCCCTGTCGACCCCCCCTTCCATCTCGAACTTTCTAGAACTTGAGTAACAAACTAAGACTCTCGTCAAATATTGATCAATTCGCCAAAAGAGAGAGAAAAGTAACTTTAAAGAATATATCGTTCAAGATGTACTTTTATAAAGTCCGGCTATTTATTTTTGGTATTTTAGAGAAGAGTTGTTTGATGAGCCCGTAAAGTGTTCACGAGAAAAACTTTTTGAACTAGAGAAGAAGGTTCTTGTGCTGTTTATCTTATCTCACGTTTTAAAACGTTCATTAAAAATTTGAAGAGTGAAATTCTAGTCACCTAAATTTAAATTGGGTGATTTTTTTTTCCTCCAACGAACAAGTTTCGGAAAGCAAATATTGGAATTGCGCAATCAAAAGTACGAAGCAATTTAGAAATAGTTTGCCGATTTGAAATCCACTTTGAAACATTTTATTTTCGTGAAGAGCAACTAACTTATGCAGCGTTGAAACTTAAAATACGCGAAGAAATATTTGACGATAAATAAATAAAAAATTGCGTTTTTGAAAAGCTTATTTAGCAAAATTCAAATGTTTAATTTATGATTAAGGAAATATTATCGGGAAATAAATAGTCGGCTTTTTTCCCATAACTGAATTTATTTTATATACTTAAAAATATTTAATTGCAGCCATAAATTGAGTCATTTTTGAAATGCAAAATGAATAGGATAATTGCTTTAGATATTTTTTTTCGGTAATAATATATTCTTTTGAGCAAAAAGAAGCAATTTTTTCGAACGAGCTTAACATATTGGATATAATAAATCGGACATATAACATATCGGGAGTAGTGGTTGCTCAGGGGATAGAGCATCCTTCTTCCAATGAGATGAACCGGGTTCGAATTCCAGCGATGTCTCCCTTAGGAAAATTTGCCATAGGTTTGCCATAAAAAAATGCCATAGGATATTCCTATGGGGTTTTGCCTATGGCAAAAATTTTGCCATATACGTATGGCAGAATTTTGCCATACATGTATGGCAAATTTTTGCCATAGGCAAAACCCCATAGGAATATTCTATGGCATTTTTTTGTATGGCAAAATTTTGCCATAGGCAAAACCCCATAGGAATATCCTATGGCATTTTTTTGTATGGCAAAGTTTTGCCATAAGTGTATGGCAAAAGTGTATGGCAAAATTTTGCCATAGGCAAAACCCCATAGGAATATCCTATGGCATTTTTTTGTATGGCAAAGTTTTGCCATAAGTGTATGGCAAAAGTGTATGGCAAAATTTTGCCATAGGCAAAACCCCATAGGAATATCCTATGGCATTTTTTTGTATGGCAAAGTTTTGCCATAAGTGTATGGCAAAAGTGTATGGCAAAATTTTGCCATAGGCAAAACCCCATAGGAATATCCTATGGCATTTTTTTATATGGCAAATTTTTGCCATAAAACTAAGATGTGCTACAGTTTATGAAGAAATATTTTTCCATAGGTTATGGTATACCTTTGCCATACAGCTATGGCAACATTTCTCGTTGATATTTTACCATACGTCAAAAAATAATTACTTACAAGAATCTTTCGCAATGGATATTAAAAATGCAAAACTTAATAATTGTAGAATAAATATATATCCAGAAAGCTTTTTTTTAAATTTCTTTGATAAACTTCTCCTGTTTTACTTGCAGAATCCTTTTTGTATGCGGTTCTTATTCAAATAAATTTCAAACAGTTAGTACTAACCGCTAGAAAATGGGTCCGGTGGTCGGAGCGAGTGGGGAAAATATTGGTTATGTTGATTAGGAACAAAATATATTGAGTACAGGCAACTAATATTTGTTAAAGCTGTAAAAACAAGAAAATAGAAAGTGGGTCCGGAGGTCGGAGCGAGTATAAAAAACGTTAATTTGATTGATTGGTATCATAATTAGTTAGATAAGCGTCAGATATTAGAGGAACCTAAAAGAACGCGAAGCAAAATAACGGTCCGATGGTCGGAGCGAGTATGAAAATTCTTTAAATTTTGATATGTGATACTAAACTAAAAATTAAACAGACTACTAAAACAATAAAATACTATTAAAACTCAAAAGATAAAGAGTGGGGCCGGTGGTCGAAGCGAAATTAGTTTAAAATAGATCAAACGGGACAAAAGCTGAATATGTAACGGTGCAACCAGTGGTGGCATGTGAACAAAATTTTATCCATAAAAAAGATGGTATTAGACTATGAAAAGCTAAGAATAGAAAACAGGCTAAATTAGTTGATCCCCTACTAGTGAGGGATAAAAAAACTCAGAAAATTTATGTTGAGTTGTGTTAAGCACATTTAGAAAAGAGAACACAATATAGAAACATTGGTAAATACAAAACATGTTTAAGACATGATTAAAATTGGTGAAATTAATAATTGTTATTGACAAATTTACACTTGGTCAGGGATAGTAAATAAAAATTAATTGGGTATAGGGAATCACTATGACGAAAAAGTTGTAAACTTAAGGAAAGATTAAATTGTTAAAAGCATTTTTGGTTACAGCAGCAGATGATATGGCCAGGGACTGTCCAGTTGATGATATTGAAGCAAAACAATTGTCAACCAGTAATCCAGCAAATCTAGTTAAGTGATGACCCTAAGCTATGTATAAACATGTAACAGAACATTGTACAAATATATGTGGATACTTAAGAAATATTAGTTGTAAAATAGTAAAACACAGAGACATGATAAAAAACAATTTAATGGCAAGCAAAAATTAAACACAAAATATAAATATAAAGCCCTAACATATGTAAGATAATGTAAAAAAGCATTGCAAGAACCTAAGTGGAATTAAAATAAAAAACTAATGAGAATGTAAACACTGATAAAAGTACCAGACAGCCGGAAATTAAAAAACTTAATAAATTCAGATAGATAATTGCATAGGCGTTTGCAATAAAATGTTTTTGACCAAGAATGAGATCGAAAAAATATTAAAATAAGTAGCCAAAGTTAGCGAAAGATTCCACTTGTAGTGGATGACACGTTAATATGGCGGTCTGATACTCTAAGCCTAAATCAATGGAACATCGGATTTTAAACACTCAAAAATGGAAAAATTGGCCACCCGGAGGCCGGAAAAGACTCACCAGGAATGCCTTGTGGGTTTACATGTTGAATTTAATTAACTTCGGGGTGAAATAATGGATATTTATTTCTTTTAGAAGATGTTTTTGAGGACTCCATAGAAGTTGTTGTTTCGTTGGTGGAGATCTAGATCAGCTTTTCTCTATGGTATACTGCCATACAAATCTTTAAGGTTACCATTGGCCTATGGTATACTGCCATACAAATTTCTGTGGTTGCCATAGGCCAATGGTGACGTGCCATACAAATCCTTATGGTTACCATTAGTCTATGGTATACTGCCATACAAATCTTTATGGTAGCCATAGGCTTTTGGGGTTTTGCCATACAAATCTCTATGGTAACCATAGGCGTATGGTATCTTGCCATATAAATTTCTATGGTAGCCATAGGCTTATGGGGTTGTGCCATACAAATCTCTATGGTAGCCATAGGCTTATGGTGTTGTGCCATACAAATCTCTATGGTAACCATAGGCGTATGGTATCTTGCCATACAAATTTCTATGGTAGCCATAGGTTGCCATAGATTACCATAGGCTTCTCTATGGCAAATTTTCCTAAGGGTTATAGAACGAACTTAGAATATTATAAACAAGTTTAATTGAATGAATCAATGAATATAAAATCTAACAGAAAACATCCAAAAATATTAATTAGTTACTTAATAAATAAGGAACTTTTCATATTATTCCGTATAAGTTAGCAGAAAGGAAATAGAATCTCTTTTCTGTGTAAATGGAACCCTTAAGAGTACTAATGTGGAACGTGGTAGGTTTAACATGGAACACTTAAGGGTTTCAAATGTAGTAATACGAATAATGCAAGGTGTTTCTTATAGAATATTCTCCATAATAAACACTTCATATTTTTATCAAGCAATCAAACGGATTTTGATGTAATAATCTCCTCAAAATGATTCATTAGTTTTGTTTTTTCTCGTTTAACTATTCGATTTCAACTCTAATACACCTACTGCTTTTACTTTATTTTTAACAAGGATTCTAAAGACACGCATTAAGGGTGGTGATCACTATTACATTAGCCAAAGAAACAGCAGAGGAGTCAAACAGTTCCTCTGCGAGTGAAGTTTTAAATAAGTACGCATCTGGATTATATTCCTCTGAAAAAGCTACATTTGAAACTCTTTAAAAAATTTGATGCGCCGATCAAAGTTGCTAATCAAAGCTTTCAGAAACTGTATTATTTATTTTTATTCAAAATTTAAACGGGCTGTTATTTGGTAAGGAAGTAAAACCTTTGCTATGTAACTTTTTCAATACAGCAGTAGTTTTAATGTTTGTTTGTTTTTTTTTTTCTTTTGCAAACTAAATAGCAAAGGGTGAGTAAAATCAGATATATGTCTTATTTGTTTGCAAATATATATCAAGGGGAAAAAAAGATTTACATCCATAATATTTACGCAAATGAAGATTAAGGAGCGGTGGCTCAGGAGATAGAGCATTCGCCTTCCAATGAGGTGAACCGGGATCGAATCCCAGCGATGTCTTGTCGATGCGAATTCCCCACCCGACTCGAACTGACCACAGTGCAGACATAAAATATCCTCAGTGGTAGACGGATCATGGATTAGAGTCCCCTTGCCATCAAGCTAACAGTGGGAGGTTTTCGTGGCTTTCTTCTCCGTGTAACGTAAATACGGGTTAATTCCATCAATAAGTCCTCCATGAAGGCAAATTTCTTCCGATACTTGATCCATGAGTTCCCTTGTCTTCTGTAATAGGTTCATAATTACAAGGCTACGGAGTTAAACATTAATAGACGTAAACCCAAAATTGGGTTGGCTGTTCAAATTCAGTTATAAATTAAAATTGAAATAATGACGGTTGGATTACCATCTGTCGCATTTTGGCAGACTACTAAATTTGGAAAAATTATAATGAAGTAGAAAAACTGTTTTCCCCGAGAGTTTATTACACAGTAATGATGAGCCGTGTTGAAGAAAAACAATTCCTGTCCGTGCGCTCTCTTCTCTGTCATGGGCATTACCCATTCTTACCCCTTAATTTTCACTTATTTATTAAAACCGTAATTTAGTCAATTCCAACTACATTCTAACGCGATGAATCTCGTAAGAAACTTTCTTTTTCAACAGGAGAAAGTTTTTTTTTAATTTTTCTTCAAAGCCTTTTAATTTTTCACATAACATACGATTTTTAATTTTTTACTTTTAAACGTGATTGGATTTACTTACATTTCAAGTTCTTTGGCATTGGTCCCCGGCCTTTGCGGCCATTTTTTGCCCTATTCTCCCTGCTCGAGACTCGACGGCCTGGAGTAGCTGTAGATTGAGACTGAGATCTACTTGAGCTTGAGCCCCTGACTGATAAGCCTCTCTCCTCATGTTGCAGCTCAGTACCATGTGCCCATTCTGCTCAAACTGAAAACAGTCTTGACCTAAAAGAAACACAATTCAATAATGCAGCGATTCGTAAATACAGATTGAACAAATTTTTATTTGATATTTAATAGAGAATCCAAAATCCATCTGTATTAGATTATAATTTCTTAAAACTCTCCCAGAAGTAATATAGCTAACACGAATTAACCGCATATACATGTCAAAGTTGTAATGAAATACAGACACAGACTCTGAATTGAAAACATGTGGCATATTATTAAGGTACCTGAATATATTTTTTTTTGGCCAACTATGATTAGATCCTCATACAATAAAAGAATTCATGAATTTCAATTTTGTTTCCATCATAACTCGAGTAGAAGTTGTGATAATTTAAAAACCATTGACCCGTAGGACGGCATGCGTCGTGTATAAATCAAATTTGTTCTTGGAAGGCTCCGTCGTAATATCAAATGATGGGTTTTTTTTCGATTAATATGATATTTTTATAACTGCTGGGAATTTGCAACTGTTACTCATGACTGTTAAATCCTATCTAAATCCAGTGGTGCCTACACTTATTTTAAAAATGGCACAAAACATACATCAATCTGAGGAAAAAACACAGTTTTGTGAAAATAAAAACAGTTTGTAGTTTAATTTTTTAATATTTTAAAATTTATTCGAAAGCTGCATTACCAAGGCTCATAAAAATTTGCAAAAACTGAGAAAAAGGCAGTGATTTTGATAATTTTCCTCTAGGTGGAAAAATGTCGCAAAATTGGCGATTATTAAAAAAGTTTAATAAATTTTTTAAAATATCTAAGTTATTTGTCTGTTCTAAAGTTCAGATAATTCTTCATGGCAAAATTATATATAGTTTAAAATTATCTCATTGCTTCAAGTGGAAGGTAATGTGACTAGCGCTATATAATATCGATATAGCAACACTAGACCCATCAAACCTGGAGAGGTAAGTGATTATTCATTCAGGATCGTGGTAGCCCAGTGATTAGAGCATCAGAACCCGGGCCAGAGGGGTTGGGATTCGATCCTCAACTCCACTAAGACCCACCGAGTAAATGCGACATACGTGATCGCAAAATGTGTCGAACCTAAAATACTGTTTTCGATCGATGAGTAGTACGATGGGTACAGGAATCTGAAGAAGATTCCCTTCCCCGTCAGATCTGTGTCTAAATTGAGGAAGCAGTGACCTCACAATTGAGATTCATTCTGCAGGGCATCAAAACTGTGATTGCATGCCTTTGGATTATCCTCAGAGATTGCCTCATCCGTCGCCAATATACTGTTGTGCAACTCTAGTGAGGTAAAGTATCTACATTCAAGTACTAATGTGAAGTGGATAGATTAATGTGGTTGCCTGAAATCATATTTATTGCGAAATCAGTTTTGGTAGTGCGTTCTTGAAATGAGTGACACTAATAAGAAACCGCGGTGTGTTATCGCGTGACTTTGCTTCAGACTTTATCGAACCAATATTATGTCGATAAAATCCAGGATCTTCAGTTTTCTCGTCGATTAATCGTCGATTGACGATCAGAATGATCGGAGAACAGTTGAGTTTGAATCCCCCCACCTTTCATCATATTTTGAACAATGTATTAAGTCCAAGGGCGTCGGCAGAATAATGCAAAAGGGGGTGCAACCCTCTAACAAACTAACCCCCCCCCATGAAAAAAAAATTTACAGATATTCTGTTATTACATTTTGTTTTGTTATTACATATACTTTCATGTGTTAGTCTTTTTCGCGATACATTTCTCAGGAATCAAAATTGGCCTAACTCTTCCAGCTACTACTTGCGCTATTGAACGCACTTTTAGTACAATGCGACGCATCAAAACATGAAATCGGTCTACAACGTCTCACCAGAAATTAAGTAATTTGTGCATCCTCAATGTGCATAAGAAAAGAATCAAAGATGACTCAGAAATCATTGAAAAAGTTATAAACAGATGTGGACAGCTGACAAGACGATTACAATTCCTGTTTGATTAAGCAATTTTTCAATTGTTATGTATCAATAATTACTTAATTATTTGTTTTTGAATAAAAATATTTTTAATAAAAATAATTTATAACAAAATTGTTTTTCTGTATCTCTTTAATTGTTTAAAAAAAAAGCCAGTGGGTGCAAGTGCACCTCCTTGCACCCCCCTGCCGGCGCCCTTGATTAAGTCTGAACTACGTGAAAGGATCGTGCCGGTAAGACCCAACGTCAAGAACAATTATGCATCACGACAATTGTCCTACAGCAATGTCAATACATTTGTTTTCCGCAAGTGGCTTAATTACTCACCTGGCTTGAGTACTTTTTTGTTTTTCCTCTTCTAGAGTTTGAAAATTTTCTCTTAGTAACTTTATTTTGGGACACTCAAAATTGTGCAACCGATAAGATAAAGGCTATTTCAATTTCCTAAATTCTAGCACTCTTATTAGGCAAGAGAACTATATAGTTTCCCAAGGGCACTGCTTTGAAGTAGACAATTTTTGGTTGTAATTCTATTTGAATGTTGTTGTTTTATGCCATTTGTCAAAGCTAACAAGCTTATTTAAAGGCAGAGGGGATATTTAAGTTACAACATTAAGTTACGAAATCAGACACAAAAACGTACTTTCTCTGCATTATCACACAGATTTTTTTTTTTTGACGGATTTAGATTTTATACTCCGAAAATATAGGGCCCAGTCGTAGTTTGGAAACTATAGTCCCCATACTTTGTTAACGAGAGCAGTACAAAATTCGGACACCTTCATGCACATTTTACTTTTTTGAATATTTAACCATATTTCAAAAACTTTTTAAGCGAATTGAAACATTTTTACACACAATTATAAAATTTGTTTATCTAAAGATTACTTCATTCAAAAAATTACTTTAAACAAATATTTACTATTTTTCATTATTCTATTTATTAAGAGTCCAAAAATTATGAACTATAAGGTATACAATTATTTACATTTTATTAAAAAATGCAATTTCATATGGAAAAATACCAAATTTAATTTGGGCGAAATCGGATGAATAGTTTCTGAAAAATCAAATTTCAAAAAAAAGTCGTATATTCAAAATTCAATCTTGATTATACTATTCGGAACTTTTCATGAACTATTCGACCCATTTCGCACGAACTCAGTATTCTGCCCTGTAAAATTCTTTAACTTTTTCCTTGTTTATTCTTAACTTAATTTTTGCATGTAGCATTCGTTAAAATGATGTAAAAAAGTGTATACATCGTAAATCAAATTTTTTTCCACCATTACTAAATAAAATAATAAAAAAAATAATAAACAGTTACTAGAAGTTTTTTGTTTTTTTTTTGCATTTTATCTTTAGATAAATGAATTTCATAATTATGTGGAAAAAATTTTCAATTCGCTTAAAAAGTTCTCGAGATATAGCGAGATACGCAAAAAGTAAAATTGTCATTAAGGGGTCCAAACTTTCAACCGTTCTCCTGACCAAACAATTGAGACCCTATTTTACCTCCCTATATTCCCTCCCTACATTCACTTATGTTCCCTCATATTTTGAAGCTCAGAAATCCAAATGTTACGAAAGAAAGGTATGTCTTTATTCAAGGAAAGTACGTACATTCTTCTGATTTCTGGTATCTCTCATATTTTAAAGTTCAGAAATCCAAATCTTTCAACAACAAAATGGGTATGTTTTTATTAAAGGAAAGTACTTATTTTTGTCTGATTTCGTAACTTAAAATATCGTCTGCCCTAATTAATTATCATATTCAAAGTTAGGCCCTCGAATCATTAATATTGGATCTAAGTACGTGCACATTCAATCATTAGATCCAAAAGTTATTCAGGCTGTGCACTGTATATATTAATTTAAAATTATTTCACCTATCTAAACATTTAATATGCCTTTGATAATAAAATTACACACCGTTTAATTCTTAAAGTAATGTTTAGTCATTTATCTCCCATACTACTTCTACAAAATAGATTCAGTCCAAAAATATATAATTCCATCAAAGGACATACAAGGGCAATAAAGTTAAAGAAATATAGCCAATCTTGCCAAATTCTGAACCAAAATAAATCAGCCTACTCCCAATAATTTTCAAGCAGAAGCCAAGAACTCTTAATCAAATTGCTAATTTAACCCCATCATTACAGAATAGCGTGAGACAGTTACGGCCCCAACATTATCGTAATATAACCCCACTTTTTCTTCTTTCTTCAAAAAAGGAATCAGTTTATCTAACTTGATTATTAAATGAATAATAGATACTTCTTTAAAGGTATGCGAGAGCAAATTCTCTTATATGAATAATGAGAAACCGGGTTATTTAAATGAGTTATGCTTTCTTACTACAGCTACTGGAATTTTCAGACTTGATTAATCTTGTCTGGAAGATTATGAAGTTGGTTCAATACATAACCGAAATTTCTTTAAATATATTGCATATTTTTAAACTCTTCATTAGTAAAAGTCCCTTCAAAATTCGGTAAAGGCTCATTTTCTCTAAATAGTGAGTTTTCTAACTACCAATATTCTTAGGCCCGAGTACAACTTGATTATTAAATGTTGTGAGTGATCACATTCTATTTATTATACTTTGTGGAATAAAAAAGGCAATAATGAAAAGAAAACACTGAGAAAAAGACCAAGAATTGCTATCTAGTCAAGTAGGGCATTGCTGCTGTTTAATTATTTTTCACTGAATTGAACAAAACCATCTTTAAATCGGTAAGCTTTGTAGTTCATAAGTTATTAATGTTTAGAGTAAAAACAGTAAAGATTTTGACATACATACTTTTATGTCTGACATTTGCTATCTAGACAAGTGAAATATTGTTTCCTGTATAATTTATTTTGCTCTGAATATTATAAAAAGAAATTCTCTACTCATACCTATTCTCGTGTTTGTCATTAATATAAGCGATGCATTGAATCGTATAGAATATTTTATGCTACAATTAGTTTTTGCTCCCTGTTTGCTCGTTTCACCTATCCGATGGTTACTACTCAATCATCGTCGCTTCTTTTTCTTAAAAGTCGATATTTTTCAAAAATAAACTCAGAAAAAAAATAAAGATCCTTTTGTTTATTAAAATATTTAAATTATTTTATCTTAAAGTAAAATCACAGTTTGTTAACATGTTCATCTTAACGATATCAAACTATTACATGGCTCTAAAAAGTAATCAACCGTATATATAAACTGCTGTTTGTAGAAAA
>NC_092206.1:95048841-95099979 GCF_043381705.1 Parasteatoda tepidariorum | reverse complement strand
TATATAAAGAGAGAGAAGAAAGAAAAAATCTCGTCATCAACTCACGTGATTATATCCGAAAAATATAGTGCATGTGTAGATTAAGGTTTCCAAAAAATTAAGCTTTCGAGAGAGAGAAACTTCTATTATTAGAGTCAATTTTTAAAACAAAACAGTAAATATATAAGCCTATGACACTTAAAATTGCAATGGCTTTCAAACAAATTAGAAGCTCAAAAAAATTAAATACTAATTGCATAAACAAAATAAGGCCATGTCAAATTTCAACTCTATTCAATATCTATTCAAATCTCAACTCGACCTGCAGGGTATTTTTTGCTACAAGTTTAATAATCATTAATTCTCGAACTAATATTGTCGAATGTCAATTTGTTTATTTCATCATAATTCCTATACATTTTTAAACACACTTTATTAATTTCAAATTTCTAAGTCTTAAAGTGTTTGCGCAACAGAGCAAACATTAAGTAGAAGTCATCAAACAAAAGCAGAGATGCTTATGTTTGTTCAATCGAGAGAGATATAGTTATGGATGTGAGAAATCGATTGATATCAAAATCAAGTCAATAGAATCAATAGTTTTGAGTTTAAATGTTTTATGCATAAAAAGCAAAATTTTTGACTAATACCTATTTACACATCTAACATTGCTATCTAGACAAACTAGGTACTGTTTCTCATTTATCATTTTATAGTAACAGTACAATAAATCACGATGGACCAACTTTTTTTAGAAGCAATAAGGGTTTTGTGTATAAGAAGTAAACTTTTGACTTATAACCCTTTTGTGCATAAAACCCCTATTACTTCTAAGCTATTAGATCTACCGACTTTTGATTGCATTGATTCAATCTCGCGTAAAAAAAACACTACTTCACTTGGTTACATAACAATGTCGAACGCATCAATCTAATTTTTTACTCGAAATTCATTATAACTTTTTACCTATTAGTCCTATTATACATAGCAACAATACCTCACCAACCTAGATATCAGTGCCAGATGCGTTAATAGGTATAGGTACAAATTTATATTTGAGATATAGATAAAATCTCAAACTTACAAACTATTAATCTGAAATTGGTTTCTCTCGGTTCAACATAGAGAAAATGCATTGAAAATAATACTCATTTGTCTAGATAGCAATATTAAAAATTTATCGTTAATTTATCTTCTCTCTTTACCCCCCTTGGATAGGTTCCCAAATATTCTCCAAAACTTTCGAAAGCTGTCAAATATGAACATTTTCCCCCCAAATCAATTTCCGGTTGCGATGAATTTAATATGCCCTCGATTACTTGGACGGAAGTATTATTTTTAAACTGCCAAAAATGGATTTTTAAAATGCAAATATAGAGCGATATTCAGGGATTGAAATTTCATTTTAATTTTTCTAAAGTTAAGAAAACCGCCATAAAATTAACCTTTCAATTTTTCCCAATTTGTAACTCAGTTTTTCTTTTTTTTTCGTTGTCCACCTGGGAAATGAGTTTTAATTGTGAGCATTTACGTTTACGCTTTCATTCTTATGACAGCTCATGCGTTTGATATTTCCTTTTTTTGTTGCATTCGTGAATAATCAACGAGGAATTTCTTTGTGGCCGTACGGGAGAGATCTATTTATAGATTTTCCATTAGTGTAAACAATAGAACAATAATATGCCCAGGAAACGAATAACGAATCATATGGTGATCGGCAATTTCGTCAAATACAGAATAGATATAAAATATTTTGGAAATCGTGCTTTAAGATGACAATAAAGTCTCTGTTGTTAAAACATTTATTAAACAAATGAAAAATCAATAAAAGATGTAAGAAATGAGAAATGGATGCTTAAAACGATACTTATGCACTTTTTTTCCAACTAAGAAATCGAAAAAAAATTCCAAATAGTAAAATTAATGTTTGTAAAATATCTGGAATGGCGAAGTAAAATTCTCCAAATAATGAATTTGGTAGGTCACAGCGACCACCCCTGACTACAGTATTATATAAGATAACAGTGACAGTCTGCATGATAACAGTGAAGAACAAATTTTTCGTTACATTTGTACGAATACTTGATCTCGTCCAATTCATGTGTGGAGAATTCGAATCTAAAATTAGTTTTGCTTCAAAAACTACAGATTTTTTTTTAATGATATTTTTATTTGAAATGTACCAGTTTAGAAATGTTATATTGTATATGACAATAGATCGCGTAAATGTGGCGACATATTTCTAGGGAAGTTAAGGCACATCATCAGGATTAAAATGGCATAGGAACCCGTGCCTAGAAATGTCGTCGTGTGCAGCTAGGTGTGCTTCTTTATTATGGACTGTTTAGAAGCACAGGAAGGAAAAATTCATAATAGGAAGAGGCGTATGACATTTTCGTTACATAAAAAAAAATGCAGCTGGGTCAGAGAAACTGACTACAGTTTTGAAATCAGCAATACATAAGTATCTAAGGTCTATTTAAAAAAATTTCATTCAACAAAAAACAATTTTTTCCCCACTGTAAATTATCCATAAAAGTAATGTCGACTCTAAAACACGGAAGTAATTTGAAAATCAGGATATTTTTTTTCTAAATTACAGTTTCGGTAAAAAGCATTTAATGACTTCCTGAAATATCTCTACATTCGTGTCACGAGTTGGCAACTCAAAACAAATGCACGACTTTCGAAACTTAATAACTTTTTCTCTTCGAAAAAAAAGAATAACTTCAATCTGAACAAAGTGCCAGAGTATCTTTTTTCTTTCTTTTTCATCGGGGAAACTTAAATGTAAATCAAAACTGAATGGCGACTTTTACGTAAAATATGCAAAAATCCGACATACATTTACCTTTGAGCGGAATTAGGGTTTTGAATTATTCATGGTCGTGTGCAGAACCGTAATTTATGGAACCCCCTCTAATAGGATGGAAAATTACGATTCTGTACATTGTTTTCGTTTGTTTTTTGTTGATTAATGAAAGACATGCCAACGAAAAACTTTTCACTCAGAAAACCCTTCTAAAGAAAAGGGTTTAAGAGATATCTTGCTTTATCATCGAGAATTGATTTGTTAGCTAAGGTCAAGTTCTGGTCAAGCAAATAGAAAAAAACATTGAAATTTAGGATTTTTATCACATTTGAAAGCTTTTGAGCCTATGCTTGATCGAAGTAACTAATTTTACAACCGTCGTTGAACACCGGCCCAATTTTTTTGGGCTTACGACTGTACTAATTTTCAATTCCACTGCCTTGTAATTTCGAACGCTATCCAGAACATAGGAGAACTCCTGGATCAAGTAATGGAAGAATTTTGCGCTCATTGACGACTTTTTGGTGGAACAAACCCGTATTTGCGTTACATGGAGAAGAAAACCACAAAAACCTCCCACAGTTAGCCTGACGACAAGGGGACTCTAACCCTTCATCCGTCTACCACTGAGGATATTTTACGTCAGCATTGTGGTCGATGTAAGCCGGGTGCGGAATTCGTGTTGCTGGAATTTGAAACCGGGGCACCAGATTGGGAGGCCACCACTCTACCCCCTGAGCCACCGCGGTTCTAATTGAACTATTTAATCACTTTCATTGAACAGCTGACCCAATTATTGAGTTTACGACTACCAATGTTTAACTCCGGTACCTTGTAATTTTGAACCAGATCCAGAAGAAAAGGGAAATCCTGGATCTCGTATTGGAAGAAATTTGCCTTCGTGGAGGACTATATTTGATGAAACTAACCCACATTTGTGCTACATGGTGTAAAAATACATAAATTTCAAAAGTAAATTTATTTATCTCATTTTATAAATTATTTAAAAAAGAAATAAATATGAATTCTATGCAGCATTTTAAAAAATATTCTCTAAAGAATCTTTGTGTGAGAATTTTTGCTTTTCCTCAAATGGTTTTGAACAATTTCAATGTTTTGTTCAAATATATATGGAAAGTTTATTTCTTCAACTGTTATGTTGTAATATAAATGCAATTTTAAATTTAAAAAAATAATACCTTAACCTCTAATAGTGCATATATAAATTGAAATGATTATTTACTTAGTTAATTATAATACTATTTCCAAAGATTCGGTGAAAATTGTATAATTTAGTTTTAAGGATTCGGTGAAAATTTCATAATTTAGTTTTAAGGATTCGGTGAAAATTGTATAATTTGTCTTTAAGGGTTCGGTGAAAGTTGCATAATTCGGTTTTGAGGAGTCGGCGAGAATTGTATAAATCGGTTTAAGAATTGGACGAAAATTATATAATTGGGCTTTAAGGCTTCGGTGAAAATTGTATAATTCAGCTTCAACGATTCGGTGAAAATTGTATAAATTGGCTTTAAGATTTCGGTGAAAATTGTGTAATTCAGCTATAAGGATTCGATGAAAATTGTATAAATTAGCTCTAAGGATTCGGTGAAAATTATATAATGCGGCTTTGCAGTTGGAGTCGAACATTTCATCGATCGACTCCACACTTCTAAAATTAGTCCCAGCTGGTAAGTTGAAATCATCTACGAAAATTGATCATTTCGTAAATCATTTAATCATTATTATCAAGTTTCATTTGTTTAATGTTGTTATTTAAAAATCGATTTAAATTTGAAATTGCCCAAAAAAAATTTTATTACGCAACATAGAACATTTTCAAAAGGGCTGAGTAATCTTTGCGTTACGTACACTTAAGTGAAAACGGGTGGTAATCAAAATTCTATTGTCAATCTGTTGCATTAAGCAATAACTTAATACTCTTAAGCTTAACAACAACTTTGCTTAACCCTCCCGGCCCTCAATACCCAAGTGGGTTGCTCCGACTGATTTTAAAAAATTTAGCGTTATCACTTCTTCTCAAAAAGATTCAATTCGATTGCTGTTGATTTAAATTCTAAATCGTGCCCTAATAAACTTCATAAAACTCTGAATTGAAACCTTTGAAGTCTAATCATTTTATAACCATCGTGGTCCCAATTTTTAATTTTACGACTACCAGTTTGACTACCAATGTTCAAGCCTTGTAATTTTGATCCGAATCCAGAAGACGAGAAAACTCCTTTATTAAGTAGAAGAACTTTGCCTACGTGGGAGACTTTTTGAGAGAACTAACCCGCAATTTGCGTTACATGGAGAGGTAAACCAAGAAAACTTCCCACGGTTAGCTTGACAGCAAGGGGACTCTAACCCATGATCCATCTACCACTAAGGATATTTTACATCAGCACTGTGGTCGGTGCGAGCTGAGTGAAGAATTTCTGTCGACCAACCATCGATGGGATTCAAACCCGAGTCACTTCGTTGGGGAAGGACGCCAAGACAAAATTAAATATCTAGAAGAATCTCTAAAATTAATTGATGAAGGTTACAGTACTAGCTGAATACCCGTTCCTCGCAAGGGGTGAATAAAAAATAAGTAAAAAATTAATAAATCAGTGCTGAATGTAATGAATCAGTTCTACGAAAATTTATTAAATAAAATGAAAAATTGAAAAAAGATGTAAGAATTGAGAAATGGATGTCCAAAATGATACTTATGCACCTTTTTTCAACTAAAAAGTCCAAAAAAAAAAATTCTATGAATTTCAAACCCGGCTCACACCGACTCCAGTGCTGACGTAAAATATCCACAGTGGTAAACCGGTCATGGGGTAAGACACCATTTGCTTTGTGAGGTTTACCTCTCCAAGTAACGTAAATGTAGGTTAGTTCCATCGAAAAGTCCTCCAGGAAGGTGAATTTCTTCCTATATTTGATCCCGGAGTTCCCTTGTTTTTTGGATTGGGTTCAAAATTACAAGTCTTCGGAATTGAACATTGGTAGTCATAAAGTCTATATTGAGTCAGCTGTTCAACGACGGCTAAAAATAAAATTTGGCGTGGTAAGGTCATATCTGACTCTCGTGTCATTAAAGATTTCATTCAATCCAATTCCGCTATTTTTCAATAAAGCAAAGGTAGTATTGTTGGAATGCAATTTCTGGATCGTTACAAACCATTGCCTTCTTTAACCCAGCAGTTATAACGACAAGCCATAGATTTGCCGCTACTTTGCTGTAGCATCTTGTGAATAATTTATAAAATATTGGCTAATTTTACACATTTTATGTGAGACAAGCTATCTATGCATTTTCTAAAATCAAATTGAGAAAAAATTGGTACTTGCGTAAAATCCTGCCGATTATTTTTGGCAAAACCAAAAAAGGGCACCAAACAACAGGATTTTTCGATAACAATGAGGAACCATAAACCAAATTGTAGCTACATGATTATTCTTTTAAGGTTTTTCATTGAAATAACTTTTTTATTTCCGTTATTAAAACATATATATTCTTTTTTAAAAAATAAACTTTTTGTTTTAATTTCCATTAATTAATTGTTCAATCAATTAACGAGAATTCGTTAATTTGCATTCATCATTTTAATTCCATTGCACTATTTACAATATGAAACGGTATCAATGTGGCAGGACTTATGCCAACTCTCCTGATCGACGAGGTTTTGCACGAGCACCTAAAAATGCATATCAAACGTAGAAGAAATTAACGCAAAAGTAATACATTCGAAATAGATTAGAAAACTGGATGAAAAATAAGAAAATCTCAGTAAATTGAACAACGTCAAAAAAAGAAAGAAAGAAAAAATGAGGCAATTAGTAGTAAGCACTACACAAAGTGATTTCAATAATGCAACATTCTTTCCTAAGTAATTAGATGCACCGCAAAGGATGCTGGGAAATTTCTTTTTTGGAAAAGTAATTTCCTTGAATAAACACAATGACAAATGCATCAACTTTTCTGTCTTAATTAAACATAACCAAAGAGTAATTAAAATTGCTCCCTAATGACAGTAATATGTTTGACAAGTACGCCAACAAGGTAAACATAATTAGCGCTAATTATTTAGTGGCATGAAAAGAAAATGTATTCCGCTTTTATCAACACAGCCATAAGTAAACAATGTTCATTTTCAATAAATAACTGGGCATGTTATGTCATGTTGGCTTAAATTAGAAGCTAATTATCTTTAAGAGTGACAACGATTTTCTTCCTCTTTTACACGTTTCCTTAATCTTATACAACTTATTGGTTTTATCCAAGAATTTGGAGTAGGATTCGAAGAAAAATATGCACAAGTCGAAGTCGTAAAACTTTCCTCATCTCCAGTTAGTTAAAAGTTGTTTAAAAAAATCTGTATGTCAAAAAAAAGAGGTTTTTGATCAAATGAAAATATCAACAAATATTTATAATTATCTGAACAAAAAAAAACTGAATATTAAGACAAATATTTAAATTTTAATCAATCGCAAATGTATTTTTAGACCCAATGTTATGTACTGTAAGAACATAATTTCCAAAATTTATTTAGTACGTTTTCGAACAAATAATTGATTTATTGAATTATTGATTTGATTGAATTATTATATAAATAAATTATTAGTTAGTTATCTTTTGATTTATAAGTTCTAAAAACCAAATTTGTTTCGCTAAGATGAATATTCAATTAAAAAGATGTGAAAGTGTATCATTAATAATAGATTTTATTGTATCAAGTATCATTTATAATAGTTTCCTAGTTCATTAACTTTCACTAGACAATCTTGTATATAGGAATAAGATGCGTGCAAGATTGCGTCTGAGATATTAAAACATTATCTTATAATATTTTTACAGAATTTCTGTATTTTGTACAAATGTATTTTTTAAAATGTATTTAAGTAACTTTAAGTTGGAGTCTAATTCGAACATTTCACCTACCGGCTCCGCAATTAGATAATACCAATTTTATATCGGGTTTTAGCGGAAAAAACTTACAAATTGGTGAAAAAATTTTATTTATATTAATATAAAAATTTATATAAATATTAACATCGAGCCCCTAATTAAAGTTACCCAAACTTTTTCCATATGGATGGTGTTTTCAGTAGAAAAGTAAACAATCTCGAGCTCGGGACCTACTCTAGTTCCGGTTAAAAAGTTTGCAGCTGCTCACTACACGTTATTTTGATAGGCGATGTTTTCAAACGGATAATTTTGTTTTCAATAAAAGAAATAAATTAGATAATTTCTGAGCTCAAATCTGCTGTATTTCATAAAATATTAATGTTATAATGTAATTCTGGGGAGTTTGGAGTGAAAATTTGTTTTAGTTATTTTGTTATTCATTATTAAAAAAGGTGACATGGCTGCTAGATTTGGAATAACTCGCTTTTTTGGCAGTCTTGATTTGGCCTCTTTCCATTTGTTTATTACTGTTTGTTCGTGTTGCAAGCTGTGCACCATCTTACGTTAGTGTTAACACTTTTAGTATTGTAAACACAAGTATTGTTAGCTTTGTTGACATAAGTAATAAGTAATCAAATACATTGTTTACAAGAATCTCAAAACACAATGATGCCAAATGGCTTTAAAATACAACTGAAACAGTAACCCGGAAATTTAGGCAGTCCCGAGCTCGCAGCGTTCCCTAGTGCAGAAAACACCATCCATATTTATTTTTAATGAAAAGAGAATTTCAAAAGACGGAAAATCATACGCATTTTTGTTAACTTTTCAAAGTAGTTTTAAAATTTAATAGCTCTGAAATCAACTAAAAATGTTCAAAAATATATAATTTTTATTATTATTATTATTCATAAGAGTATGTGGCTGAAGACCCGAACAAAATCTACCACTATTTCATCTGCACTTGTGGTAGATAACTAGGAGTTTGAAAGAGTTTCCAGTTTTACCTACCTTGGTTCAGTGATTAATGATATTAACAATATATCAGAAAAAATTAACTCAGGGTACCAAAAGGAAATAAATGTTTTTACTTATGCCAATACTTATTCAAGAAAAAACTTCCTACTGAGGAAATCAAGTTAAAAATCTCTAAAATAGTAGTCAGACCTATAGTTACGTACTGCAGTGAAACTTGGACTGTAACAAATAAAGACGAATCTAACCTACTAATCTTCGAAAGGAAAATTTTGAGAAGAATTTTTGGATCAACTAAAGTAAATACACAGTGGAGAATAAGAAACAATGGTGAACTGGATCATTTTAATCAGATGAAAAAACATAATTCGCTTTATTAAAGCCTGTGGTTTGGCATGTTTGGGGCATATTGAAAGATTAAATGATGATAGAAATTTAAGAAAACGTTTAAAATGGAAACTTTTGAACTCGAGACCAAGAGGAAGACTGAAAAAGAGATGGGTGGACCACCTTAAACTGGAAGTTAAAAGGTAAATATAGAAAAAGTTAGGAACTACATTGTTCGGCATGCCAAGGCTCAAAGCGGGCTGTGGTGCTAGAAAAAGACGCGATAGGGAAAAAAATTAGATTTTACTGCAACTAATTTCTGCATAGCATTTTACCATCAATATAAACTACTAGTGGGCTGCGCCCCCTGCTCGCTAACCCCCGAAAATTGCTATGCAATCTTATATGGTTTGCTTCGCAAACCAAGCTCGCTTGGCTCGCTACTAACTTAGGTACATTGTAAATGCACAAAATTCTAAGAATTCAAAACAATCATTCAAATCCATATAAAAAAAAAAAATTAAAAATTTTTAGTACATACTAAGTCATTAAAATAAATTTGAATTCAAATAAATGACATGTAATTCGTTAAACCTATTAGAAATGTGCAATAGTATAATTCGTAATATAAATCAAAAATCGTCAAATAAATTCATAATATATAAATTAGTGAAAAAAAGCGCTTTCGACAAAATACTAAAATAGAGATCTATCGACAAAAACTACTCACTTCTGCCTTGCTTAATAGTATGAGATTGCCGCAGCTGATGCTCTCTGGTTATTTCAGTTTCCGTTTTTAAAAGCGCTATATGTTGAGCCACCTCAGCTAGATTTGGCATGTAACATTTTTAGCGGCTATCATTGGTCGATTTGCCGCGTAAGAGAAATAGTAACGTAAACAAAACAAAGCAAACGTTGCCACCGGCGGAAAAGAAATACAGCCAAAATTTGGGAGCCACGTAAGCGAATTATATATATTAGATTAAGTCACTCCAACATCTAATAGAAAATTTAAACTCTTATTATTAACTTAGATATTTAAATAGCTATTTTACTTTAATACTTATACATACATACGTTAACTGAAGGCATTTTTAAAAATCATAATAAAATTAAATACAATTTATTAATAACAAAATTTAACTTATTTTCAAATAAGTAAAAATTTATATTAATTATAAAAATAATTTTAAAATAAATATTAATTTTATTAGTTATAAATAATTAGTAATAATATTTAATACTAGTTAAATATGTTTATGATAAAGTTTGTATGCTTATAACTCCAGTGCCCTCAAGCAACACTCAATAGAAACGATTGGTACATACAGTAGATTTAAATAATTGACACTCTACGATATATTATGTACTGTCTCTGTCATATTTTTATATACTTATGTAAGATTACATTTGTAGCATGAATGAATGATAATTGTTTGTGATTTGTTGTTGTAGGGTTGAGTTAACCTTCATTTTAATAAGAATTATTGAATTAAGATTGGATTGTATGGATTTTTGTCAATGTTTTAAGATTTTTGTCAATGTTTTAAGATTTTTGTCAACATTTTAAGAATTTTTTCACATTGCGCATTTTATAGACAGGGTGCGTAGCCAAATCTCTCAATAAAAAATAAGCACCTTTAAAGTACTTTTTAAGCACTCAAAAAATGTAAAATAGTTTTCAAAGACTTTACATGATCATGATAAAATAACTATAACTAGAGTGCCTAGAGTAAAAGAGTGTGGACAAGGGAGAAACGATTCCTGATTGGTGGAAGGAAATTCGCCATTGGAATTGCACGGAGTGAAAATTATCTGACTCAAAAAATTTATGTTCTGTATTAATAAATGCATGTAATAAGTTCATTACTTACTACTTTTCAATAAGAAACTTCACAGTTACAGTAAATGTTAAAATTATGGCTGAAAATTTGGATAGTTGTTAGTTATTCGAATTTATCCTTATTATCACTTACTTGCGTGCATATAAAATTATGTTTATCTCATTGTAAAGAGAACAAGGTGATGAAATAACTAATGGTTAGATAAGAATAAATGTATTTACTTTTAATGCACATAATTTCTATCTAAATTACTTATAAATTTTAAGATTTGAGCATCTTTTTATCAAAACTTCAGAAGTGCAGAGTTTGGCGATATTACTTTGACATGTTGGCGCGTTACAATGTTCGCGTTACAATGTTACAATGCGCGTTACAAAGTAGCATTTGTTTACTTTTCGTTACCAACTGTATAAAATGCTAGTTTGTTTTAAATTTCAACTAATTATGGAAATTTTTGTTTACAATTTGTTGAAATAAACAATACCTTTTCAGGTGAATATGCGATAATTTTTTCCTGAAAAAGTAATAAATAATAATAAATTATATAATTTGTATTATTAATTATTATTTCTGAAATAAATGGCATAATCATTATTAATTTTTATATTTTATTTAAGGCATTTATTAAAAGCTGAAGTCTTTTCATTAGTCTTTTTTTTTTTTTTTTTTTGACGTTAATTTTTTAACAATTTCAGATGCTAGACAATGTTTCTTAAAAAATCTGTAATATCATGTGCTTTCCAATCTTAAAGTTTATAATATTGATACTTTAGTATATACTCTTAGAATAACAGAACCTTCAGAATAACACCAAATGAGCGAGTGGCGCCAATTTCGGTGTATCATCTGGCAACCCCCTTGGACAAAAATATGACGGCAGCGCATGCGCTCTTGGATATTGTCATCACTCTTTTCAATACAGGCACTCTAACTATAACTAGTTTCTGACAAAGAGCTCTTTTCTTAATTGTATTAGCCACGATAAAAAAAAAATGATTGAGAATATTTTGCAAATGAGTTGCACACGAAAGTGCAAGAATCTCACCGAACCCGCTCAGTATACGCACTCCCAAGTATTTCATCAAACATGTAACATGATTGGGGTGCTATCATACGTTGCGAGTGGCCGGTACGCCGAAATGGATTGTGGTTGAATGATTTATGAAAACGAATAGAACAAAGTGAAAACTACGCTTTTGCATGATACACAGCGAAAATCGACACGGTAAAGGAAAAAATATCGATTTCGAAAAGGAAAAATTAAGCACTTTTTAAATACACCCCATGAAAAAAGCACCTTTAAGGGCTTATAAAAACGAAAATCAAAAATAAGCACCTTTAAGCACTTTTTAAAAACGCTACGTAGCATGATAGAAACATAAAATTTTCTAATAAATTCCAAATCTCTTATTTTTTACTTTAGTTCTATTATACGTAAATAGTCTATTCCATTCTACCTGTCTATTTCTTCTCTTTCGTATAAAAAATTCTACTATAAAAAGAGAAAAAATTTTTAAAAATCCACATTATTTACCCTTTTTCTCCACTATACGCTTTTCTTACATTTCTCCTTAGTTTAAAAAAATAAATAATGCATGCCATCTATGTTAATATAAATTATATTGAACAACTGAAATAAATATTAAAAAAATACAAATGGTAAGAAATTAAAAATGACTCTCACATTTTTTGGATTATATTTATTTGATCCTAACTTTTTAATAATGGAGGATTTTTAATGATTTTGAACGAAAATAATTTTGTTTGACAAATTGAAATAAATAAACCTATATATTTAAACTTATATTCATGAAATAAAATTTTAGCAACCTTAATTTGGAAGGAAATGGTAGGTACCAAAGCTTATAAGATATCTTGACATTTTATATGAACAAATGTGTGCAAATAATTAATAAAAAAGAAAACACTTATGGACACTTAACTGAAAATATATTAATGATAGAAAATGTTCTTAATATAAAACTCGCACAACTTTAACGAAGAACAAATTGTAGGTAGATACTTTATTTACGTCGCACTAGGGCTGCTCAATGAGCTATTGGCGGCGGTCTGGGAAGCATCCCTGAGGATGATCCGCAGACATGCCATCACAATTTTGATCCTCTGCAGAGAGGATGGCTCCCCTACTTTGGTACCCTGACGACTTGCACGCGAAGTCGAACACTTTACTGTAGAACAGTTTAACGAGAACTGATACTGCGTACCTTCGGTCCCCACGCAGGCTGATCAAAGTGGTCACCCACCTGCATACTGACCGCATCCAGTGATGCCTTCGGTGTTCTACTAGGAATCGTGTCTTTACGATCAGTTCACTGCGGAACAGAAACGAAATGGCATCATGTTTTATCGAAAACCATCTTAAAATGATTTGCAAACTGCATGAGCTCAACAGTGGTGGAATGGATTTACCAATATTTGCCGCTTAACTTAGCGAGAATTCAGTAATTTATTAAAATCAAAATTTCTTTTTAAATTGCACTGATTTTACCCAGAATATTAATTAATTTCATCGCAAATGAAAGTGTATCCAAGTTTAAGTAAAAGTATTTTAATTGGTTTTAGTACAACGCATGCCTTTAGCGGTTGAAGCGGTTAAATATTTTTAGTTTTTTCATCAAAATTAGCAGTTTTATGCAAAAGGAAATTGTTTTAATTGTTATAAAACATTAAAGTGTTCATAAAAAAAATTTCAGTTGTAATAAACTACGCAATGTGTTATGGTATATGTTAAATGACTCTCATTTTTTTCCCCATAAGAAGAATCTCCACAAATATCCTATGTTACATGCTCTTTTAAATGAGTAAGAAACTTAAACGTTTTATGGATGATTCTTCCCCAAATTAATCAATGGTAAAACATCTGGTCTTGGTATTTAGTTTATTTTTGGCTCATAGGTAGAACTCACAGAATGTATGAAAAATATCAAGATTTCATAATTGTATGAAAATATGAAGGTTTCAGATTTGTAAATTCACAAAATTTCAAAGATGCATAACTCCAAAATAAATGGTTAAATAAACCATTTATTTTTGGAGTTATGCATCTTTGAAATTTCGAAAATTTACAAATTTTTGCAGTTTTTAATTTTTAAACACATTTAAGTTGAGAGTTAGTTGAGACAACCTAAAGAGCTAAATTTTGTGTCATTTTGACCACTTTTCAATAGCATTTTATAAAATATGTTACATGACTAAGTTTTTATTAAAATTAAATTTATAAAAAGAGAAAATTAAATTCTTAAAAAATTCAAAATCAAAGTTCTTAGAATTTTTTTTTTTNTTTTTTTTTTTTTTTTTTTTTTTTTTTTTTTTTTTTTTTTTTTTTTTTTTTTGATAAACGTGAAAATTTTTAAGATGATATTCCTATAGCATCATAAAAAATAAAAAATTTTAATTTAACAGTGACCAAATCTGCAGTAAAAACCACATTATCTTCCATCAATTTGGTCAATTTAGTTCAATTTGATCAAAAAAAATACCATACTCATGTTACTACATGATTTATGTCATTGTTTAACAAGAAAAAAAAATTTTCCTTGTGATCATATCTTAAAATTTGTCACATGCATGACTTAAAAGATGTTAAATAAAACTATATTTTTTCAAAATATTTTGACTTTGAGATTTTACAATTTAAAATTTTTTTAATAAATTTATATTTATGACTAACTAGGCCATGTTACATGTTTTTTAAAATGCCATTAAAAATGCCATTAAAAATAAAATAACACAAAATTTAGCTTTCTAGGCCAAATAGTTCTAGCAGTTGTTTACATATTCTAAAACTGTAAATAATTAGGGAATATTCAAAATTTCAAAAATTTATAACTCAGAAACAAATGGTACAAAGACTATGAAATTTTCAAGAATTTTTTAAATCCTAAATTTTTCTGATTAAAAGCAGGTTTAACAAGCAAACCAAAAATAATTGAATTCCAAATTGTTGACCCTTAATTTTTTTAATTAGTTGATTTGATGTGGAATTATCCCTATAAGAACATAAAACAGAAAATATAAATAATTGATAAGAAACAAAGGCAATAAATAAAAATCAAATAATAAATTTCAATATTTTAATATGAAACAAGACAAACAATACTCAAGGTTATCATGCTGAGTAACACAAATAAAATAGTTACAAAAGAAAAACATAAGAAATTCAGATCTATAAAAGCATTTCATGAACAAAATTCAGCAAAGCACAAACTAAAATAATACAAAACAAAATATAAATTAAAAACAAATAATTAGCTAAAAGGGTAAAAGAAAAATTATAATTGCACAGCTTGGAAAAAAAAGTCAAAATTATAACCTGTTGCTAGAAATAAGTAACGAAATCAAATTTCCTGTGCCTATATTTAAAATTCAATAAGGAAATCAAATAATAACATTGCACTTAATTTCCTTTTTTTTTTACGGCATATTTTTTGCTTACCTACTCCATCAATCACCAAGGCATTTCAAAATTAAAACTGCAGTTGTTTTTATGTTTTCAGTATTATTTAGTTTAAACTTAAAAAAAATAATATAAATTTTGTAATCTAAAATGCAATTTATCATTCGACAAAAACTAAATTGCTTTATATCCCTTCTAACAAAAAGTCTAGAGATTTTAAACCATCACTTCCATGAAGTTATGCATTTCATTGCAAACTTCATTTCTTAATAAATATCAGATTTTTTATTTTGTGACATGTTTATACAAGTTTATTATTAACCTTTCATGTGTGAAAAACTGCATGATGTTTTCGATACATGAAATAAAAATATTTGTAGCAGAAAAAGCTGAATCTCCTCAGGTAATTTAGTTCTAGGAAAAAAGTAATTAGCAAGTAATTTTCAGTTTTTTTAAGTGGTTTTTATCTTAGCCAAATGCTATATCAAAAGTAAAATTTCATAGGAACTTGATCCAGATCTTTTCAGTTTAGCGTCAAACCAAAAGTAAAAACCCAAGTCCTAAGTGACACTTGAAAACTTTCATGTGCGCTTGTCACAGGTTTAAATACAGTTTTTTTAAAATATTCAAATGTACAAAAAAAATGTACAGAATATTTCTTTAACTTTCAAAAACATAAACACATTAATATCTGAAGATAAAACAGAACCACATTAATACCTGAAGATATTAGAAAATAATACATTCAACCGTAAAACTTCTTTATGTAACTGAACTTGATTTTGTTTGACTTCTGATTTAAATGCAAAATTATTGCTCTAAAAAATCCTGCATTTGAAACTTCATAAAAGGTGAGAAATTTTCAAATTTATATAAGCTTTTGTAAACTTACTTAACTGAGAAATAGGTGCAAAGTTTTTTATACAAATAAAGAAACATTATGTAACACATTATGTGAAACATTATGCTTATAAATTATCCTTCAAAATATTTCACCATTAATGGTAATTAAATTAGTTTTTTTAAATAGTGTCCCCAATAAAATACAAAGAAACCTTAGTTAAGCAGACACTCTTGGAACCGAAAAAATTTTCCGTTTACGAGAAGGGTACCCTAATAATGATGTTTAACACCATAATATGTTTTTAGAATATTTTCAATGATATAAAAATAAATGAATAATCTACAATAAATATCTACAAGGATATTTATTTGAACTTTAAAAAAAAATTATATATAAAGAGAATGTATATGAAAAAGTTTGGATGTAAATACATAATTCTAGATGTAGCTACAGATAAATGAATATAATTTTCCTATTAACACAGATATTCAAGTTAGTCATATGATACCGAATAGGAGATTTTAGTTGTAAGTCGGTTTCAATTATTAGGGTTTCACCCCCTAACACCTACCTATCACTTGATTAATATCTACTTGAAAGTTAACCTCCAGCGATTCACAGAAAGAAAAAGAAGAAAACAATACATACCTGAAAGGCAGGAGAACCTATGGAGTTAATATATTCACGATTGAGTAATCAAGTATCTGAATAAATGTGTCATTTACATGAACAACTCAAAGATTATATTTCTGTTCTCTTTTTTTAATCCAGCTGTTTTAAATACAGCCTTTAAATTGATAAGAAAATGAAAGATATTTCCAGTAGGGAAGAAGCATTGAGAGCATTTACAGGGTACATAGCGAAATTATTCAACAAAAAATAAGCACCTTTTAAGCACTTTTCAAGCACTCAAAAAATATTTTTAAGCACTTTAAAAAAATATCATAACTAGGCAAGGTTGGAAAATTTTTGACAATTGACGGTTTTATCTTGTTTTAACCAACATGTCGGAAAAAAAACCTTTTGGCATTGTTTTTGACTATTGTCAAAAATCATGAAATTTTGAATCATGCAAAACAAATGACATTTCCATATGCTACGGACTGACAATACGCCGAAGTAGCTTGATTGGGTATGAATCAATTGTGAAAACGTTGAATAGAGCAATGCAAACTGCGTCTTTTTGCATATTTCGTAGCAAAAATCAACATGTTAAAGGAAAACTTTCATTTTGAAAAAAGGAAAATTAACACCCAATAAGAAAAGCACCTTTAAGGGCTTTTAAAAAATTAAAATAGAAAATAAGCACTTTTAAGCACTTTTTAAAAACGCTACAAACCCTGATTTAAGAAGCATTTAAGATATCATTTCAGCTTGTGGGGTCCCATAACCTGCATTGTCCAGATGAAAAGATCAGAAGAGGCTGCTGTCAGAATTACTTCATGTGAGCAGTATCATTTTCTCTCCTTTCTTTGCAAAGATAAGGAAAAGTGACAGGAGAAAGATTGATTCTTTAGTAGTGAAATAGCTTAAGAATATTTTTAATTATGGATTAGGTAAAAAAATTTATATGCCTCAAAAATTGTGAAAAATTGTATATGTTTTTCGTGGAATGTAAAGCAGAAATAGTTTGTTTTTAAATTTAGAAAAATTGGTGTCCGGTTTGGAGAGATAGAAAATAATGTTTCCGGGCAAAAGTGGCTGCCCGCGTCCGGTTATAGAAGTTTACGCTTTGCGAAGAATGTCCATAATGGTTTTATTCATAGAAGACAAACAGGGAATGAAGAATGTGTCCGTATTGAGAGGTGCCTGTTTCGTAGGAGTGTCCTTAACATGAGGTTTCACTGTATTTAAAAGCTTTTAAAGGCACTGCAGGATATATGAATATTGTGAAATTCTCTTATTCTTTTTCTAATTCTTATTTTTAAATCTCTAATTTTCATACATAGCTAAACACACAAAAAAAAATTACATTCACATAAATTATGCAAAAGTAACGCAAAATACTAATACTGAAAGACATGCATGAAAACAAAATATTTTTGAAACTAATACACTCATACTTAATTTAATATTTAACTCTGCTTTAAGGAATGGTTTGGACAATAATAAATACAGTAAATATCATTTTGATTTTAACTTTCAACCTACTTAAAAAATGAACTTATAGCTAATTATTTTTTTACTGAGTTTACCATAACTATATAATTAGCAATAGTTGAAAGTAACAATTTTTTGACATGTAAACGAGCTACCTTACAGTTTTTTTAAATAGTAAAAATGGAGGTTAAAAATGTAAACCCTGTTTAGAAACTAATAAAGAAAATTAATTCCTTTGTTTCAAAAAATTGCTTAGATCACCCAAGTGCTAAAAAATAATTTAGAATGAATAACTCTGAATTTAATACTACAATAATGATTAGTGAAACAAAATAAAGAAAGTTCAGCCACATTATTAGACATTCCTTAAAATTAAACATTTAGTGTAGGTGGCTAAATACCAAATAGTAAATGAATATTTAGTTCATTTATCGAGTGGAAACAAATATTTATGCCCCTTAAATAAGACAGATCTAACTTTGTATTATAAAATTAAGTCTGCATGTTGCAATTCAATGCAAGTAAAAGTATTAAGTAACTTTCAAATAATTAATTTTACAGAAATATATGTAAATAAAATATAAAATGATATCACTTTTGTGCAGAAAATGGCAAGTTAGCATCACTCAAAAGTTTTAATACAAGATAGTTTTAAAGCTTAGACACAATAAAATAGACTCTAGTAAATAAATAATAGAAAACAATAATTATTTAATTTTTATAAATTATTAATAGATATTATAAAAGATTTCTTTCTTGTTAGGCAATCAATTGTGTGTCAAACATATATTGCATCAGAAAAGGAAATTTTTAACTTCAATCTAATACTATGTACATTGTGCAAAAAAAAAAGAACCACTCTGAATAACTTTTGACCTACTGATCGGATCTTCACATATAATGACTCAAAATTATTAAAAATGATTATTTGCATGGAATCGTCTTTGGATGAACTAATTTTATCATTATGTGAAAAAAAAATTTATTCGCAAAAAGTAAAATTAACATTAAGGGTCCAAGCTTTTGACTACACTCTTGACCAAACAATTAGAACTATATTACACAGATTGCAGCTGAATCCATTGAAAAAAAGGTATGTTTATTCACAGAAAATATGTTTCTGTATCTCATTTCGTAATTTAAAATATCGCCAGCACTAATTAATTAACAAATTTGAGGTCACCCTCTTGAACCATTAAGATTGAATCCTAGTACCTGAAGATCCGATCATTAGATCAAAAGTTTTTTAGGGTATTTTTTTGCACACAGTAAATCAAAAATAATAAGTTAAAATATACTTAATTACATGCTTTTAAACAAATCAAATTTAAGTATGACTTTACATTACACTATACATTTTGAATAAAATGTCAAATCGATAAAGGAAAACTGTTTCCAAAATTTTAATGTTTTTTCTTTCTTTTTTTACTTATTTTCAGATTTAATATTCACCAAAAATGACTATATTAAGAAATATATTATCAATTAGGTATAAAAAATAACACTTAAATTTAAACCTATTGCAAAACGAAATAAACCGTATTCATTCATTAAAAATTAGTTACTGAAACCTTATTATGTTTTTAATTAATTTATGATTTATTGTAACATTTATAACATAAAAACAGTTCATAAAAAATAAATGAATAACTTAATGACTCCATAGACTATTTTCCTATAAAGTAAAATCTATACTCAGGCAAGAAACTTAATACATGTTTTAAAAGTTTGCTTTTCCTACTTATTTATACAAAAAAAGTATAATTTTTTTTAAATTAGTATATAAGATTAAATTGAATTAACAAAAAAGAATGAAAAGTGTAGTTTAAGGGCAAGAATTGGCAATAAAACTATTTCTGTGTGAAACTAAATGCAATTAATAGGCAGCATAATATGTAATAATACGTACAATAAAAATTAAATACTTTGTTGAAAACCTAAACAAGAAATTAAAATGGCATAAATTTTGAAAGTCAAATTAAAACTATAGACAAAAATTATATGTATATATATACATAAAACAAAAAGCTTTAACAATTTTTTTATGTTATTTCTTTTCTAAATTCTCCTTAATTCATTATTCAAAAGTAAACATGTTCTCACATTTTATTGTTGACATATGCCTTTTTATTCTATTTTTGAATTTAAGTATGCAAGAATCAACATCGTGAGTTTTTCCCTTTCCTGGGTATGAGAACCACATTATTCTCTCGACTTATTTAATGGACTAACTATAATTACAAACATTTCCCTTTTGCATTTAAGGACTTGTTTGTAAGATTTTTCCAACCTTTTGAGAGTGAAGCGCTTCAATTTTAGACATTTTTGGATTCACTCCATAAAATGATTACTGATGATTCCATAAAATGATTTCTCTTGCTCGGCCACACAGTTATCACATTTGTATATATAGATATGTATGTGTGCACATCTATAACAATTAGGAAAATTCTGACATATTTATTTAATGCTGAAATATTAGAGCCTTAACTTATATTACAATTTTTTTGATTACGGTACCAGTGTTTTCCCTAGAAATAGAAAAGGACAGGAAGCTTCCTCACAGAAAAGGGCTATTTCAGTCTTGAAAGGGAACTCACTTAACGAGGTAAAAATTTAACAAAACGGGTAACGTTATGCAATAACTGAATTTGATCGTCAGCAATTTTTAAGTTACTATCTAATACTATTTTATGTGCGTTTTTCGAAAAGTAATTCTCAGTCATTACCAAAATAAGAGAAAACGTTACAGTTTATAAAATACAGTACAGAACCCGTTATCCGGAAATCAGAAAACCGGAAAACCAAAAAACCGGAACGAAATTCGATTAGTTTTCCCGCCATTATAAAAAAAATAATTTTTTTTTCCTCATAGGATTTTAGGATTTTTCGTTCTTATTTGAAAGATGTTTACCTTACCATCATTTTGGAAATAATCATTAGTGTATTATTTCATTGGTTTTTCTTCTTTTTAAGATTATTTCCAATTTTTTTTTTTTTTTAGTTGGGTTTAAGTATAAAAAAAACAGGGTTTTGTAGCGATTCAGAAAACCGGAAAAATCAGTTATCCGGAATATCGATGGTCCCGATCGTTCCGGATAATCGGTTCCCTACTGTATAAGTAAAGGCATGCTAAAAGACAATCAGTGTCCACACATTTTTTCAAAAAAAGTAAACTAAAAAAGAAATGATTATTGATAAATAACTTGAAAGCTTTCTTTCTGTAATTTAAATTAAACATTTAAAGATGCCATTAAAAAAATTCATTTAAAAAATAATTTAAAAAACAATTCATTAATATGCCTCATGAAAAAAGAGAAACTTATACAAATTTAAACAGTTCAGAATAATCCTAACAAAATAAATATTTGTAATAGCAATCAGAATTAAATCTATAAACACAGATAGCTTTACCAGCCAGTAATTATTATTTAAATAATGATTTAATATTTTTAAATGAAATATGAATAAAAAGGCAGCGTTTTTAAGGAATGTTGGCTTATTTTTAGAAAAAGGGCAAAGAGGGCGCATCAAAGAGTAAGCAGGGTGGGCCACACTTCTAAAAAGGATTAGGGATAATCCTTGTCAAAAATGAAAACAGAAAAATGTACACATTAAAGGTCATGATTTCCTATTTAAGTGAAGAAAAAAAATGACACCACTGTTAAAACAATACAAATGAAACAGAACGAAACAACCTGAATTCTGATTTAATCTTTAAAGCTGCAAAGAAGCAACCAACTCGTGATTATTTATAGAATTGCATTGAACAGCAACTAAAGGTCATATATTTTTGAAGAGAATCAACCAAATGGTCAAAATGCATAACCTCAGTATATTTTATCAAGTGAAAACATCTTGTGTTTTTCATAGTGATATTTTTTAAGAAAGTTTAGTAAATTTAAAAAAGTTCCAGACAAGAATTTATGAACACTAAAAATAAAGGAAAAAAAATGGGCATATAATATTCTTGATTCTAGTGGGAAAAATATTTTAGGACAGAATCGCATGCAGGTAAAATACTAACAATATTTACTGTAGCAAACACAAAAAACTGTGCTGGAATTCAATAGTACATAACAGAACATTTACTGTACATTTTCTAAACATTCTGAATATTTAGGTCATTTTTCTGTTTTCTACCTTGACTTTATATCAACAAAAGAAAAAAAAGAAAAGCATGCAGTTTTTTAGAGAAAGAAAAGAAAAGAACAGACCTCATTATAGAAAAATCCTACAAACATAAAACAAAATTCTATGAAAAAAAACTAATACTGAACAAAATAATTAATGTACCATTAAAAAGAACAAACTAATCTATAAATTTTAGTTATCTGTTTCATGATGTCTTTAAAAAAAACACCCCTTTTTATCACTTTCAATTTTTTGAGCAATATTAGGAAAAGTTAATTTTTGACTATATTGTCATGGAGGAACAACAGTGAATAATATGGGTACCCCGCAGCACTCGCCAGATCGCGAACACCCCATACCTCTGCCATCCAGGCTCTCCCTTATCTTCTGTTCTTCGTATTCCAGCCTCTGTTCTAGTTTGACTTCAGGGGGTGCCTGCTCATTTAGTAACTTCTCATGCTGCCTCAGCCAGTATTCATGCTGCTTTTGGTATTCCCTCAACTCTGACAAAGTCCTTTGGAGAGATCTAACAAAACAGATACATATTTATAAATTTGCAACTCAAAATATTTGAAAGTTATGTAATAAGTATACTGTGATATACTACATTTCACCTTAAGTTGGCACAACAGGGAAGGGTAGAAAATGTAATACTCTGCCTTTGAAAAGTAGTTCTTCGCTATTTTGGAATTAATTGCAGTTTAAATGCGCATACAAATATAAATAAATGTTGTATAGTAAGAAAAGTTTATCTTGAAACATGCATAAGAAGTTTTTCATGTTTAAATGTAATGAAGTGAAGTCATAATAAATGTCAGTGAAGTGAATTGGGGCATTGGCTATGTTTTTACACTGGTCAGCCAGCTCTTTCCATTCTCCTTGCCTTTGCTTAAGTGTCCTATGTCTTGCGCAGTTCTTTTTTCGCTTTATTTTTACATTTGATTATTTAATTTTCTAAATATTAACCTCATATGTACAATATTTAATGAAAATTTTTTTCCCTTCAGAATGAATGAAAAAAAAACACCCAAATAGACAGGTGAATATTATTAAACTAATGACAGTTGAGCATATTAGCTGTGTAGCTAAATCAACATGTAATTTTATTACTATTTTTTACGACAAAAGTAAAAATTGTTTTCGCTAGATTCAATCTCTGTAAAGATTCAAATTTTGAATCTTTACAGTACAGTATCTCTGAAGTACAATTCGCTTTTTATAGGAACTTTAATAATGTGATGGCGGAAATTTAAGATTTTTAGCTTGTTTAATTAATGGGACTTTTAAATATTATCTGAAATACAAATTCCATAATATAAGTGCGCAAATCCGTTAGTTATAAACTAATAAAATGTATACGAATTGAAATAATTTAAAAAAAGACACAAAATTTGAATCGTTAATTTTTTTTAAACATCGAAAGGTTAATTTAAACCAATCAATATTTTAATTATTATTTTTGAAATACAAAGTCAAAAAAGCTGAGAAATTCTTTCTCTTATGTAGAAAATGTTAAGATATTTCAGTATCTGAAAAAATATTTCGAGACTAACTAATTCTACTAGTATACTTAAATAACTAATTATACGGATTTTTCTCTTACGCCTCCTTTCACCCGCAAAGATCCTGAAAAGTAAAGGAAAGTTCTGATATTTTAAAATATGTATTTTCTTTCGAAGAAATGCGCCTAACAACCCAAGTAGAATTTCTCCTGATGAGAAATTGTGGATTGAATTCAATTCAGGGTGACCCCACAAAGAGTTTACAGAAGGAACTGTCAACTGTTAAAATATTAAATGAATAACATGATAACCATCAGAATAGGTGGTTTTCATGTTATTCAAGGAGTTCCTGTTGAGTCGATTAAAATATTTATTAATATATGTATAATAATAAATAAATATTTAAAACAAAGTATTTATGCGCATCTAAGTATTCCTTTTCTTTACTTAGATTTCACCAAAAAAAGAATCTTTTTAAATATATTTTTCTTGTTTAAAATTAGTTTCGTTTAATTAAAAAATCATAATAAGAAAAAAAATGAAAAGTAAATATTATAAAACATAAGTATGATCTTTTTCATGATTAATAATTTCCTGTCTATGCTGATTTTTCCTTCCCTAACAAAACACCAATGTGGGATAAATTAATGTACATTAATCTACAAAAAATAAGAATATAAAAATAAATATTTAAAACAAAGTATTTATGCGCATCTATGCATTTCTTCTTTTTACTTAGATTTCAGCAAAAAAGAATCTTTTTAAAAAATAAAAAAAAATTCTGCTGTTGTTTAAAATTAGTTCCGTTTAGTTAAAAAATCATAATAAGAAAATCTGCTTTTTAAATACTAATTAAGAAATCAGCTTACATCCAGTATCTTAAAATTATAGTTATTAGAAATGCTCTAAAAAATCGTGTTCTTTTCCGTATTCTGTTCAAAATTTTAGTATGATTCTTGGTTTAAAAAAAAATTCGGAGTTTTGCTTTCTTAAACGCCAATACTGGCCACTTCATCTCCCTTTTTTGCTACCTCATCCCCCAACTGACTTAAAGAGTAACCCAGTTTCCATAATAACGGCTGTAATCCGGTCTACCTGCCTTTCTCTCCAGTGCTAACTTAAGGTGGAATGGACTATTAAAAGAATAATTAAGAATCCCATGAAAGGAATACATATTTTGGTCAAATAACTTTTAAATATCACAAATAACTTGAACTATGATTATTCATATTTCTACTCCATATTTAAAAGAAAAAGAATGAGTTTTTTTCTATTCCATAATTTTTTCTTTTTTGAATTTTACACATCAAAAGAGCTCTTTTTCCCCTGATTTCTCACCTCCACTAAAAAAATATATATGTACAAAAAGGAAATGATAGAAAGAGAAAAAAGTGATAAACATAGAAATGGCATACATCCTTTACATATCTATTTTCGTTTTGATAATTTTATAGCTTTGGATTTGATCTGGGAGGGCAAGAATTGTTTAGCCTCTTTAAATTTAAAAGCAAATATATAATGTGACTTAACCAGCACAAAATATATATTTCAAATTCTCATATGAGAGCATCATTCCCTCGCCTCCATTCACCCACTTTTACCTAAAATTTTGGTAATACATTTTTATAAATTTGGGGAACTTGGAATGTGTAGAAAATAGAATGAAAAACTAAGGAAAAAATAATAATTTTGGTTTAATTTTAAAACAAAAATTCGGTGTTATTTTAAAACACAGGCTTCTTTAAAAATGCATATTGACTTTTGCAAACTGTTACAGTAAATCCACACAATAGGAATATGACTGACCCATAAAATAGTAAAATAATAATAATAAAGTCAGGCAGAAAGAAGTCACACAATCTCTTTGAAGGTTTAATTGCGCATTATTTAATAATAAAAAAATTTATTTCTGGTATAATAAAAAAATTACTTTATAATATGTTACCTTTCAAATAGCATGACTTTAGACAAATCTGTAAAAAAGGTACTCATGGAACAGCATGGAAAGAAACATGTTTCACAAGAAACTAAGAGTGTTTTGTAGGCATACTTTAATGTAAGCAAATGTTTCATTTACTTTTTACATTGAAAAAACAGTTTTAAAATACTTTCAAATTGCTTGAGATTATACAGAGTTTCCCTGAGGTTATACAGTATAATTACAGAGTTTTCATGCATGTTTAAGGGCAAATGATAATACTAATAATGTTCTTCAACACATTGACTGCCGCACGCGTTTACAGTGAAATCTCCTTCAGGCCATGAGTACCACTGTGCGAAGCGTATTCTGCTAAGTACTCCCATCGATATTTTAACAATGCGATTCTCTGGTGGTCGCAAGAATTATATCTTGCTCTGTTTGTTTCCATGGTATCATGCCCGCTTATTTGTGTCCATTGCTTCTCATCTGTTTCTCATCACACCACTTTACTCGATCAGTCTGAATCTTTTCCGAGTAAAGAAGAAGAGGGGTACAACTTAAAATCTTTACACTAATTTGTTTAAAAATTGAAAACTTATTTCTTAGTGAGTCAAATAGCAGTGAACAAGAAAGCTTTTATGAGGCTCACAATAATTTTCTTAATAAATCATTTTTATATTATTTTTATAACAATTTAATAGTTTTGTTACTTCCTGTGAAATATCTTTTCAAAAGTATATGAAAACTCTTCATCTAGTTTCTTACAAAGTAAATGCTAATAGTTTTCAATGATTGCTTAAATAGTAAATCAGATAGTTCAAAATCACAAAACATGCTTTGTTAATTCATTTGAAAAATAAAAAGATAGGGAAAAAATACAAACAATATACCAACAAAAAAGTGATTGAAATGACAGAATTGTTTTAGCAAATGATTTCATAAATTATGGGTTTAGAATCATTTTCTCATGTTTAATTTTAAAGCTCTAGTTGCTGAATAGAATAAAGACAATTTATAAAAAAAAGTACAACAGCAATATGTATACAACTGAAAACTTAATTTCAAACTTATTTTCAACACTTTTATTGTTTTTTAATATATATAGAAAATATACGAGCAAAATTTGCCTATATTTTATTGCTAAAGAACGGAGAAATAAATAAAAGGCATGAACCTTGTGCCTTTTTATTTCCAAATTCAAGCCCAGTTTATAAAATGATTTTATTTTGAAATAGCAATTAAATAATTCAATTCTAACAATCATAATTGCAATTTAATTAAAACTGAACAAGAAAAAGCTTTTAATCAGAGCAAGGCACTGATTACTCAATTTTTAAAATATTTTTTTTATCATAGATATCATATAAGAATTATCAAAATTATTAAATAAAATAAATTAAAATCAAATTAGATTTTTTTAAATAAAAAACTAAATTTTAAAAAAATTTAAAAATTAACTAAAATTACTTAAAAACAATATACTTTAAATTGATTTACTCAAACCAGTTATAATTAAAGAAAAAAACAATGCAAATAAAACACAAAAGAAAGAAAATATGTGAAAAATGCTTTTCTTTTTCTTGATGCCGCATTTTATACCTAATCAAATAAATATATACGCATGGATAGTAAAGAATTCAAAAACTATTTTAATGTTTATGAAAATTAAACATCAAAATTGTTGATTTTTAAAAAGGAAATACTTTATTTTTTTATAAGCTACAATTGAACTTTATAGACAGTAAATTTTCATACTAGGATTTATCTTTAACAGAAACTAGAAAAAAGCTATAATTTCTAACTAAGAACTATGATTTACAGTTATTTGAATTTCTAATTAATTCTAATTTTATGAACTCAACAAAAAAGTGACACATTTAACTAAAACTTAT
Source organism: Parasteatoda tepidariorum (assembly GCF_043381705.1). Lineage (NCBI taxonomy): Eukaryota > Metazoa > Arthropoda > Arachnida > Araneae > Theridiidae > Parasteatoda > Parasteatoda tepidariorum. Next base: position 95,072,329 of record NC_092206.1, on the reverse strand, counting down.
GTTTGAAACATTTGAAAATAAATTTAAATCTATGTTTTATATGAATTATGTTGCACAACTCAGTATTTATTATTAAGTTGTATGGTTAAAAGCACATGGATTAAAAGAATTGTAAAACACAATTCTTATATATTTTCACTAATAAAATTTTTTTTTTATTTTAGTTTCGTAAATTGTAATTTTTTATTTTTTAATTTTATATTGTTGCTTGATTTAGCTTGACAAACATAAAACAGTAACTATAACTTTGAGCACTGCTGATCACGCAATCAAGGTCAACATAAAATAATATCACAGTTATATATATAATTTTTTTCATAAAAAAAGCTCTCATTTAGAAATGGTAATAATTACAAAACAAGGTTTAAAAGAAATTTATCTTACATGTGCTGAGCTTCAAGAGCCTTTTCAAGTTTATTATGGCACATCACAGCATGATACCTTTGTTCTGCAGCTTTGAAATCAGGCTGAACTTTTAAAGTATTTTCAAAACAAATTGCAGATTTATTATAATCTGCTAAAACCTGAAATGAGAAGACATTACATGCAAATGAAAGAAAATTACAAATTTTCAAAACTTCAAGACTTTATTTTATAATATGCTAAAATCTGGCTTAAAAATATAATAATTTTATAAAATTATTCAACACTTGAAGCAGAAAAAAAAATTATTAAATCATTGTTTTGGAAAAAATAGTCATAAAGTTGAAGCAAAATTCATTGAAAAAAATATATATATTATCACTTCATATAGCTTTTGAACTTTTATAAGGATTTATCACATACCATTACCTAATGTTCCTCATATTCTTAAATAAAAATCTGTTAAAAATCAGTTTGAAGGTGTTGCACATAAACAAAATCTAAGGCAAACCTAACCCAGCATTAAAGCAGCTTAAGTCCAAAATTTGTTCTCAAATATATGTATAAAAATATGAGTGAATTATACTTACATTGAAACAGAAAAGTAAATTGAAAAAGAACAAAAGAAACAGAATGTAAGACCCTAACAGGGCTTCAGACACAAATAATACTTTTTAACAGAACAGTTATTCACATAAAAGCTCCAACATGAATGCATGCAGGGCGTGTCCGGAAGAAGTTCTGTGTTGCATTCACGCTCCTTATGCTCAATTTCAATTTGCTTTTCTATTTCAATTTAAGTATAATCATCTACTAGTATTTTTATAAATTAATATTCCTCGTGGATTAAAAGCTTCAAATAATTCTTTATTAATTTGAATTATTGCTCATGCAAACATAATAATCCTTTTTAAGTAGATATACAATCGATGAACTAAATTTTTTACAGCACTTAAAGGCTCTGCCTTTTGCTCACTTTGCCCATAAACCCCTATCTCATTCACAATCATTTTTAATTATTGAAAACAAATAGATTGTAACATCAAAATTTAAAATTATTCCGTTAAAATATCCTAAATTATTTTACTGTATTAACACAAATTTGGTTCCATTCCATACATTTAGTTTCCGATTCCGATGGAATAAAATTCAAAACTAATTATTTCACTTAACTATTTTTTGCGTAGAGTTGAAGTTAAAGTTGTTTTTAAATTAGTATTTAATTTTTGATTTCTAAAAAAAGTCAATAAATGTTTTTCACCTCAGTGATCTTTTAGCAGTAGTGTGAAAATTTAGTTCCTAACATTGTGGTTTATAAATTTTTATGGTTATTTTGTATTGAATTCTTTTAATTGCATACGTTGACTGTTTTATATCAAAGTTATTGTACATAATTTATTTACTGATTTAGAACTTGTAAGAACACAAACCAAATATGTTCAGATAATATGTTACATACTAAGGAAATATCGTAGAATTATTTTATAGGATAATAACATCACATTTAGTTTTAAGCCTTTGATTTTTGAACAGGAATAAAATTATGAACAAGTAAAAACCTTTAAAAAAGGGATAAATAAATAACTTACTTATGTTATTAAAAGATAATAAATAATTTACAAAAAGATTATATAAATATAAATAATTTACAGCCTTAATAGCTTTCAATAATTTATGCCAATTAGAGTTCAAGATATCTATACCTTATTTATTAAAGACTATATCAAGAGATTTTTCAGATGGATCAGAATGCACAAACAGTAAGATAAAATTATTTCTTTTCTATGATCTACAGAGATTATAACTAAAATAATCATCTTTTATTAACTACAATCAATATATAGAGGTATTAAATTTATTTTGCATAATACTAATTCTTACATAATGATACTTAAAGAATAATATTTACTAGGGCTAGGACTGTTTTTTTCTTTTTTTTACATTTTTTATTTACTTTTTTATAGCAGATTATTTATAGTATATTTTTGATTATTTATTCTTAATTTTTATGTTTTTACTCTTGTTAGTCAATTTTTTTTATCACTTTTGATTGATATTCGTTTATTTTAAGAGGATTTCGTTTGTGAATTAGTTTTTTTTTCTTTATAAATTACTTTAAATTACACATTTTAAATATATTAAAATAACAAATGTTGATGATGATCTGAGTTTCTCAAGAAATAAGAACTTGCTTTTTTTGATGAAAGACATTCTTTTGATTTTAAGATTCTCATAACATTTAATGTGGTATATGTGTGGTATATATTAAATTCATGTGGTACATATTTACATTTTATTTAAATTATAAATTACATATTTTAATTACTTTTTTTAATTATATTTATAAATATGGGATACAAGCTAGCTTTTTGAAACAAAATAGTATAAGATAAAAATGTGGCATTAAAAATATAAAGGGTAGCATTTTTCAATTTAATATTTTTTGGTTCTAATAACCACTCTTAAGGGCATTTTTCAAGAATTCTTAGGAAGAATATTACTACAAATAAATTTATAAAAAGATTAGAGAATTATAATTAAATTGGAATAGGACAAAGTATGAATGATATTTTTGTTTCATTAACATAAATAGCACTTTTGTTTTGTTAAAAGTTATTCACAAGAAAGCTCTCATATGAATACATGCAGAGTGTCCCCTGATAAGGTCCTTTATTGCATTCATGCTATTTTTTGTTCCATTTTAATTTACTTTTTCAATTTAATCATAATTCTCTAATTGTTTTACAAATTGTTACGAAAAAATGTGATCAGATGGTTAACAAAGTAAATTTGAAAAAAAATTACTTACAGCATAAATGTTTCCAAGAGTAAAATGGCATATAGCATTTTCTGGCGCTATGTCCACAGCAGCATGGACGGCAATAGCAGCTTCTTCTGATAAATGGGCATGGTGCAAAATATTTCCTAAACTAATTAGTGATACATCTTTGTGTTCCCTGAAAAAAAAACTTCTCCATCAATACAATAGTTTTTAATTAGAAAAATATTTGAAACTAAAAAAAAAATAGTTAAAAAAAAACAGAGAATTTTTAAATCATGCATGTGCAAATGTTAAACAATATTATAATAATCTAACGCAATCAATTTAAAGATGTAGCACATTTTTTGAAGCCATATTTCAGCTTCTTGATGTATCAAAAAACAATGATAAAATCCACTAAAAAATTCCAAATATAACAAAAAAGAAACTGAATTTCCTCTCTTTGCAATTATCTTAAAAAAATTTGTGTCAACTTTATTTGGAATAATTATGATACAGAATTCCAACTTATTTTGATACAGAAATAATTTTTTTAATTAAGTTGTTATTTATTTTAATTAAGTTGTTAGTTGTTAAGACAATTTCTAAATTGATTGCAATTATACAATACGGTAGCAAGTCTTAAAACTTTTATTTAAAAGTAAACCTTTTATATGAATTCAATTAACATTTTGTAATAAATGAATATACAGGATATTTTAGAGGGAAAAAAACCAATCAATATTGAACCACTAGAAAGATTCACTTAAAACTTGAAGAAGGATGCAGTGTGTGTTAAGAGATTTTTTTTTAGCATGCACACTCTAATTCCTGTTTTTCAAAATGCAAAAATGCAGCATTTCTGAGCCTATGACAATCATCAAAGCCACCCAATTTTTCTCATCTCAACCCATGCAACTCATTTAATTAGGGCAATAAAGACAAAGTTTAAGCACATAATTCCAAAACCATTGCCAAAAAACAAAATTGCTATACGAAGCATTGATGTTTTGCCATTTGTCCATCCATCATTATCCAGTAATAGCAAGCATTCAGAACATGCCATAATTTAAATCTTAATATCTGAAGTTATTTTAAAGTTTTCATAGAATGATTGAACTCTTAAACTTTTACGAACTTTTCAAAAAAAATTTATTACTTAATTTTAACTCAATAATTGAAACCCTTTCGATATAATAAACATCCCTGGTTAAAGTATTGATCATAATTGTACAAAACATCCCAAAAATTACAACTAGCAAAATTATCCACTCTAATCAAAGTGGTAGAATATAATGTTTCCATAAAAATATCACAGTGCTGAATACAAATATTTTTCAAGGAATGCACTTCAAAAGATACCTATTTCACAAAAATGTGTGCTATGGTCAGTGGTTGCCTAACGAAATGAATTTTTAGAAATCACACTCATAAAACAGTATCAGGCAAAACTAAAATATGGAGTAGTAAGATTTTTGATAAACCTGCTATAAAATACTAATTTCTAAAATTTTTCAAAATGTAGATTTTTCTTTTATTTTTATTTACTTCTAGAATTCAGAATATGGAATAAATATTTGACAGACAACCATAATAAGTGAAAAATTAGAACATAAAAGAGCTGTTTGACACATTTACCAAGCGAGTTTAGAGCATTTCTTGTCACTGAATTGTAAAACACAATTTCTGGAGATTTACAGTATCTGCAAAAAACTGTTTTAAAAAACACTGAAATTAGATATTAAACTATATAGTTTCTACATAATCTAGTTTTATTTATTTATTTTTTTTGATTGCTAAAATCATTCTAACTTAGGGTAAAAAACAAGGATATTTTCAAAAGTCTTTCCTTTTTTTTCAATTATGTCCTTATATTTATTATTTACTTTATTAAACATAAGTCTTACAGTCAAATACAGGTAGAAGGTATCTCCAAAAGAAGATAATGTCTTGAAATTTGAAAAAGCATATCCCCTTCTTCGTACTATAAGTATTAAAGTGTGGCTTCTTAGAGTGCAGAACAGTTACAGAGGTGAACGGTTCCTCACACAAAATGCAGTCACGAGAATCAGCAAGTTCAACGTGACGTACATATAACTGCAGAAAGCCATGTCATTCAATTTGAAACCCTAATAACTAGGGAGGTCCTTTGGGACACATGATGTTAAAAGGTTCTCCCAAAAAAAAACAAGAGCTCGCTCTCTGTAAGAAGTTGCACATTGATTGTTAATTTGAAGTCAAACTGCTTACAGGAGATGAGCTAATCTGAGGAATCTTTCAAAAATCTATAAACAGACAAACCCTAGATTATCTTTCTAATAATGCTGACAGTAGGAATGTAACGGGTGTAATATTGTTAAAAACCGTCATTATTTAAATTTTATGAAAGACATGTTACAAACCTGGGAGAATAATGAAGTGCTCGCCTGATGCACTCAATAGCGTTACTTGCATTTCCATGGATTCTCCAGTAATAAGAAGCCATTGTAAATAAAACCCAAGAAGTTTTGTTCTAAAAAGAAAATTTTAAAAATTCAATACATGCAGACAACAATAAATTAATTTAAATTTTTATTTGTTTGCAAATTACACATGGGAATATTTTCGGTTGTAGGAGTATTCATAGAATTAATTCTATTTAACTAATACAGGGTAATAAACAAACCTAGTTCGGTCGTGCACATAATCAAATGCAAAAGCACCACAAAGAGGCATCTCTCAGTCCGTAAACCAGACAAAAAGAATAAGGATTAGTCTAGTGATAGTCTGAAAACATGAATAATCAATGAATCATCTTCTTCCATTATTCAGAGAAAAAAAATTTATTAGTTAATTTTTTTCTCCAAAGAGAAGAGGCTGGGATGCAACTTTTTCGTTTAAGTAAAGAAAGATTTTTTTTCCTCAATGCCATCAATTTGGAATAATTTCTGTTTAAAATAAAAATTTGTAGTTTTAACTATAAGTTAGCATCATTTAAAACTATGAAGTAATAAAGTTTTAACCATTATTATCATTTAGTTTTAATAAGTTGAGAAAATACTCATTAAATTCTGGGTTTTAAACATCCATTTTCGATTATATACTTATGATACACTTTCAAATACTAGTACTTTCAAATGTTTATTAAATTTAAGTAATGGATTAATTTCTCAGTTTTATTCTTTGTTTATTTTTGTACCTTGTTTTTAAAATAATATACTGTTGCATGAAAATAATTATCTATCAGTTTCTTTTAAACTTATTTCGATTTACCTTTGTATTCAGGAATCTATTTCCAAAGTCAATAAATTCAGGTTGCAAGGTTTCTCACTGAATGTACGCCTCAGTGAAATAGCACAATTTTCCTAAAATCTTTTCTGATCAACTTCCTATCTTAATTTTTTATTTGAAAACATTTCCATTTTTTTTCTTTTCTTGAAAAAAAAATGTTGTAAAGAATTAAAAAAATATGCCACACAAAACAAAATTTTCCAAACAGTGAATGACACAATTTTTTAGTCCTTTGTTTCTCCATCTTAAAAATTATCTAAAATATATGTATTGCACTAATTATGTCCTGATTTTTTATTAAACAATTTTTTTACTGATTATTAATTTAAACAACAATGAAGCCTGCAAACAATAATTAGCTGGCAGAACTCTGCAAGTTGAATAACTAATTCATTTGAAATTGAGGGCACATAAATATTACTTAATCAGGATAAATTATGTATTTTAATTAGACTATGAATGCTAATTAACATTTAATCTATATAAATAACAACATGATGTATAAAAAATTTAATTGAATATAAAGATGGAAAATCACTTTTTGAAGAGCTTCATGAATTAAATGCCCATAGACTTCTGGACTTTCTATACTTGTTATGGCAGAATGAAGACTTTCTTCCCGAGTCATTGTAATGTTGTTGCGATCTCTCACGCCCTAAAAAAACAATAACAGACATCAGTAATCTTTACATTCAGTGAATATGATTATTTATACACAAATATTCAATTGCTTCAATAAGTTCCTTTTCCATAAAAATTGTAAACTCAAGATTTTACCAAAAATAAAAAATATTAAATCACTTTTATAATAATGATTTCTTATAATTGTTTAGCACAACACATGTTATTCAGAATCACCCTCGCCTTGCAAGGAACGAAAAAGATTTAAAACAATAACTCTCACTTCAACAAACCACACTGGCATATTTATTAGACTAATTTATGCCTAGATATCGTGAAAATATAACAATCTAGTTTTCATTTAGAAAAATTATTAATCTGTTACAATAATTACTAGTCTTTAGAAAAATGAATCATTATTACTTTATAAAAATTAACTATTAGTCTATTTATAAACCTTTAGAAAAATGATATTACTATTATTCCACTGCTGATTAACAAAATCTCATCACTTAAAAAAAATTTTATATACTTAATATGAGTATTGCAAAACTATATCATCAGAAATACTTTAAAATCAAGTTAATATGATTTGCAATATAGAAAAAAATTTACAATATTTGACAAATATTTTAGATATTATTATTTTGCTGAGATATTTTTACAAGATATAAGTGATATTTTATCACATAAAATATTTTAGTCAATATTATAATCAGTACTTTTGATAACATTATGAGTATTTTTTTTAGCTTGACATTTTTTTTATAATATAACAAATTTGGGATTTTGAATGTCCTAAACTGGTTTTAGATAGGGTATGCCAGATTAACTGCTGAACTAACTTTCAAAATGGAAGTTTTAAGTCAAAAGAATTTAACTTAAAATAATAAGCAAATATATTTGCTGTTGAAACTTTATTACCAATTGAAAATGAAATACCAAATATAATCTCAGAAATTATTCTTTGCTTAAAATTATACTGATAAATTATAAAATATATAAAAATTGTAAAGATACATTTCATTAATTCAAATAATGTCTATAAAACTATGCATTCAAAGATCATAATACTTTTGAATAGTAATTAAAACAAAAGCAGCTTTATCTTTAATTTCTTTTATGTATTTCAAAGATTAAATTCCTGCATAAGAATTAAAGTTTAATAATAATTTTTTTATTTTCTCAATTAAAGTTTTCTACCATTTTTTTAACTGTTTAGTATTATTGACATAATTTTTTTTACACAGCTTTAGATTTACACAGCTTAAGACAAAAATGTTAAAATCAACTACTTTGAGTTCTATTATTTTTAATATTTTATAAAACATTGTAAGTTTATACTTATAATTTTGCATTGTTTAACATGAAACTTTCAGTTCTTAAGCTGGGAACAAATTACACAAAGGGTTACAGAAATCAGTCAAAACCATGGTTTCTATTATTGAATCCCAACTCTTCTGAACCCAGATATATGTGTTAAGTAAAAGGCAAACTTCATCAGCACCATTGATTCTTAAACCTTAAAAAATTCTTATTACCATCTCGAGATACAAAATAAAAAGTAATTTTTAATGACAATGAAAAGAAAAACATTTTTAGATGACACGCTCAACTGAGAAAAAATATTATGAGGTGATAAATGAGTTTAAATCAGTGTTTGCTTTCAAATAAACAATTCAAAAATGAAAAATATTGAAGACAATTTAGTGATTCTACAATAGCAAGAATCCTTCTCGCTTAAATTAAGATATAAGTCAAATAAAGCAGATAAAAATAAACTGAAGAATAGAATAAAAATATAAAAAAAATGATAAGTAAACATGTTTCAAGAATTTCCAAATGCTTCAATAAAAGTTTTATGAATTAAAAACTTTTTAATGAATTTAAAAACTTATACAAATGCTTGCAAATATTTCATGGTATGTTTTTTATGCTTTATACAAACCAAGTTAAATTTTAAACAACCTATACAAGAGAAAAGTATGATTTATAAAAAGTTAGGGAACTGATTTGTTATGTCCTTGCACCTGATATTTTGCAATTTTTTTTTCTATCAGCAACCACTTTCAAAACATTTTTATTTATGTCAGTTTCATCACATGCAAAAAACGGAATCAAATATTGGAACCTTATTAAATTTTTAAATATTCAAATATTGAATGTTTGAAAAAATCAAATATTGGAATCTTATTTAATTCACTTGCATTACAATCAATTTTTAACACAAAACAAGTATTTCCTAAATAAAAAAATAGCAGCTCTATAGCAAATACTTATCCCCAGGCATCAGTTTTGTTATCAGTAAGCTGCAAATTTCATAAAAATATGCATGCTAAATTATTGATTAACTAAGCTAAACAAGCATTTAAAAAAATACAATGATAAACACATTGAAGTTACTCACTAATTGAATATGTATCCTGTTTTTTTTTTCTTTTTCTTCAAAATACTTTAAAATTATACTAAATTTTGATCATCATTTTAGCAGAGACACAGCAATATAAAATGGACTTCAAAGTCATATTAAATATTTCACATGCAATGAAATTTACTTCTTAATCGTGTGTAAATAATTGTTGTTTTTTTAAAAAATAAGCATCTTTCAAGCACTTTTTACATGTAAAATTATAATTAAGGTATGCAGTTTTTGCCTATTTTTAAAAGTTGTTGTTGTCAGCCATTAAGCGTAGGGGGCGCGATTGGTCTTGTTTTCTAGTGGAGCCATCTATGTTCAAGAATTAGACTTCTGTCACATCCATACGTCACACCCGTTTATAGAGTGGACCCATTCATACATCCATTCATTCATCCACAGATCAAAATTTTGACCACAACCAGAGAACGATCTATCTCCAATTTAGTACCCTACATAAATATCATTTGCTATGGGTGACCAAACAGATTTAACGTGCACCAGTCACCATTTACTACATGGGGGGAGGGTCATTCTTTAAAGTTTTCGTTTATACACTACTCTACAATAATCGATGAGACACTTTAAGTTTCTGAAATTTTATTTTAAATTTCTCAAAAAAAAACTTAGATAGTTATTTTATAACTTTATGCGTGTTTAGGTCACAAGATTTCTCATATTTAACAATGTTTTCATAGGTTTGACTGACTGGCAATAAATTATGAGAAAAAAAAGGAGGTTTTAACACCTAATATCAGAAAATAGAGTAATAATCTTGTAACTCGTCTCAATTACTTTGGTTACTAAATGCTATAATTACGTAAAATTTCATAAGAATAGCTTGAATATTTATAAAGATATTGACACTTTTTTAATAAAAAAAAATTTTTTTTTGCCTTAGGTATTTAGCTATAGCTCTAAAAATATTCAATGAAATTTTTTAAAAAAAGTTTAAGCAATTTATCATTTACAAAATTATAATATTAATTAATTTACAAAATTATCAATTATTATCAATTTAATTCACAAAATTAATTTACAAAATTATCAATTATTATCAATTTTATTCAAAAATTAATTTACAAAATTATCAATTATTATCAATTTAATTCAAAAATTAATTTACAAAATTATCATTTTGAAATTTGAATTAAGTTTGTTAAAAATTGAACAAGATATGGACATTTAAACTACTACTTCAGTACTGTGCATGAATGGAAAAAATTATAAAATTTTTTTCCCCATAATTTTGTAGAGAATCGTATTTGGTAACTAATAAAAAAAGTTCGACTTGAAAATCTTGAAAAATTTCAAGCAAATCTAGCAAAGAAAATAAAGCACTTTTTACAACACCCAAATGAATGATTAAAGTGCTTTTAAAAAAACAGAACGCGAAAATAAGCACCTTTAAGTACTTTTTTAAAATGCTACGCATCCTGTTAATCCATAATGCAGTAAAGTCAACATTTCTATGCTCTATTCAAAACAAAACAGCATACCTCTAACTAAAAATGACTGCCTCACATCCAAATTCTACTAAAATTCCATGCATAACTTCAAAATTAATTTAAACTTTCTTAATTTTTCCAAACATTGTAAATATATATATTAAAAAACATCTGGGCAATTCTTTAAGCTTAAAATAAACATCAGTGTACTGGATGTCCGAGCAAATTTGTATCAGGCAATGGCATGTAAAATAAAGAGGAATGAAGATTTTGTGTAAGCGCATTTCTTCAAAATTAATATGAAAATCCATTACTTATCAAAACAATCAGACACTTCTTTAACCTTTAAAAAAAGCATCAGTGTAGTGAATGCCGAACAATCTAAACAGATTATATAAATTATACCAAGCAAAAGAAAATTAAGGCATTAAATCAAAACCTTTGCTTCTCCCACTCTCCTGATCATTACATTCAAATTATCTGCACACACAAGTACAATACAAATAGCACATTGGTAGTAATTATTGCGATTTTCGGAACGAAAAAGTCTCCGAAAAACGGCTGCAAATGAATGACAAATTAGCACAAAAATTTGCTATATAAGTTTATATAATAAGAAAAGAACATACTGTTAAATGCTCATATGCGTGCATGCTGAAATCAAGGTTAACAGCTTCAGAACAGTTTGGCTTCATCAATTCCGTCTCAGGTTCCAGATTATTTTTTCCTTGTGTAAATTCTTCACTATATTTTGCAAGAGTAAAAACATGCGTTATTGACACTTGCAACATCACAAAAGTTAACATCAAATAGACAATTATAAATACAAATATTCTACAGAAAAACAGTAAACAGCATAAATTTATAAAATGCATAGATAATTTGCTATTTCTCTAAATGAATGAGAGAACAGGGACTTTGAAGTTAAACAGAAAAAGTTATCAATTATACAATTTACAAACAAGAAAAACAGGATTGATAAATTTATTGTAACCTTTAAAAAGAAAGTCACACAGAATATGAATGCCCATAAGCTACAACTACTTCTAAAGCTCAGGATAAGCATTAAGCATTCATATTACTCTTCCCTCATTCAAAAGAAGTTCAAGGTGTTTTACATTTATTGTGAGGAAACATGGAACCTGTGAAAAGGCAAAAATGGCTTCTTCTAAATTAAATGACTAAATTTCAATAACTTGATTGCAATGAATAGTTCAGTGTGGAAACTTTAATGGACATCAAAATGATATTACGTCTATCAAATAGCAAACGGAACTTCAAGCGTTAGTCGTTGTAATAGAAGGTCACTCTAAAGAGCATAAGGCAATATTTTAGATTAAAAATAAAAGACATAAAATATTCAATGATAATAAAATAGGAAGAAAATCCACTTACTCAAACTCTTTGGATGGAGGAAAAGGGACAACCGTGCTGGCATACAAGTCAAACTCTGTGAGGGGTTTCTCTGCAGCCGTGCAGTCCTCATCCGTTGCATATATTTTGCCTTCTAAGTTTGTCTCCTTATCCTCCCTTCGATCAATTTCCTCCTTCTGAATCATCAACTGCTGTTTCAGTTCTTCAATCAACACAGCTCGCTTTTCTTGCTGCATTAAGGCAACAACATCATATGGTCTTTTCAACGAGAACACAGAGTCCATCTGTAAAATAAAAGGATGTTTTGCAGAAACTAATTCTTATCACAAGACTAATAAAGATTTAAATCAGTTTGATCCAACTGTGCAAGACTTAATTTTTTTTTAAAGTATCATTTGAAAAAAACTATAATTTAAGATTAATTTAAAAAATTAAAAATAAACAGGGTCGGTATGATTTAAATCGCTTGATTTTTCTAAAAAGTAATTAATTTAAATCACCTGATTAGAAGAATAATATAACATTGATTAACTATTTTACCACTTAATGTTAAAAGATTGTCAGACTTATCAGAGATTTAACAAAGTTTGAAGCAATGAGATGAGATTCAACAAACTTTATTTTTATTAAAAAAAATATATACTATTTAAAAAATCCTATAACTTTATGTTACGTAAAAAAAATATTTTGTCAACAAACAGGGTAAATAAAAAAATTTATTTAAATTAAAAATTTGATTGAAATTGCATTTTCAAAATCAAAATTTTAAAAAAATAATAATAAAGCATTGATTAAATATTTTACCACTTAATTTGCGATCACAATTCTTAAATATGCCATTTCAGGAGAATACTAGTTCATTGTGCCCACTTCTCTTTGCTCAGATATAGGAATGCAAAACAATATTTCAACCTTCCACAAAATTTTTAAAATTTAGGTTATCAAAAATATTTTGTACAATTTTATATGATCTTATGTAAGAATTATGTTTAATGAGTTCCATACAGTGTCAAAACTTAAAACATTCTAATCAGTTTGAAAATCAAGACAAAAACTAAAGTATTTCCTACTGCAATGACAATTCACACGCTAATGGTGAAAGCATGTGAAATGTTGCCATAGGTAAAGAGATAACAGGGTTCCCACTCAATTTCAGAAAAAAAATCCCCTGACTTTTCCAGGTATTCCAGGCAAATTTCAATGAAAATCCATACCATATTTTATCTATACTACGAAATTTTTCATTAGAAAATTTGGATTTTTTTATTTGTTATACCAAGTGTTAGATTTTTTGTGTAAAATATAGATCATTATATGAGGAAGGAAGCAATTCAGTATGTCTAAAATGTATAATTTTTACAATAAATAATTGTAATAGATGTTAGAATTATTTAACTCGAATCTCAATGACTGAGTATTGTTATAGACAAGTTTAAGACTGGTGTTTTTATCAGGAATAATGAAGGAATTTTCCAGGCTTTTGTAAGAAAATTGCAAATTTCTTTGACTATTCTCTGATTTTTAGAGTTGAAATAAAATTCCCTGACAATTCCAGGTTTTCCCTGTTCTCCCTGACCCGTGGGAACCCTGAGCTTGCCAATAAACATCTAGAGATGAATATCTGATATTCATCTCTAGATGTTTATTGGCAAGCTCTGCTCAAATGTAAGGTAACACGCAGAGTAATTTTTATGACAAAATGACAATTTTTAAAGAACAATTCATTCCTAAATCATTTTCAAAGAACCAAATTATATACCTGTTTTAGAAGTTTTAAGTAACTTAAAATTAAAATATGCTAAATCTGGGTTGGCTGGTTTAAAACAAAAATTTTTTATTCAAAGGTTAAATTTTTTATTATTTATATAAATAGTTTTAATTCAAATAGAACTACAAATGAAAAAATATTGCTTTTTTTTCATAAAAATTTTCCACTTTTAATTTAAATACTAATTGGAATCTGCATATTTCTCTAAATAAACATAGAAATAATTTTTAAATGCTTAGATATCACAGTTTTCCTGCAAAAACGCATGATAATAATTGGTAGTATGTGATACATAATTGATGTGAGCAAAATGTTCTAAAAATGCTTCATATAAAATACAGCATCACCAAATCCATTTTTCAATTGCATTTAAAATTAGTCAAATAATGTAATTATTAGAAAAGAGAAAATAAAAAGTTATAAAAACTTCTTTTTAATTTTGTTACGACTGTTTTTCGAAGGCTCCGTCGTCGTAATATGCAATGATGCTTTGATTAGAATAATATTCTATTTTTATAACTGCTGTTAATTTGCAGTTGTTAGTCAAATTCTGCTACCGGGTATCTGAGCCATGGAGGTAAAAAATACGGAGGAGATGGCACTCCCCATTCTCCGCTGTAGTGACGATGAGCCTGGCGCAAAAGCTGTTGGCCATATTGCTTCTCCACAGAAAACAGCTGTAGACGTTCTTCCCGATTTGGAACTCATTTTTTAACAAAATACCTCTGCTCTAAAACATATTATACCTATTTTTAAAGAGTATAGATTGCAGATAGATAGTATAGAAGAGATATAAAACTTGCTCAGCTTTAACTTGGATCAAATTGTTATTTACAATACTTATAAATACATTGCAGTAAAAAGAGTAGAAATTATACTTAATTTTTAATATTTTCAAAAATAATTTTACTTAATTTGGAAAAATTAGGATTTTCTTTTCATTTTAGCCCTTTACTAAAATTTCAAAGCTATACAGGACCCTCCCATGATGTACTAAATCTTTGAAACAATGTACTCTCCAAAACAATGATGCAGGCAATGTTTATATGTAAGCAAGATGGCTACCAGTAGGAAGAAAATGCTTCATGTAGAAACACGAGTGCCAACTCCTTATTTCTTTCTCTAAAATCTGAGCAGGTATGAATGAACATGAATCCGTTAAAAATGAATCAGAAAGGAAACTTTACTTTTGAATCTTCTTGCAAAAGTCCAAAAGGATTAATCTAAAAGCTTCATCATCTATTGTGTAAAATTCAAAGTAACAGAAAAACAAAAATGGGTTAAAGTGTAGAATTGGGTACTTCTTGGATTAAGCACCGTACCTTAAATATTTCACTTTTTGTAAAATCTTCCTTTTTTCTTATTATTTTTATCTCAATTTCTTATAATTAGAAAATCTCTCGCTTACCTCATTTTCCTTGTTTTCACTCAGAACATTAAAAAAAAAGCCAAAATAAAAAGGGTGCACAGTTGTAAATTTTTACAAAGAATTACACATTACTCCAACACTTTACTAAATACTAACAGGAATTACGGACTTGAACTATTGAAATATTAAAATTATTAACATGACTATTAAAATAATATCTATTGAAAAATATAGCTCATAACATATCATTGTATTTAATAAGGAAAATAGTCACCTCGAATTTGAATCAAAAATGATTTCTGTACATAACTGAGACAATGATGCTCAAGACGTGCGCGAAGGACTTCAAATTTCTAACCGGTAAATTAGCCAATTATTAAAAGTATTAGTTAAAATTCTTAGCCAAAGGTAAATCTTTCAAATTTCATCTGATTATTGATCTTTTAAGATAGAAAACTCCAAACCAAAATACATATAAATTGAATTATTTTATAAAATTTAAATTCAAATCAAGCATTATTTTGCAATTGGACAGCATAAAAGAAGATGAAAAATGTAGATATTTTATAGTCTTTGAAGAAAAGAAATAGGTCAGTATTAACTTTTGATAACTTCTTAAGAGTAGAGCAGTAATATAAGGATAAACCCTTTGCAATATTATGTTATTGTCACAAGAAAACATATTTTCTACAAATATATTTGGATGAAAATATACATCGGCTATCACATAATGTGTTTTATTGACACAAACTTTAAGAAATTTAATTTTTGCGTGATCCTGTATTTTAGGGTAGTTTGCCTCCTGCTTACATAATCCTTCTTGTTACTTACATTATCTAGACTTAATGTAATTCCAATTGGTTATGTGATGTATCTAATGGAAAATATTGTAATTGAATACAAAATACAGGATTTGTTCAGAAAAATTTCCTTTACCTATTTTTTAAATTATTTTTTTTCTGGATTAAGGGGAATATATACTTTTTATTTTGGTAGAAAAAATTATACGGTAATACTTTCTCAAAACACAATTTTTTTGCTGAGTTTAGGATTTTATTGCATTGCTGGTGAATGCTTAGAGCAAGTCAGGATATAATAACATTATAGAGGATGCTCTACCACAAGAGAAACTTTCAATGGCAAATTCTGTTTCCTCTCTACCAGTATTTTAAAACTTTGGTGAAAAGTAAGTTTGGGTAAACCAAAAAGATAAATTTCTTACTGCATAATCCCAAATTATTCTGCCAAATTTATTTACATTTTGATATATTGAAATATTTTCAGCATTTGAAACTTCGTGGTTCACTCTACATTTACCTGTAATTTAAACTTACTTATATAGGTTAAAAAGAATTTGTTATGAATAATTTCTCCCGCGATATAACGTCCTCTAAAAAATTGGTGCTCTAACTTAACTGTTAAGCTCATTATAATCATCTTTTATTGATATAGCGTTCATGTTAATGACATTGAGTACATAGATGTTTTTAAATATTAATTCAAAAAAACAGAAATCAAGATATGACTTTAAAAGTATTAGTTGAAGCAATTCTTTTGATTATGCAATTTTACATTGAATTAAAGAACTGATCATTTTTTTGAAGAACATGAATACATTAATAAAAACAACAGCGTTTTTTCACAACAAAAATCATGCGTGATAAACTAAACCTTTTATCTAAGATCATTTAAATTAAAACGTAAAGAAAATACATCAGCCCAACCATAATTTATTACCTGAGCTTGTATTCGACCATCTTCAGTTACAATCCAATGAGTTAAAGCAGTACACTCATTAAAAATAATTAATAGGCATGTAAACAAATGGCCTAATATATGAGCCATTATAAAAATATTAATTCATTTGAAGTTTTTGTAACTAAATGAAATTACAGATTCAGAGAGAACATTTAAATTCAATAGAAAAAACAATTGACTTTAAATGATGCATCATTATAGAAATAAAAACAAAATATAACTCATGATGGAAATCGAAACTTTACAGAAATTATTGTAAATAATGAACCAAAACCACTTGATGAAAAGTAACAGTTCTTCGGATTCACCGTTACTTGGACATCGGTTTTCAAATTAAAATAAAGACTTAAAAACCTTGATTGGCTTTAAAAGACACAGCTGTATTTTTAAAATACTGTTAATAAAATTTTATTCTGATTGCATATGCTTCTAAAAACCAATTGCTAATTTATTTTCTTTTGGTTGGATTACGATTACAAATATGCGTCATTAACATTACTCAAATTTTGCCCTTAATTGGAAAATAGTTGAAATACATAAATTCAAATTTATGTGTTTTAACTTATTTACATCTCTTAAAAGCCAAGAAATGTAATTAGAAAATTTTAAATAAATGAATGAAACAGATGTTTTAGGGAAGCATAGAACTAAATTCAACAGCCATCAACTATAAATATGGGTGCATTTCGGTTTGACGTCATAAAAAACTTTAATGGTGCTTTGCTTCAACAGTGTTTGAACGGGCATCTCTCTCTTTCACTTTAATTCTCCTTTTAAATCCTATTTACTTTTTAAGTAAAAGTTACTAATTCTAACTTAAAACATGGCAAACAGTCAGATTAGACAAAATTTCCATGAAGAATGTGAAGCTGCAATCAATAAACAGATAAATATGGAACTTTATGCCAGCTACGTCTATCTTTCAATGGTGAGTAAAATTGATAATTAGAGGAAAAGTAATGAGTAATTTGTCTAAGCTATCATTGAATCAATTTTCAATTCCTGTTCGATTCAAATTAAACATTCTTGATTTTCATATATTGAATAACACAATATAGTCAAATATTTAATGTTTTATGTGCTTTATGCTAATATTTTTGGATGTTAATAGACAAAAAATTTTTTTTGCATAATCAGCTTAAGTAACGAAATTTTTTGTAACATCTTATAGTAAAAATTGTAAGTTAACGATTGATTAATAAATATTTGGTTGTACCGGCTGACGCCATTGTCGGATTTATTGCGCAGTTAGCATGAACAGTCTATCTCTGAATGACCATCTTGCAGTTTTTATAATCTGACTGTTGTTGCATAAACTATCAACGTATTTTTTTAAATTTAAAATGTTGCCAATTGTCATCTTTGTTATATGGTTGATCTTAAATCACTCTAAAGTTTAATCTTAATGAGAATATAGCCAAACAATGTGGAATAAGCAGTTTTATTTGTGCGCTTTTCCACGTTTAATACAAATTTAATAATTTCTTCCTTTGGATATTTATTATACATACTTATGCTTATTGAAACACAATCCAAAAAATTTTGAGATTTTTCAAAAATATCTGTAATTATATCATCGTGAATCTGCGTGCTGTGTATGATGTAATCAATTTTAAGAATGAAAGTTGAAATAAATCATTTTCATGCGTGTTTTTATTTATACCTATTTTTGCACTATTGAAGTAGTGACAAGTATGTGATTCTGCAACTTTTTACTTTCGTAGAGTTATTACTTTGATCGAGATGATGTTGCCTTGCCTGGATTCTGCAAGTTCTTCAAGAAGAGCAGTGATGAAGAACGTGAACATGCTGAGAAATTCATGAAATACCAGAACATGAGGGGTGGTCGCATTGTTTTGGCACCAATTGAGGTAATTCCATTTAGTATTTACTGTCAACAAAAAATATTTTATTAGCACACTTTTTGATTTGAAGTTTTGATTGATCATGCTTGAAACTATTATTGCTCACATAATAATGATAAGTAAAATTTTTACAAACACTAAATTAATGTGAAACATAATAAATATATTCAGGGTATCTGCGCACCTGGAAAGTCATGAATTTCAGTATTGAGCAAAACTTGTCATGAAATGGCATGATTTTAACTATTTTTTTTTAAATCGTGGATTTAGGTCACCATAAAACCTAATTTTTAAAATTTAATTTACCCCTCCCCCCCAATTTCATGGTGTTCCGAATATCTGAATTTGTAACAAAATCCCCACTCACAGTCATATTTGATTATAATATAAAATGTTTTTAATATTTTTTGAAAAATTATGTTCTTTCAAAAAATGAGGGAAAAAACATAATTTCTAGAGCGAATTATCTTTTAAACTTCTGCGAATATAATTCTGCAGGAAAAAAAGAAAATTATTAGCTTTTGGTATTTTTTTCAGCTATTTTATTGCTTCAACTCTTTCTTTACTCTATTTTTTTAAATTTAAAATAATCTATAAATATGAAGAGGCAGAGTATAACAGTTTTGGTTATACCTATCATTTCAATTAATGTCATTATAATGCACTTTTTAAATTATATTGTTGCCTTTTTGTCGGAGAAAATAGTAACTTCGTTAAGTCATGAAAAATTCTTGGAATTAGTCGTGAAAAGTCATGGATTTGAAAATCTAAAGTGTACCAGATACTCTCTATATATCTGGTTTTCTTGAATCATCACACAGAAAAGAAAACTACATGTTTGAAAGAAATTAAGGTCTCTTCACTAAAGTTCTTTTTTTTTTTTTAATGAAATTAAAGTTTAACAGATTTAATTACCCGATGGAGGAATGCCTGTCATTTTCCAAAACTGGTTTTTCTGTATGCTGATGCTTTATAGCTTTGTATTTTATGGTTCATATTTTATTCTTGATAAAACTATGTTAAAATACATTTTCAAATAGTATTAAAATATTCACATTTAACTCTATGTAGGAGAAAACGTAGCGCTAACGGTAAAGCATTTTTTTTTTTTTTTTTTTTATTACTCTAAAAATTGAGAGTATAGAAACTGTTTCTAATTAAAAGGATTATTAAACTAGATTTTACTATTTATTGAGGCTTTATTCCTTTTAAAAAAAATGTTTTTAGCTCCCTTAAGAATTGAAACATTTTGTCGCACAATGCAGATAGAAACAAAAAAAGCCATTTACACTTTTTTTTTTTTTTTAACTATACCCTTATTTAAGGACAGAAGAGAAAAATGTTTTAAACTAGGAATGCACAGCCTATGACTGAGAAGAAAAATCTTTTACAGTCTTCGAATTAAATATGCTGTGTAAGTTAAGATGTTTGTCCATTTTTTACAAGTCATCCTGCTTCTTGCTTACTCATTGTTGCCTGCTGGGAATATTTCCATATTGCCTGTTGTGCCAACTATAATTGGCAGGGCTCCAAATGAATTTTAAACTTGCATTGTATAAAAATGAATTTTTTTAAAAAAAAATGTAGAGGTTTGCCTGAGGGTAGCTATGAGTTATACTCTTCAAGGCGGACCTCAAAAAAAAAAAAAAAAAAAACTTTCACAAATATAATGGGGAAAAAAATATTAATTAATCTCAGATTACAGAAGTAGCTCAATAAAGTTTTTTAAAAATTAAACTTATGAATGAATAAATTAACATATGAGATAAATAAAAAAAAATTAATGTTTCACATATTGTATCTGTTGTAATCTTGTGCTTATATTTAGATTTATTTGAATGATGAACTAAATATTAACATTACACAAAATATTTTACTTATTTTTTGTTCCTGAAAGTTATGCGTCTCTATTTCATAACTCACATTGATCCATTCAATGTACCTAAATCTAGTTACATCTATATTTTCTCTTTCTAATCACTTGAATTTAAACAAAGAAATAAATTATTTTAAAACTTTGACCAGTTAAGAAAATCTTCATTGTGAAGTTATATTGTGCTGCTTTAGTTCCAGATTTTGTTCTTAGTTACTTTCCGTCTGTTTTGTCTTTGACAAACCGTAAAAATTTTATGTTCAAATGAATATAATTCTATAAATGATAAAGTTTTTAAATATAAAGTCAAATTTTAAAAACTAATGGAACAAGCTCTTTTCTCTTAACTAATTTGGCTCTTGCTAATTAGGACAAAAAGATTTTGCAACAACTCATTTTTTTTTTTTTTTTTAAATATAAAATTTTGGGTATTGGCTGTAGTATCTCCTTACCTGTTAACTTTCACTCTTTATGAGAATTGATTTTCCAAGTGGTAGTAAAACAATTACCAAAAAACAATCTTTTTCTAAAATAGAGTTGTATTTTGACCAGGTTGAAATTTTCTATTATAAAGATTATGCTATTATATACTTGTTATTATTTAGTGGTTATTATTATGTAGTGGTGGTCAAACTCATTTATAATTATTAATATTATTCAAAATGTTTAATGGAGTAACATGAGTTTCGCTACCGCTATTAATATGAGAATAAAATTTTCCAGAAAACAGAAAGAGTTGGCAGCTAATGTGTCAAAATGTTAGACATAGCTCAATATTTATCTATTAGACAAAGCTCAACTGTTATTTATTAGTCATAAATGTTACGTTTGTATAACTTTTCACATTTTTCTTAATGCAAATTTAATGAGTACAGACTTTATGCTTTTAAAAATAATTTTGAATTTAGATAAAATGAAAATTTGTAATTTAATATTATCTATAATCAAATCTTACAAATGAACTGAATAAGTTAAGCTGTGATTTCATTTTTAATCTGTTTGAAAGAGAAATGGTAGATAGCAATAATCTGTGTTGATACTTTAAGAGCCCTTTAAAGTTTAAACAATGGGAGGAGATTCTTAAATAATGCAAAATTAAAAAATAATTTTGTTATGAGCAGGACCAAAGTTGTTGTCAGAATGGTACTTTCTACCTTACATTACGAGTTTTCAGTTGAGAAAGATTCAACTTAGAACATTAATATGTATTATTGGGCAAATGTGTACATGCATTCCTTTTTTAATCTTTAAAAAGGAGAGATGGTAGATAGCAATATAATATATGTCAATACTTTAAAGGCCCTTTAAATATGCGTCATTACATCAAGAGTTTTCAGTTGAGAAAGATTTGAAAATTAATATGTATTATTGGGCAAATGTCGTACATGCATGAATGGGTATTTGTTGGTGTTTAATATCCATCTATCTCATGATGGAATTATTATATTTTTCAAGATTACTTATTTTTGGATTATGATATTTAATTAATGATTTTTTACTTAATTATACAATTTACTTTATACCTATAAATATGTGATGATTTGATTCAAAAATTTGCTTTGCTAAAGTTTTTGAGTTGATTTATACATGTATTTTAGATTTCAATTTCCAAGATATTTCATAATACATATTTCAATATTTTCATTTTAAGTATGAGTTTATTTTTTTTATTTCATATTTTACATTCTTAAATCTCTTTGTTGACTAATTTGAAAACTTAAGAAATGGGGCAAATAAGTGCAACATGAAATGAAGTTTGTGCATACCTGCAGAATTTCGTCACTTGAAACATTGTTGAAATTATGGCATAAATAATTATTTGCATGTAATGGATTCCATTACTTTGTTTCTTATGCAAAGCAACATAATTTTTGTTCAGGAAATGTTTCTGTAGATGAGAAAGACTGGGAAAGTCTTCAAAAATCTTTCTTTAGACAAATACTTTTTGCATGTTGAGAAGGTAGGGATATTTCAAATGTAAATTTAGTGCTTCCATGTCAATATAACGCCATACATTTAATTGCTTGAAATATAAATTTAACTACAAAAGTGTACCCATATTGAAGTGGTGAATTCTAATTTAATGTTGAATTTTTTCTAGAAACCAGCTGTGGAAGATTGGGTAAGTGGTATTGATGCCATGAGAGCCGCTTTGGAGTTGGAGAAAACTGTTAACCAGTCTTTACTTGATCTCCATGCTATTGCAACCAATCGTAATGATGCACAGGTAATTTTAAACAGCTTGCCATTTTTTTAATATAACTGTTTGTTGTTCTTCCTCAGTAAATTTAACTTTCAAACAAAAACATTCATATTGGTTTGTTTGTTTTTTAAAAAATGACCAAATTTGAATTTGTTAGTTTTAATCTTATCCTTCTTAAAAAAATTATTAGGAAAGCTTAATGTTTTTTTTAAATAGAACCAGGGTTGGAGTTTTTGCCGGCAAAAAGGGGTTTTTGCCAGGACATTGGCAAAAACCTGGTAAAAACCGGCAAAAACTGGTAAAAACCGGCAAAAACCAAATTATCTAAATTGCTGATTAAATATTATTACAAAATACTTGAAACAAATTTAAATCAATCATAAGGAGGTAATTGTTCTC
>NC_092206.1:94901385-95048535 GCF_043381705.1 Parasteatoda tepidariorum | reverse complement strand
TATTTATATTCATAGTATATATTTCAATTTTAGGAATAATTTTGTATCAAAAATGTGTTTTTGTCCTCTCATCTTGGAAAATATAGGTTTTTGCCACTTTTTGCCACTTTGCTTGGCAAAAACCTGTTTTTGCCAGGACGGTTTTTACCGGTATTTACCATGGTTTTTTCCACCTGCGGCAAAATCTTGCCAACCCTGAATAGAACTAACAAAAAGTATTTATTGCATAATATTATATAATAAGGATGAAATAGCAAAAATACTTTTTTTAGCTAAAATATTTCACAAAATTAATTTATTAGCTGAATAACTTTAAAGAAAGGAAGGCAATTTGTTGGTTAGATATCCAAAAGATAAATGCAAAAAAAAAAAATTATTCTAAGTTATTCTGGGCAAAGCAAGTGTTTCTTTATTGTTATTCTACCATTGTTCTAAACAAGCTCTAAAAGCAAAAAATATTTAGATAAACATGAAATTAAAAGGCTACAATTGAAGTATGTTTATTTCCAGCAAATTGTTTTACACATTATTAATAGAAAATTTCAGTTCAAAAGTGTCATAACCATTCTTATCCACTTTTCGTCACACTTTTTTTTTTTTTTTAAATTATCAATTTAGTTTGAGGCATAATAATTTTACATATGTTGCCCTTTCATTATTTCTAACGGTAAAAACTTCATTATCAATGAGACCAGGCATTAGAAAAAGAAAAAATCACAACCCAAAAAATATATATGTAATATTTTATAAAAAAAAAAATATTTTCCACTCAATGATTTATTTTTAAAATTATTAATTGGTTTTAAATGATTTTTAAAAAAAAAAAAACTGATTTAAATCGTGATTAAATCTAGTTTTAATCATGTCAAGCCTGTTTCAGTGTAATATGAATCAGGAATTGTTAATCCTTTCGTTATTATTCATATTTGATCATAATTTAAACTTTCCTTTTCTCTGTTTGAAAATATTCATTCATGATTGATAAGTTGGTGGAAATGAAAACAAAGCTGTTTCCTTTTTTTTTTTTTTTTTTTTTTTTTTTTTTTTTTTTNTTTTTTTTTTTTTTTTTTTTTTTTTTTTTTTTTTTTTTTTTTTTTAATATTTAATCTTTACTTACCTGAAACAAAATTACCGTACAGTAGATACTATTCTGCCTGAAATGATCTGAAATCTTGGCCATTTGTGGCAAATTCAAATGCCGCTGTTAACTACCTAACAGGGTTGCCACTCCACAGGGAGAACAGAGAAAACCTGGAAAATACAGGGAATTTGAAAATCACCTAAAATAACAGGGAAAATGCAGGGAATTTTGATATTTTCTTTACAAACTGGGAAAATACAGGGAATTTTGTTTCTTATTTTTGTCTTTTAAAAAATGGTGACCACTCAAAGCGGGACATTTAACCATGATATTTCAGCTATACTAAACTGTTTCATTTACTATAGCATTATTTAAGTATGTTCAGCTGTTTTTCCAGCAATTAAAACTAATAAATATAGTTAGCCCAACAATAGCTCACACAAGAGCCCAGTAATTGTCTTTTTCTCTTAATATATCGTGCATAATATATACAGGGAAAACACTGACTTTTTTTTTTCCAGAATTGAGTGGCAACCCTGACTAAAAATGTAATACCTATCTTGCATCACCTATCTCACCTTCTATTCTTCTTTTTTGCAAAAACCTCCTGTTTGTTCTAAAAACTGTTGCCCAAGTATTTTTTACTCTTCATATTCCACTCCATTCAAATTATGAATATAGCATCTGTTTCAGAAGTATTCATATGTACTTACAATTTTTAAATAAGTGATGTCGATTTCAAAAAAAAAGAAATTGCACAACTTATGAGTTGGAAATTGGACTTTGGAAATATATCATAGCAGATACTGGATGTTTTCGATACTCCAATCCTGAAGGAAAAGTCTGTCCTAAAAATAAATTAGGTAGTGTAGTGATTTGGAAATGTATAACTTCCCTGACATATTAGGATCATAATTTACCCTGAAATAAGCAACCAAAATTTTTAAAGTCTACCCTTTTTTTCTTGTTACCATTGAAATTGCATCAGTGGTGAGTCCTGTCAATTAATTATGGCATACTTGTCTATCAAACACATTCTAATGTCTCTGAAACTGATTAAATTTGTGCTGCTTCATGCAAATAAGGAGAGTAATGAAGTTAATACCCAACTCTAAAATGTATCGGGAAAAAAATGAAAGTATGACCTATGATCCTTCTGCAATTTACAATTTCCTTGCTTTCATGCAAATTGGTGCAAGATTTTCTTAGATGGAAATGATGGCTAGTTTTTCACAATCTTCTGGACTCATAATTACTAAGCTATAGAATTGAATGCATCTGCTAATAAAACCTGAGGCAAACTAGGGATCTCCCCCCTCCCATTATGATGAAGTTTAGAACTTATTAAATATGTAGTTTGTATCAATGCTGTTCTACCCTGAGTAACTTAATGTTTTTTTTTTATCATTATTACTGCATATCTAATTGACAAATTGCTTCCTGATCTTTTTAAAATTCATTAGAATGTTGGGCTTGAACAGAAATAACTAATTTTAAAACATTTATCTGGTGCTTTTGGTTTATAAATTTAAAAAATAAAACTCTATTTAAATCATTAAAAATGAAATTTTTTTTTTCTTATTTATTTTGACCAACCCTGTTTATGTGTTGCATTTTAGTGCAGTATATATGTTCTTCCAGTTCTTGTGCCTTTCTGAGCACTACTAAATACGTATTTTGTGTTTCAGATGTGCGATTTCCTTGAAAGTGAATACCTGAAGGAGCAAGTAGAAGCCATCAAAGAACTGTCTGGCTACATCACCAACTTGCAGCGTGTTGGAACCGGACTCGGAGAATACATGTTCGACAAAGAAACCCTGCACGGGGAAGAATAAAATCTGTTAATAGCTTGGCACACACTAAATTCAGTCTGTGAATGACTTAGTCTGTCAACCCCGTTTTATTATTATCTTCTAACTATACAAAAACCTACTATTTGGAACTTTATTCTGTTATTCAATACCAATAGATAAATTTAAAAAAAAAACAATTGTAGAAAAACTAAAAGAAAAATAAATTATTCAGTAACGTATAAGTTTTTTGCCTTTATTTTCCTGTTTTAGCAACTGATCCTGCATTCAAAAACTTACAATTTGTTTCTCTTCAAAGAGACATTAACTTATTATTTTCTTCAATTTCGAATATAGAGTGCAAGCAATTTTATAATACGAAAACCAGCGTGCACGGGGAATATAGAGTGCACGCTGGTTTTCGTATTTTAAAATTGCTTGCACCTGAGATATTTTAGATATTACATAATAGTACGAAAATTATATTTCTTGAAATCCACTGGATTTTTTTTTTCTCTTTCATGTATGCAGCTATGAAAAAAGCTTTATTCCACAACATTTTCTGTGCTTTTTTTTTTTTTTTTTTTATATAGAATTTTAACATACAATGGTTTATTTTCCTTTTTGATAATCGAAAATAACGTATTTACAAGTAAGAAAATTTCTTTCAATCGTAGAATTATTTGATTAGAGAGAATGAACCAAGAGTAATTCTGATTAGAAAGTTATCGAACACTGTTGTTTATTATTATAGGGCTTCCACAGGTCAGTGAAAACCTGTAATTGTCAGGTAATTTTATTTCAACTCCAAAAATCAGGGAAAGTTGCAATTTTTTTACAAAAACCTGGAAAATTCCTTCATTATTCCTGGAAAAAAACCAGTCTTAAAATTGTCAATAACAATACTCAGTTATTGAGATTCGAGTTGAATAATTCTAACATCTATTACAATTTATTGTAAAAATTTTACATTTTAGACATACTGAATTGCTTCCTGCCTCATATAATGATATATATTTTACACAAAAAATCTAATACGGCATAACAAATAAAAAAAAATCCAAATTTTCTAATGAAAAATTTCGTAGTATAGATAAAATATGGTATGGATTTTCATTGAAATTTACCTGGAAAAGTCAGGGAATTCTTTTTCTGAAATTGAGTGGGAACCCTGTTATTAATACCTCTCATTTAAGTTGTTTACGCCAATCAGTAATTCATGCGGTATGGTAAAGACCGAAGTCTATAAAATTCTAGGTTTTACCTGTAAAACTTAGCATTTACATAAGTGGCTTGTTGAAAGTTCAATACATGGCTCAAAATGATTCGATTTTGTTCTGCAACCAAACCTTCGTGATGAAAACCTAGGAATTGCCAGATTTCGGTCCTATACGGTAACATTTACGCTCGTAGAAATATCGGTTCAATATTGGACTAATGAGAGAAGTTATACAATGTTAAATTGAACATTTTTTCCATACAAATAAAACGAATAATATAGTGCTATCGGGCATGATTTAAGTCTTTTTATTTTTTTAAATCTTTAATTTAATTAAACTAAGGTATTAAAAAAATTATTGAACCAATTGTATTTTTAAAAAAATAGTGAAAGGGGGAATTATTACATTTCAAAATAGACAAAAAAATAAATTATTTTCTATTAAAAATGTAAAATAATTTGCTGCTAATAAATTTATTTGAATATTACCCCTAGTCTGTTTTCATGTTTATTTAAATACAAGTGCTTTTTGAACTTAGTTAATATCTAAAAATAATAAAGAGTCGTCTGAGTAACTTAAAGCAAATTTTTTTTTTGTCCAGTTTTTTAATCTAAACTAACTTATTTTTGCTGGATATCTAATTGCTTTCTTGTATTTAAAATTCTTTGGAATGTTGAGCTTGAACAAAATAACTAGGTATGATTTTATTCATTCTATGTTTGGTTTGTAATAATTTTAACCATTTTATAAAGAATAGCTGTTTTTAAATAATGAATATTAATATGAAAAAAAATAATTTTGCTAACCCTGTTAATGAAGTACAATCATGTGATTTAATTTAGCACACCATTAGTAAGACTAGCAAATTTGAATTTTTTTCCTAACATAGCGGTTCAGCATGCTCTATAATTTCTAATAGTGTATTATTTATATATTTATGGTTACTTAAAAGTAAATATTTTAATTATACTACAAAATTATTTAAAACGTCTTTTTTAAATTTGAGATATGTAGTTGCTATTCAGAGATAGTTCCTAATGTAAGATAACACTTATCACGCTTTTTCTCACAACTCTTTGATTCCATCAAAATTTATCTCTAAGTACTTGAAAATATTCGCAATGAACTTTATGTTCGATAAAAATTCTTGAGTTCTGATAAAAAATAAGTAATCCTAAAAATATCTTCTTTAAAAAAATTCTAACAGTTATCTTTCTTCCTACAACATATTTGCTGAGCTTTTAAAATAAAAGTAGATCAATAATTGTTAATGTCCTTTAAATCATTGCGCAGAAATATAATAATTGAAAGAAAGCCACAGGGGACCATCACCTAAAACTAGCCAATATTAAGAATTTTTTTGAAACTTTGGAAATCACGAAGGCGTTTTGAAAATTGTACTCGCAGTAAAATGGAATAAAAAGTAAATAAACTTTCGATAATTATTGACTATTAAACTTTTTGAAACTTGGTTAATTTTTATTGGATTAAAAATTCGCCAACTCCTGCCATTGTTTTGGGTGTTACACTTCGTTAGGCAGCGCACGTTATAAAAGCATTAGAAACTGGAAATCACGAATGTGTTTAGGGAAATTGTTCTCGGAATAAAAATTCGATGATAATTGACTGTTACTCTAGACCAGGGGTCGCCAAACTTTTTTGATCATCGACCCCTGTATAATTTTTCGAAATCTCCATCGACCCCCCACAAAAGTAATTTTCTGTTAATTAAAATAAAACTCCATTAGATACTGTGTTTGTACATTTATTTTATGATTTTAAACATTTATTAAAGTAATAGTACATTGTGTAACAATAGTTTTATGAAATATATTTTAATATTGAAATTTAAAAACCTTACTAGTAAATAATAAGTAATTATGCATAAGTAGATATAATAAGTAAAGTAACTAAAGATTTACGGCAATTGATCAATGAGATGGGTGCCTGGTGTTTTTTTGCAAGGTTCTATATTGGGTTCAAAATTGGTCAATTTCAATTTTCGTCAAAATTAGTCAATTTAGTAATTTTCGTAAAAAAATACAAAGTGTGCTATAGTTTTGTCGCGGGCTGTACTAATCCATATTATTATTGCTAACCTTCTTTTTTGTGCATTGATAATTAAAATTGATATCTAAACCAAACGAATGGTTTTATCGAAACAATAACTAATTATCCAAAACTATAAAATTTTTAATAATGACACTGCAAATATTCAACACAGTTTTCAAAGATAGTTGAAACTGCGTATGATATTTACATTTGTACGTCAATGCTCGTCACACGTGACATTTGGACAAGCGCACATATGCATATGACTTATAAACTGCGCTGAGTTCGTGCCACTGCGCGGTGGTACGTAAATACTTGTTTCACCCCAATAAATATACGTTTATTAATTTATGTTTTGTAAAGAAACTGATATTGAGTCAATTATAAAAAAAATTCACAAATTTTACATACTTAATTAGGTATGTGTGATTTGCGTATTGAGAACTGTTTTTTTTTTCCGACCCACAATCGACCCTTTCGATTCGGATCGACCCCCATTCGCCCCCCTGTCTCAGATCGACCCCCGCTTTTGTTAAATAGACCCCTGGGGGTCTATATAGACCACTTTGGAGACCTCTGCTCTAGACGTAAAAAAAATTTACTAGGTTGAGCACTCTGTTGGCCACAGAAATAATTGAAATTTGATGATTCTCGTTTTATAAACTAAACTCGAGGGGTTTTTTTTTTAAGTTATTGCAATTTTAATTGTTTTTTTGTGCCTTTTTTTTTTTTTTTTTTGCTTTGAATAATGACTATCTTCTTCGACATCTTCATTCGCGCTTGACTTGATGTCAAAAGTAGCAACAAAATGTGAATACATTAAAAAAAATAAGAGAGATTAGATATTGTCATATAAAAATCTTAACATCTCAATTTTATAAATAAAAAAACCTATAATAAGGTAAAAACTGTTTCCAATTCGAACTGTTGTATTAAATAAGGTTATCGTTATATACTGTTAACACGTAAAATGATTTCTTATTTATTACTTCTTGTGTCGCACATTTTGTATTCCTAAGTTTAAATTTTTTTTTTTTCAAGTACAGTCTGTTATCTTTCAAATATAGGTCTCGTACATTTCGTTACAATTACATATACATAAAATTATATATTTATAAATAAAAAGATAATTTTTAAAGATAATTTAAAAGGCTTCCCGCCAGTTGGTAACCACTGATATATACATTTTATAAAATTTATATTAATGCAGGTTTCATTTTGCAAGCTTATAGACTTCTTTTTACGAATTTTTATTATTATTATTATTACTAACAATTTTATAAGCTGAAAATTCTTTTTCATCAGTTTATTTACCTTCAATTTTTATTCTGCGCTTCACGTTTATTTCGGCAATTTTTTAAAATTCTAAAACAGTTCTTTTTTATCAACCAAGCTTCTGATCGCAATTATCACATCGTTTTTAGCGAAGTATGTTCTATTTGGACCTAGCTCCATTATACTCACTTTTTAACTAATGATTCTTAAGAAGAAAAAACGTTAAATATTTTATAACGATATTAGGGGATAGAGCTCCCTGTTCGCAGTTGCTCACCATCCCCCATTAATATCCGCTTTTATTCATCTTGTCATGGAGCCAGGTTGTGTTTTAGTTCTGAGCATTTATAAACAACAATCAACGTGATGCAAATTTCAAAACTTTCAGCAATCACTTTCAAAGAGACCTTGAAGTTTGGCCATCGGTAATAAACACTTCACAACATATGTTTATTTCCAATCTTATAATTAACATATTTTTTCTTTGCCTCCTGCTTTTGCTTCTTGACTCATTTGAATAGGTTGCTGTAACGCCTTGTTCGGTAGCTGACCTTGACATCCAGTTTAGGTTGAATAAACTGCAAAAGATTTGCCTAATTTTTAAGAATGAAAATGCCAGTCGTCTGCAAGTTAATTCAAAAGTTTTTTTTTTATTTATTTGTAAAAAAAAGTGCACATTAATGACGGAAGGACACGTAATTAACCTTTTAAATGAATTTTCCTTCACAAACATAATGCAGAAAATGATGAAGCACCTTGAAATAAAAGAAAAAACATTAAGTGAGTGAGTAATTTTTGCAAAACTATTTGTCCTATAGTTTTTTCGAAAACATTTAAACAAGTATATCAGTATAGGGCAAAAGCTATTTACCAAAAAAAAGTATATATATATATATATACATATTTTTTTAAATTTTAGTATTTTTTTCTTCCAAAAACAAATTGCCTTTTTTTGACCTAGTTATAAAACATCGAAGTAATAAGTGTCATTTTTTTTCCAAACATTATATTTTTACATCAAACTGTACTTAAGTATTAATTCCAGGTAGATACTTTACAAGTTACCAATACACATAATCTTATTGCCGACAAGGGATTCATTGCATTTTTCACTCCCCAAAACGCTCTCTAGATCAATACGAAGATAGTAGAAAATTATTCCAAACCTATAACTTTTCAAATTGTCATATTCTAGCGCAATCTAGCACTGTTCTTTTTTTTTTTTTTTTTTCATTCTTGTAAAGATAATAGGCCTGCAATCTGTATTTAAAAGATGTAATTAGATATTTTAGAAGCATATGTAAAATAAATACAATAAAAACAATATTAATTTTATTTAGTTGATTATAAGTGGATAAGTAGTTCTCCCAAATTATTTAAAAAAGATCTGTTTAATAAAAATATTTTTATGTTAGATTTAATGTCAGTATATAACCAAATTTATTTATTTGTCTAAATATCATATGGTTCCATAATTGTGTGCAAAATTCTCTGCAACACTTATGTAAAAATGTGTTTAACTTACAATTAAAAATAATTTTAAACTGTTAATAAATAAGATAATAAAACATGAAAAATATTTATTCAAAGTAATTTTTTTGCATGGAATTAACTTAGAGATATAGCGAAATACACAGAAGAAGAAAATAACTTAAAGGTACCCAGAGTTTTGACAATTCTGGTTTAATTGTTAAAATCATATTTCTTCATTTTTTGAAGATAGTCAAGAATCGAAATTCGGGTAATGAAAACGTGTTTTTGTACCTTATTTCATGGCAAGATTAAACGTAAGTACTTAGGTAACGTAATTATTAAACGTAAGTAATTAGGATTAATTCAACGCCAACTCTTCGAATCATTAAGAATTATCCTTAGTACGTTAAAATCCGATCATTAGAGCTATGTTGTGAAGGGTGTTTTTATTTTTTTTTCCTCTCCTCGCTGTATTTCAACTAAAATTCGAATATTTTGATGAGACCTCTTCTCTTTAATTCTTTAAATGCGGTAAATAAGGAAAAAGTATATTCTGTTTATCAAACTGCAGCTGTCAGAAGGGTGGGTATTTGCAAACGAAGATAATATGTGCTCTTAATCATCATCATCTTACTTTCATAAATAAACTAATGATTTGTTATTTTCGCTTCTTGACGGTTATCTTTCTCAACATGAAGATTACAGGTTCCTTGTTACAGCCCAAGCAGAATCAGAGGAGATATAGCAGCGGTAGTTTTACAATTCCATTCGATTTTTTTTCCCAAAAATGCTTACTGGTGTAATTTTAATTTTCAAAAGTTTAAGGCAAGAAAAATATGAGCAAGCTCAAACTATAAATGACCTTAAAGATCTTAAAATGGATAAAATAAAATCTAGGTCAGCAAACAAAAATAAGACATGGATACTACATCTATCTTGGCATATTATAAGAAAACTCATCAATTCTGGTTTGAATCGAATAAAATCAATGAAGTGAAGAAATTAAAAAATCGCTAGACTTCTTAAAGGGAAAAAAAAATCGTATAAGTCGGCGCAGACAAGGTAGGGGTTGGCAAAAGGGTTACTTAAGCTTTGCGTGACTGCTTCCTTTGAAATCACTTACATATTGCGAAACAGATAAAAGCGCGTCTGGCGGAAACACAATTTTCATTGCGTTCGATTTCATTTTCAAAATGGCGTCGACTAAAGAACCTCGTAGCCGGGAAAATGAAGAGAAACGTTAATTCCCAAAGTATTTACTTGAATGACGTATTGCAGTTTCCAATAGCAACTTGGTCAAATGCTCTACTAGAAAAACACGAAATACTGAGATAACTTTTAATTGTTCTTTAAATGTATGGGAGAGGTTATATTTGAAAAAGAAAATAATGCTTAAAAAAAGTCATTATTTTTCGATTTTTATTTTAAATATTAAAAATTTAAAAACTTCTTTTTAGTCTCCACATATTTAGGGGCACCGCACAATAACAACTTTCTTAAAATCAAAATTTCATTTAAAAATTTTTTAAGTTAATAAACGGTGCCCTTCTTTTTAAACGTAAAATCCCTCCCGTCTATGGGTCACTAATGTAGTATACATAAAATTATTCTTTAAAAACATAAATAATAATCATTATAACTGTAGTAAATTTTGGAGGGATAAAATTTTAATGGGAAAATATTATTATTATACGTCTTTAGGAATGAAATTCCGATGAGAAAAAAAAAATTATATTTATTTCAATGATAAGGAGAAACTTTGTGGTCCTAAATAGTTTATTTACCTAAGCCCACAAAGTTGATCTGAAAAGCGAAGAAATTAAAATTTTGTCATACTTTTGTGCTTTTTGTTGTTTCTAATACCACTTACCAATCCACCAAGCCTGCTTGGTAAAACCAAATGTATTTAAGGCAGAGGATGCATTTCTTGTTTTTCAGTGGCGCCATCAATTGACCAAGAATATGTCTTCAGCCACACACACGTCACAACCCATTTATAAGACGCACCCATTCCTACATCCATTCATTTGTCCACAGATTATAATTTTGACCTCAAACAGAGAACGATCAATCTCCAATTCAGTACCTCCAGAGGTTTCATTTGTAATGGGAACATGGAGGACTTTGTGACCCGACAGATTTAACATGTAACAGTCGCCATTTTACTTCACCTGCAGGCGGGGACATCTTGGACATGGGCCAACGCCCTACCCATCAAACTATCTCGGCCTTTATGCTTTTTA
Organism: Parasteatoda tepidariorum; assembly: GCF_043381705.1. Taxonomy (NCBI): domain Eukaryota; kingdom Metazoa; phylum Arthropoda; class Arachnida; order Araneae; family Theridiidae; genus Parasteatoda; species Parasteatoda tepidariorum. The sequence goes on along the minus strand of NC_092206.1, from coordinate 95,037,401 downwards.
AAATAATAAAGCGAATGACAGATTTATTAATGAAATATTTTCTTATCAGCAAAAAGTATTTTCGTGGAAAATTGAAAGGGAAAAAATCTAATTTAATTTAACCCTATTGTTAAAATTTTCCTTTTTCGGGATCTAAATAAAGATGTATATTTTGAAACGAATAAATTGAATATTTGTTTTTAAACTCTAATATACAATATTTAAAATTTTACGTACATAAAAACACAGTAACATGTAAATACTAATGACAATATTTTGAGGCCCCCCACTAACCAAAGATGTTTGAACAAAAAAAGATCCACTTACAGTGAGGGGAAAAAAGATCCACTTACAGTGAGGGAAAAAAATCACTTAATTTTTTTTAAAAAAAATGGAAAAAACGTTTATAACCGATTTTTTTATTTCTCTTCATGCAACGCTAATAAAAAAAAATATTTAAGGGTTAAAAATTATTTCCCACAAAACATTCTCACTTTTTTTTCCCCTTAACACAACGAATATTTAAATTTTTACATCCTAAAACTTCATTGTTGAAATATGTTTGAAAATCATATTTTACACTTCATAAAATATTTTGCTCGAGTCAAAGATTTACCAGTTATAAAATTTTATTTCATACAGTGACAATGCAATACAGGAAATACTAATACAGTGAAACCTCCAGGAAAGACCACCTCTATACAGCGGCCTCCTCTATTAACGACCACTTTTGGAAGGTACGGAATTTTTTCCATAGACTCTGTGTTAAAGAAAAACCTTTAGGAGAGACCATAAAAACCTCTTTTAGCGACCGGGAAAACCTCTGCACCCAATGCAGAAAAGGTCATATAAGAAAACACAAAAAAATATGAAAACAAAAAATATTTGCAATACAAATAAGTAGATTAAAATGTGTTCAAAATATTTGTGTGAGACTCTAATTTAGAGAGCTCACATTAGACTAACTCTGAAAAAGATCAACAAACTCTTATTGCAGTCAGAGTGCACTATGCTATCAATGGCTTATTTCCAGAGTTTAGATAGTTTAGCTAAAAAAAAAAAAAGTTATTTTAGAAAAAACTAAGCATTTCAAACAAACCTCTTCTGAAGCTAACTAATTTTCATGATATAAAATTAAATGCAATCTTTAACAAAAAAAAACATTTTTTAATTTACTTAAAATTGGTCAATCATTCATAATTGGTAAATTTGTTTTTACAGATAATTATATCAGTGTCATAATTATATCAGTGTCAATAAAAATATCAGTAGGGAATATTTTTATTGACACTAAATTTTATTCAGTTTTCATGACACCAATACAAGTAGCATTTCCGCACCAACAAAATGACACTGAGTGAAATTAAAATCGTTTGCGATAAATCATGTATACGTTAAATAACATTTTGAAATCAATGGAGCTCCTTTACCCCTTTCTCTGCGCACACCCCGTGATTGGGTGTAGATTTGTGTGAAACAACAAAATCTCAAGAATGAGGATTTTTTTTTTTTTAATGACTCGTTGAATTTTCTTAGGGCCTTCAATGGTGAATACAATTATAAAAAATAATAACGATCATTCACATGGAAAAAATTTCTTAGACAACTCCATGGAAATCAAACACGAGTTAAATCACATGAATTTGATAAATTTTCTCTGAAAGTGATGATAATTGCGAAGAAAATGAAAATAAGAAATGAATAAAGAAAATAAAAATAAAATTATATTTTTTTATTATTGATGTATAATTTTTATCCATTTCATTATTGAATCATTTACGGATTTGAATCCTTGAGTATCCCTCAGTAGGTAATTCGAATTCGGATTCCGAATTATTTATTCCAATCATCTAAGTGATTCTATTGATTCCAATCACTTTGGTAATCATAAGACGTAACAGGGGAAGAATGTGCGGTAGGGCTTATCATTTGTTAAAAATACAATTTGATATTTTCTTTGAGGCATTGCAGCTGTTGTATTCTCAGGTTATCTAATATTTATAATGCTTGTAAATGAACAACTGTGTCATTTAATACCTTTAATTTTTATCTTTCGCAACTCCTGTAATCATTAATCAATCACAGTGCAAAATTTTAAAAAACTGCTAGATATTGTTTTAAAATATAACTATGGCAACCAAGCCAAACAATTAAATCTAATATTGCTTTATTATTTAGATATAAACAAAAGATAATAGCCCCGTATTTGTTTAAAACTAATAAAATGCATGGAAGTATAAACCACTTTATTTTATCTTCATAATCGCCATTGAACAGCTGACGCAATTTTTGGGTTTACGACCACTAATGCTCAACTCTGTAGTCTTGTAATTTTGAGCCCAATCCAGAAGACAAGGGAACTCCTGGATCAAGTATTGGGAGAAATTTGCCTTCGTAGAGGACTTTTTGATTAAACTACCCCACATTTGCGCTACATGGAGAGGAAAACCATACAAACCTCTCACTTTTAGCCTGATGACAAGGGGACTCTAACCCATGATCCGTCTACCACCGAGGATAATTTACGTCAGCACTGCGGTCAGTGCGAGCAGGGTGTGAAATTCGTATCGACCAGTCATCTCTGGGATTTGAACCCGGTTCACCTCATTGAAAGGCGAACGCTCTATTCCCTGAACTAGCACGGCTCTATAAAGATCCATTATCGATTTATCGGTTTTTACTTTGATCATTCAAGATGTTATACCATCGATGACAATCTAAGACAATCAATTCGCTCACGGCTGACTGCGTATGCGTAATAATACCTTATATAAGAAAAAAAAATTAACACTTCATCAAATTTAAACGAATTATAATCAATTCCAATTTGATTAAAAATGTGGCTAAAATAACTAAACATCACTTAGTTTTGCTCAGTCTGAATAAAATGCGATCACCTTTTGTCAAGTATCTGCGGTTTTCAACAAATATTTGATTCAACGAACCTTCATAAAAAGTTTTGTTTATTTAGGTACACATTAACTCGATACCGCTTATACCTACATTATTGAAACCTCATCTTTTTATAACGATTGTTAAAATATATATTAACGCTGTTTTTCGAAGCTTTGTCGCCAAGGAAAATAAAAATACCATAGTTTAAGTGACTTACACTTGAAGCAATGCGATGATTTTTAACTATATATACATAATATTGCCGTGAAGAATTATCTGGGCTTTAGTATTTTATATTAACTGTTATATTATTTAGTAATTAGTATTTTATATTATATTGGGCTTAAATATTTTATATTAAACTTTTTTTAAAAATCGCCAATATGGCGACATTTTTCAACCTAGATGAAAATCATCAAAATTAGTGCCGCATTTTCAATTTTCGCAAATTTTGAGCCCCGGTAATGCAACAGTAGAGACAGTTTTTAAATATTAAAAAATTATACTACAAACGCTTTTCATTTTCACAAAATTGTGGCTTTTCTTCCTATTGACGTCGTGCGCCATTTTCAAAATAAGCGTAGACAACACTGGCTTTAGAAAGACTAAACTTGACCTAACAATTGGGTAACAGTTGCAAACTCACAGCAGAAATAAAAATAGAATAGTATTCGCAAAAAAGCATCATTTCATATTACGACGGAGCCTTCAAAAAAGAGCCTAAATGGCAACCATTGCGGAACTAGTAGAAGAATTTTTCCATTATAATACTAGTTTTCAGTATTTTTTTCCCCCTATCGTGCTTTTGACAAGAGAAAATCGTGATTGCATAACTACTTCTACTAGCAAAAATTTAAGGATGCCAGACAAAAAAAAAAACGCATATAACAGTTTTTTTTCTTCCTTTTTTTGCTTATTTAAGAAAAATTTGTTAGGGTTAAAATGTTTTTTCGAATCTCTGTTGAAATATGCATTCGCGGTTTTAAAACTTACTGAATCAACGAATCGTTGCGAAATGAATAGCTGTTTTGATCGTCGAGATAGTAGAGTTGATACAACACTTAGTTATTACGTGAAAAATTATGGATTAATAATGGAAACATTCCATTCGTTTTATAATAATTACAGCTATGGCTGTTTTATAAACTAACGTAGTTAATTAAAATAAATGTAGTGATATGAAACTACTTTCGAAATGTAGCCACTATCTAACTTTTCTTTCAGGAGAGGAATTGTCCCGAAGTGGACTGATCGTAAATACACGGTTCCCAGTAGAACACCGAAGTCAAGCATCACTGACTGCGGTCAGTAGGGGGGTGGGTGACTACTTTGATCAGCTTGCGTAGGGGTCGAGTGTGCGCGGTATCGGTCCTCGTTAAACTATTCTACCGTAAAGTGCTCGATTTCGTGAGCAAGTCGCCGGACTACCAAAGCGGGGAGCCTCCTCCTCTGCAGAGGATGAGAAAATTGCAATGGCATGTCTTCGGATCATCTTCAGGGATGTTTCCCAAACCGTCGCCAATAGTCCATTCTGTAGCTCTAGTACGATGTAAATAAAGTACCTACCAACGTACCTAAGGACAGGAATTATGCTGTATGATTCAATTTACATTAATATACAACAAAAAAAAATAAGATCGAAAGAAAAAATTGCTAAAAAGGTTTCAAAACGAACATTTATTTCAAGAAAAGATGGGAAATTAATAAAATATTTGTAGTATCTATAATTTTAGCTTCTCAGGTTATCTGTCTAGGGATTTGCCAAAAATTATTTCCCTTTTATTTTTGTGTTTTGATTTCTTAAACGTTGAACTGTAACAGCTTTACGACCGGACCTAGCGCAGTCGATACCGTTGTGAAACCTGTATATGTAACGTATAGTTTGAAAATATGTCAGTTTGATAGACGTAATCAAAACTATGAGTTAATGTTGGAAGTAATACAAATAATTAGAAAGAGATTAAATGTTGCCAGATATACAATTTTAACATTTCTATTGACATATTTAAAACTAAAAAAAAAGGTTTCATTCAAGTACGAGACAGATTAAAATCCGAACCTTCTTAAATTGATCTAATAACATAAGTTTATCGTTATATATCGTTTATTTTTTTAATTAATTTACTTTTATTTCGTCTTATTATGTCAAATTGTCTGTTTTCTTGATTTTTTTTCGTACATTTGATTATATTTCAAATCCATTCATTTCATTATGAACAACATATTAACAAAATGCTCTTGATAAAATTATAATAATTATTAACAAAGTGATTTTTTCTTTTTTGAAAAATATCTAGGTTAAGAAAAACAATCACTTAGGCTCTCTGAGTATTTTAAAAGAGTCATTTATTTTACTTTTCGTAATGAAATGTGATTCAAAAGTTCATATTTTATTAAATATGAAAATTTTTATGTGAATTGAGGGGGCTTAGGGGCTTGAGCACTCGCCTTCCAATGAGATGATTCAGGTTTAAATACCAAAGGTGGATGGTTGATACGAATTCTGCTATCGGCTCGCGTCTACCACAGTGTTGACTGTTGACTTAAAATACCAATTGTAAAAGGATTATGGACTAGAATCCCCTTGCCTTCTGGCTAACCAGAGGAGATTTCTGTGGTTTTCTTCTCCATTTAAAGTGAATGGGGGCTAGTTCAATCAAAAAGTCTTCCATTGTCTCAGGAAGGCTTATTCCTGGAGTTACTTTGTCTTCTGGGTTTGGTGCAAAATTACAATGCTATGGATGGTCGAACATTGATAGTCATAAACTCAAAAAATGGATCTGCTGTTCAATGTCGGCTATAAAATAAAATTTAAAAAAAAATATGTAATTATATATAATGATGACAGTTAAAATAACAAATAAAAGTTCATTAGCTTCAAAAATGTGTATTTTCGAGGGGAAATTTATTCGAGGGGAAATGACTGTCGACATACTTCAAGCGTTAAAAAATAGGCGACCGTTATCAAGACTTTCCAGACGAATGGAAAATGGGCGTCGATTTTTGCGCTCTTGGAACATGTCGACTGTTACATCCAATTAGTATATTTTTGAAGCGAGTGAAGTTTTTTAATCAAGTAACGCCTTACCTCTTCAGTTTACGGATTATTTATTTAACAAAGAAGAGTATTGTTTACTTGAAGAATTATTTTTAAAAATTGTCAATTAAAGAAAAAAGTTCTATCGAACGAAAAAATAATGTAAGTCTAAAGTGTATATATTTAGACATCAATATTTTCAGTATATTTTCGAAAATGAAAGCAGGAAGTAATTGAAAAAACATTATGAATTTTAAGTCGAATTTCCGTTGCAACAACAAAAACATTCTCATTAAGTGCGCCGTTAATATTGCCACGCGTTGCTCAATATTGCATCAGATGATTAATTGCGTGACATTGCATCACCTGAAAGCCCCAGTCATGACACATACACGCATGATAAATAAAATATATATACATTGAATTATTTTACTTTTGCATTACATATTTAGCAGATGATTAATTTAACACTTGAGTATAAAATGATTTTCAATAATAAACCAATGTCTTCCGATTTGTAAAAATAAGCATGTACAAAATTCAGATATCAGAAGGAACAAAAAACGAGAAAATATAATCACAGCTCAGTTCGGAGAAAAAAAGCACAGAAAAAACTAAACAAAGCACGAAAAAAAAAAATGAATTTAGTATGGCTTATTCGACCCGAACGAAATATAATGCAGCTCTTAATTCTTTCGACTAAACACATTACATTAGATTTAATGTATTTATTGGAATGTAACGAGATATTTAACAGAAATGATAATATCCAGGGATTAATTTGAAATTTTACGAAAACGAACTTTCTCACACGTCTTACTTTCCATCTAAATAATTAGAACTCCTAAAAAGCTTTAAAAATGTTCGATATTCTTATAATAATATTTATTGTATTGAGATATTACAATCTGGAACAATAATACTTTTTTTTAAACATAAACTGCAATTTTAAATGAAATATCATATGAAATAAGCGAAGGGTATTTTAATGTACTGAATTTATCTAACTCGCTCCGTATCTGTTTGTAGCCACACTTTCCTATCAGTTAAGGTGCTCAAATTTCATCTGAATTTTTATGCTGGATGACAATACAAGATTCAATAGTTTTCCAACCGACACAAACAGAATTTTTACCAATCAGAAACGTCGATCACCCTACGTCATATGCGAACTCGTAAACATAAGACAAAAATGCAGAAAATATGAATTAATAAATTAAATAGTTTTCGTTTAAAACGTGGTGCGCGTCGCTTAGCAAATCAATGAACTCATTCTTTAATTGCTATACTCCGTTGCAAGTTCAGAACAGATAATTGTGAGATAGGATTTAAGTAATCATCCGCGACTGCATATAGTTCCGTTTTATTTCATTATCAAATTCTACAAATATGCTTACAAAACAATTTTAAAGCTTTTAAAATTTAAATTCGTCGGACAGAAATATAATTCGTACTATCTTTTACGATATATATCATAGAATAATTAAAAAAAGGTTATAGCTTCGTAGTCACATTGGAATCCTATTTTTGGTGACATGTTCCGATAAATAAGAACATTCGTTCTTGAAAAAGAAACAACTACATGAAGTTGAAAGAGCATTGAATTTGATTGGGCCTCTAAAAATGGCGCGTCTTTTACCTTATGCTGACATCCCCTTAACAAATCAAATGCGAGATAAAGAATTGTTTTACTTTTGTTCCGCTATAGGAGAAAATCGTTGCAAGATACAATATTTATTATTCTTTTATCAGTTTCTTTAAATGACGACAGAAATACGAATATTTGTTGCGAGTTTTAGATGGCATTTTTAAAAACTTTTTGTTAATTGATTATTCAATAAGTTATATTATATATTTCATATATTCTAAATATCAAAGCAATTTATTCACTCAAAAAAATAAGGAAGAGACACTGTCGGTCGAAATTCCAAAATATTTCGCCATTAACTTTACACAGTATTTTTTGAAGAAAATATTTATATGTCTTAGATATTATCTTTTATCCATCTTAGCGTTTAAGAGGTATCAGAAAAGAAAAAAAAAATTGCTTTCTATTGCGTCTGTGATTTCGTTATCAAAGGTTTCAGAGACTCATTCATAAGTTATCATTCATAAAAAATTATATAATTTTTTAATATTTTTATTTAATATAAGAATTTTGAGTTTACTGGAAATAGTGGGTAAATATTGGACAATAGAGGAGGAAGTAGAATTTAAATATTTTCTCTACTTTGGCAATAGCCATATTTCAGTCAGTTTAATTACTACCTTCGTGCAACCTTGGAAAGCGAGAGTCTGGCTGAATAAATAAATAAAGAAAAAAAAACTATTTTTGTTGAAGGAACAGGAAATGCATGAATCTAGAATAAAGAACAAAAAGGCACGTTTTAAGAATTAAAAAAAAATTCGGGTATGGGAGCTTGACGATGGTAATGTAATAAAAATTATATCGTATTAGCTCCTTAAGTTGGCGATACTAAATTATACTCATCGACATGGTGGTCGCTGAGGAATTCTACGGCAGCGGCTTCTAATTTTTTTTTTTATCCATTGGCAAAACGGGTCTCACTTTTCAACTACAATAATCAAGAGTAATAGTAAACAGTGCGCATGCGTTGCTATGGCGACAGCTGATGTTAGATAATTTTTTTAGAATTCTTTTTGTTTTCACTCTTAATTTTGATATGCATTAAGTTGGTGAGTTTATTTTTGAGATATGGGACCAGAGGGTTCCCATAAATACTTCTTGAGTTGTGAGTAAAAGAGAATTTCATCATTTGAACGATATTTTTGTTTTTATTGTTTTAATTAAGAATCAGAAATTCTAACCAACAGTTAAAACTGGATCGTTTTCAATACTAATTCAAGTGAATATCACAAATAAAGAGAGTCTTAAACTGATTGACACGGTCCTAAAAGTTAGAACCCATCCGAAAATGTTAATATTGATCTCGATTGGCTGTTCAATGTCTATTCTGTAATCAAAAGAATTTACACAGAATGTGTCTGAGCTGCATTTAAATATGTCTGCGAAATTGTGCACCGAGCAGTTCAGGTTTAATAATTAAAGATGTCCATGATGAAAACACAATAAAGTTTCGTTTCCAAAAAAAATTAGACTTCAACCATTTTGCAATCCTGTGATTACCTCGAGGCGATCACAATTTTCTTCATTTTGTAGTGAATCGTTTTTTTTATTTATTTATTATTATTATTATTTTTTTGGGGCTATGGAATCTCAGATGATCGACTTTCTTTTGGCGGAACCTTTACTTTATAAAGTAAATTATGTAGGTAAAATTCTTTAGCATGTCAACATATTAAAAAAATAAAAGAAAATTAAATTTTTTTTGTAATATTTAATATAAAGATTATAAATGTTTATTTTTGATGCGTGCATAAGCAGAAAATGAATTTAAAAAAAAAAAGCTGAATAATGGTTTTCAATTAAATGACAACGAATAAGAACTGTAAACATTGAGAATAATTATCAAAAAAACATATTTCCTTGTTATTGAATTTTATTATTTTGTTTCGAACTGTAAATTTCGATAGGAAATGATAATGGGATGTCCTTTTAATATTTTTATTGTTATTAGAAAAAATATATTTTTTAAAACTTTGCTGTTACCTATTTCTTTGGTATTTAATTATATATTTTCATAAAAGCAACTAAAATATAAAATGATGGATTTTTCTGAGGGAAAAAATTCCGATTCCTGGTAAAACTTACCTTGGAACAGCTGTTCAAGGGGTGCTAGACAAGTTTATGAGTAGTTGGGCCAAAGTGGAATTCCCAGTTCGCCATTTGCGACCCAATTTTTTGAACTGGCGACTAAGTGCTATCTTGTAAAATATTGTATTTCAAACCAAATACATTTCTTCCCTATTTAAAATAAATGGCAAGTACTTCCAATTTAAAGAAAACATTAATTAGAATTTCTCAAAGATATGCATCAAAAAGACTGAAATCTATGTCTACCAGATAAGTCTGGTAAACATTTCTGCATGTTTTTGACATTTTTCAGGACTGGAACCGAGGACCGACAGATCAAATCACTATAGGCCAAGCGCATAAAAGTTATTTTGTTAAGAACTTCGAAGCTTTTTTTCTTTCTTTCTTTTTTCAATAATTCGTTCTATAATTTTGTATTATTTTAGAAAAGTACTTTTTATTTATTACATTTTCTCTTTCACGTTTAGTTAAATTTTTTGTAATTTATGCATGCGAAATTTCTGGGTCCAGTACCACTGTTGGTCCCCTTTTACAGCGATATTGTACTCAAAAATTAAATGAAAAATACAAAGAAAAGAAATTTAATAAATACGAAATAGTGATTTTTTAGGTGATATACTTTTAGTATTCAGAAATAAAACCAGTAACTTTTGATGTAAACTTTTTCATTCGCTTGGACGTTAATTTAAGCAGGAAGTCCCTGAAGAGGACGCCATATCGCGGGAGAAACTTCTCTTAGCAAATTCTATTTTACCTTAATAACTAACTTAAAACTTTAAGTATAGAGAAAATAAGTTCAGGCCAACCTAGAGTAAGTTACAAATATTAATTTAAAAGAAATTTTTAAAATATGAAATTTAACAATAAATTATGAGAGGATAGTTTAGAACTACGCAACGGAAAAGTTCTCGTCCAATAATTAGCTTGCATTTTGAAATTTTTTTTTCCAGCTATTGAAAATTCGTGGTTTGAACTCACTTTTTCTTTCTTTTACATTAGTAATGGAGGTTAAAGAGAATTTGTGACTTTAAGTTTCTCCCGTGGTATGTCTTCCTCAGAAGATCAAGAGCTAAAAAATAAATGAAATATACTATGCGGATGGGACATTTGTCCATGGTCAAGCATTTTTATTGCACTAGAAAGTGATTTTTCTTCAAAATTTTTTTTTTTTTTTTTTTTTTTTGGAATTAAAAATTTGAAAACCAACTATCAATGATTTAGTTATCTATTAGTTATTATTAAGGCCCGGATTTTGATGACTTTTGCATTTTTTTGCATTTCTTGCATTTTTGGACATTTATTGTCCTTTAGAGTATTTTTTTAGATTTATAGGACATTTTTCTTTAAATTTTTCGGCGTATTTTGTATTTTAAAGAATTTTTTTAATTTTTTTTAAAATTTTTTTCCAATTTTTATTATTTTGTTAAAATTTTTTATTATTACACTGACTTCCAAACAATGAAGAAAATGTCTAGGATATTAACAGGTGAAGCAACTTCTTTTCAAATTGAAGAATAATTGTCAGTAAGTGAGACCATCTTTTTCAAGTACGCACCAATAACATCAGTAGACGTTGAAAGAAGCTTTTCCAGGTATAAAAATTTACTTTCACACAAGAAACGCTCGTTTACATTTCAAAATATCAAAGAAAATTTAATAATCCAATGTAATTCTGATATTTAGCAATATTATGAGATGGAAGTTGTTATATTCATTAAAGTTTTTATACAAAATGAAAATGTTTTGGAGTCAATATATTTTCCTTTTTTTTGTTATTTTAGGATATAAACATATTTTTCAAACTTTATTGAACAAGTATTGCATTGCTTTATATTTTTTGAAATGACTCATAATAATTTTAAAGAGTAAAACATTGTTTTAGTTCAATATTTTTACTTTAAAGTCATGTCATAAGGCCTTTTCAGCGCAATTTTTCCATTTTTAAGGGCATTTTTCGCACTTTTTAAGGGCATTTTTTGCACTTTTTAAGGGCATTAATTGAGATTTTTTGGGTCATCAAAATCCGGGCTATTATTTAGTTATCTAGAAGAAGATAGTCTAGGTAATGTGCAGAGATCAGTTAAAGTGCAAAAAAAAAAAAAAAATTATTTCTCTTCTCAAATTTCCTCGATAATCTGCAGATTACCTACTAGGCACTCATTAAAGGGAAAATAAGATTTTTGCTGGAACTATAGCAACGTTTCTGTGTGCTATAATTAATATTATTTATAATATTAATATTATTAATTAATATTATTAATATCTAAAAATCAAGTAATTATAATCAAGCAATCCACATAAAAGTTGATAGAATCAATCACTTTAAAAACATAGTACGTGGAATCAAGCGGTTTCAATTATTATTACAGTTAAGGAAATTAACATAATGTCATTTATTTACTTTTCAATTTCTAAGGAATCAAGTCAATACAATCAGCAAATTAATCGATTCAATAAAATGAAATAGAATTAAAATCATTTTTGGTCCAGAAATTTCAAAAAAATCGAGTAGTTATTCAGTGCAGAAGGTAGGTGCAGGTGTATATACTAAGATTTGCCAAATGGCAATTTGTTGGAAAGAGTCGTGGTGGCTCCGTGGATAGAGCGTTCGCCTTTCAATGAGATAAACTGGGTTCGAATCCCAGCGATGGCTGGTCGATACGAATTCCGCACCCGACTCTCACGGATCACAGTGCTGACGTAAAATATCCTCAGTGGTAGATCGATCGTGGATTAGAGTCCTTTTGTAGTCAGGCTAACCGTGGGATGTTTTCCTGGTTTTCCTGAATGATGACATACATTTTCATGACATGTTTGACATTTTTCAGATTTTTTAATTTTTTGTCTCTAATTATAGCTACACTCATACACAATCGTTAATTTCTGGTATCGTCTGTTTCAGATTATACAGTATGGAGATCGAGCTAGTGCTCGGTGCGCACTGCCATAATTTGTTAATTTATAACTATTTCGGGTTAGGAAAAATTTAAAATATTACTGAAAGATGACGAAATAAAGCCAGAAAATCATTATCTAAATTAACTTTTTAATTCACCGTTGCTGTTGACCATTAAGGCAAGGGTGAGATTGTTCTTGTTTTCCAGTGCCGCCATCTATTGCCAAGAATTCGACTTCTGCCGCACCCATACGTCACACCCGTGTAAAGAGCGGATCCATTCATATATCTATTCATTCATACACAGATCGTAATTTTGACCTGAACCAGAGAAAGATCTACCTCCAATTCAGTACCTCCAGAGTTATAATTTTCTTATGGGAACATGGGGGACTTTGTGACCCAACAGATTTAACGTGCACCAGTTACCATTTACAACACGGGGAGTCTTTGGCCGGCTTGATTCGAACTCCCGTTCTCACGAAGGTGAGTCCAGTGCCTTGCTTACTAGGCTGTGCCGGCCTTTTACTCCACTGAAAAAAATGTTAAAAATGAAGCTTAAATGGGACCTCTAGACCAGAAAATTCTCTTAACGCGCACATGACCTAAGTAAATTTCAAGAAACTTGATTCCTCACTTTAACGGATCTGCAGTTTAGTCACTCTTCAGAATAGCTAAGTAATGTGCATATTAATGGCTTTCAAGCCGCAACGGTAACATCATATAAATATTTATTATTGTACGTAATATAATAAAAAAAAATAAAAAAATAGTGCGTGGAGTCCCTCCGCGCGGAAGAAGTTAAACTTCGCAACCTGCGACGTTAATTGTAGAAGAATCAGCAGTCGTAGAAGGATCACTAGTTCTATTCAACGACTCTTTTTCCTGCTCCGCTCGCTTCCGTGCTCTGTAATCACGGTACTATTGTGCATTTTTCCCTCGTGAACCTCTTGAACCAGTGGAAGTGCTTGTGGTTGCCTCATCGTCTCGCCCTGGAAAATGTATTTGTATTAATAATGTATGTGAATGCGTCATAATGTAATTTCGGAAGAAAAAACCTAACAATCAATTGATATTCACAAGAGACGTACCTTGACATAACCTTATAAATCCGTCACATTGCCCGTGGTATTGTTTTCACTCAAGTTTTACAATTGTTATCCACTAAATTTGAAAATAAAAAATACTACCCTATTAAATTTCAAAACAAACTAAAAAAATATTTATAGAAAAACAATACTTTTATCATTTTTATGCCAGTGAGAACCAAAACAATATGGAAATGAATGAGGGAAAACTGGATCCTACCATGTGATTTCCCGGCCAATAAAAATGTAGCGTTAAACGTTTAACGCAACCTTGTTGAAGTCGCATAAGAAGTATAACTTCAAAAAATGTTTCTGTTTTTATTTTATGTGATCGAAAAATCTAGAGATAAAAATACCCTTTTTTTAAAGAGAAATAAAATGAATGGGAATGACTTGCATTTTTAAACAAGATCGTGTCTTTGATTTTGAATCCTTCAACGTCTCTTTACATTGTTGCACAACAGATATGTAATTTGGATTACATAAATCTGAGATAAAAATAACCCTTGAATCTTCAGGCTTGTATATGTGAGATAAAGGCCAAGGGAAGTTGATGTTGATAGACGTTATCGAGTTATCGTTTGTCGGCAAACTCTGAGCAGATGCTAAAAGAAAAAACAAAATTGATTCCCGAAGATTCCGAGCGAGTCCTTTTTATTTTACTCTAATGAAACATAAGCATGTAAATGATTTAAAATCTAATGTGTTTAGAATAAAATGTAACGAAAAGTGCTGTTTTTATCAATTTTAAATTATTTTTAAATTCTAATAATACAGTCCATCTATACTTTATACTAGGGATGGGCAAACTACGGCCCGCAGGCCAACTGTGGCCCGCCGGAAAGTTTCATCCGGCCCGCGGATAGAATTTCAATTTGTCGATCAGTGGCAAAATTAAAATTATTTTTGTTTTTTCTTTTTTAACAAAGTACTGATGACCTTTTTACTTTCTCTATTTTTGTTCAGCAAAACATAAATTGATGGAAATAGTTAGCACAGACAGCTTCAATTGGTAAGATGTTGAAAGCAGAAGTTCGTCATAGAATAGCCTTAGATTGGCTCTAACTAGCGTTTGTCTTTCTCGAGGAATCTAATGTACGTAAATTGTACTTCACATTTTTCAGACTGCGCATTTTAAGAACCAACGAGCGGACAATCTAACAATCATCTGAAGCAGTTGCTTCTAAATATGCCAAAGTTTTTCAAATCATTACAAAAGCTAGTTTCCAAAATTTAATACTTCATGCCCAGAAAATCAGCGCTATGTTTGCTTAATCTTATATGTGTGAACAAGAGTTTTCAACTATGAACCTTAGAAAAAATCATTTCAGAAGCGGACTAACAGAAAAGCATTCAGCCTTGTTCCTTAAAATAAGCACATCTCATTTCGAACCTTAATATAAGGAACTTTTAAAAATGAAATCGCAATTTCATTCATCTCACTAAATATTTAAATTAAAACTTGTACATCGCTTTTTTTTTTAAATTTTGAAAGTTTTATTTGGCCCACCAAAAATTTTTTTTTCTCGATTTTTGGCCATCGACCGAAAAAGTTTACCCATCCTTGCTTTATACAATAAGTCATTCAAACAAATATTTTTAGATTTTTTTAAGAGGTTCTTAAAAGTGTGAAAAACTTCCTTGCTTGTCTTTCAGAAATTTTGGTTTTAAATAATGTTAACGAATAAAAAAATTTAAATAAAAAAGCAAAAATAAGAAAAAATTGTAAAAAGTTGCTTTTATAAATTTTAAAATATAATTCTATGTGTTCATATTTTCTTCAATAATTCATTCTAACTTTTAGGTTATGCAAGCAAATGTTTTCCGATATTTATTTTAAGGTTTTAAACGTGTGCAAAACTTACTTTCCCGTCAGTTACATAATTCCCGAGTTAAAATGATGTTTAACAAAGTAAAAACTATAAAAAAAAGGAAAAAAACTATTAGCTATTTAAAGATTTCTTTTCAGATTTTCTTTTCCAAAATTTTTTTTCTTTTAACTTTACCGTTCGTAAAAATTTGAGCCTCTGATTTCCTGGGTTAAACTGATATGTATAACGGATTAAACTTTAATGAAAGCTAAAGACTAAGAAATAATTCTAAAGCTATTCAATCAAATATTTCCAGATTTTTTTTTAAAAAAATTTAATTGTGCAGAATTTGCTTTCCCGCCTATCGAAACTTCTGGTTCAAAATAATGTTTAATGAGTTAAAAACTTTAATTAAAAGAACTCAAAATTAAAAAAAAAAATCGCTTTTACTCTTTTTCAGTTTTATTATTTTTTTTAAGATTCTTAATGTGTGCGAAGCTTTTTTACCGTTAGCCAAAAATGACCCTTGGTTTTCTGGGTTAAAATGATTTTTAATGAATTGAAATCCTGAATAAGCACTCAAAATAGAAAGTACTCTTTCCAGTGATTCCCAAAGTGGTCTATATCGATCCTCAGGGGTCGACGACAACCTGCAAGGGGTCCATGTGAAGTGAAAAAAGAATTGGTGATCCATGAAATGAAAATGGGCGTCAACAATAGTGGATCTCAATTAAGCAGGTCGTGACTTTCAATTTTGGCATTTCATGAATGGAATAATCAACATATACTGATAGTACATATTTTCTTACATTATAATACCTTACAATATAAGGACATATATCTATCTACATTCTACATGATTTATAAAAGTAGCTATGAAGTAAAAATTTTACTAAAATTTAAGTTATTCGTATTATTTTTTGATATATGAAACTGAATTATTATAAACTAGCAGTTGCCTGCAGCTCCGCCCGAGTACGTTTTTATTTTCTCTGCGTGTAAGGTTTTATTTTGTCACAAAAAAGTATTTTTACGCGGTAAATTGTAGCCTAGCCTGTGTCAATTCTTTAGCTAGCTAGACCTCCAATTTTATCTGCGCGCAAGATCACGGAGATTTGTTGCTTAGTTTTTATGTGAAAACGTAATAAACAGACCGACCATACACTACTAAGGTTTTTGTATACCAACTTATTTCCGCAATTATAATATTAGTATCGGAGTACGGGTTTTATAGTGCATTATCTTATTAAATTTACATATTAATTAAATTAGTTTGAATTTAATTAATAAATGTATAAAATTAACATGTTTTGTTTTTCACACTACACTACACTACAGTTAGAAATTTAAGTCTTTCACAGTGGGTAGCACTATACCATCTATCAAAAATATATTTGAAGTTGATGAATTTACAAAAATAAAATGTCAAGTAAGCAAGGGGTTTACCCAAAATTGAAAAACATGGCAAAGGGTCTACGAGACAAAAAGTTCAGGAATCACTGCTTTAGACTATGGATTCGCCATTCTCAAAAGTAAAAAAAAATAGTCGTGCCTTTCCTACTTATTAAAAAATGTAAAAAGGTTATAAAAATGTTACATACAGGTTGATAATTTGACTTTTCCACAAAAAAAAACTTTTTTTTTAGTGACTGGTTGTTGAAGAGATTTTAAAAACCATATAATATATAAAATGAAATAGCAAACTTTATCGTTTTTAACATCAAACCTAAGAAATTTTTAAATTGAAACATCATTCGTTTATTTTGTTTTAAATTTTTCAAAATTCTTTACGCGCCATTGTTAAAATTTCGCCGTTGGCACGCATGCCACGGAGTAGCCAGTCAAGCTTAGACACATCATTTGCACCACAATTTGAGAGTTAAATAAATGAAAGAATAAAAATAATTGAGCAAGACGTCATTTTCGAAAGAATTATAGGCTTTTGTTTGAGAATGTATTTATTACCCTTTTAAAGTCAATGTTAATATCCACGTTGATTTATGCGAAATGGCGAACACGTGGTATAAAATTCCAATTTCTTCATTATTCGTTTAAAATTCTCAAAAAGGAAGTCACTTAAATTTCTGCATGTTTGAGTTGTTTGGTTATTTTAGCAAGGGTATTAAAATGACCTGATTATTATTTTTTTTTCTCTTTCTATTTTGTGACTTATTGATGCATTTAATTTGGAAACTGTACCGTGAACTGTAGCACGATTCAAAAGAAATTATAGCATCTGCTCACCATCACATTACACAGTGCGCAAAAAAAAAAAAAAAAAAAAAAAAAAAAAAAAAGGGACCACCTTGACCCAAAGGGGTAGCCGCAATCTGGAAAATAGGGTCCCAATTGTTTGGTCAGGAGAGCGCTCAAAAGTTTGGACCCTTTAATGTTAATTTTACTTTTTCCGTATTTCGCTATGATTCGAGAACTTTTTAAACGAATTAAAAAAATTTTTGCTCACCAATTATAAAATTCTTTTATCCAAAGATAATTCCATGTAAAAAATAAATTTTAGTAAATATTTATTACTTTATTTAAGAATGGTTGAAAAAATTTTGAGATGCAAGGTACAAGTCATAAGGTAGTTAAATATGACAAATGGCGATTGGGCTATGGAAGGTGATTGAGTCTGTTAAAGAGGTTGGATTTTTAAGAACAATTATAAAGAATTTCAAGAGTATTGGAGAGAAAGAAGGAGATAAAAAGATTAAAAAAGGACACTAAAAAAAGTGAAAAAAATGAGTGAATAAGAATAGTGATAGGGGTATATTTTACTATAAAGTAGAAATAATAATAAAATAAGAAACACTGAATATTCTGATAATCTTTAGAAAGGTCTTCGTATTTTCAAAGAAATGGTAAATTTTCACCTTTTTCTTAATTTCTCAATATATGCTTAAAGCGCAGTATGTATTTTATTTTATAAGAATCTTGTGTAGATATTATTAATTACTCTTTTCTATTAATTTTTAAAAATTTAATAAAATTTTTTTTAGAAGTTGAAATCATTACGTAGTCTTTAATTTCACCCCATTATTGAGTACCAACGCCGACTACGTAACACATCGTAGTATAAGAAAATATTTCTACTTTGTTTTATACCTATAAACATGTGTGAAAGGAACCACTTACACAATTTTGGTTTTATTGAAAATTATTAGCGAAAATTTATAAAATTTCTTAACTGTACATTTTGAGGTTGTAACCCCCTTTGTCAAGAACTAAAACGCGTCCATTCATAAATGTGTGATGGTAGCAATGTCAATGTAGTTTCGATTTTGCATTTTTTTAAAAATTCTTAATGAGACTTTTATTACATCAGACAATAAGAAAAGTATCGAATTTCAGGAAAAACATCGAGGTCATTTGGCGTTGTTCCAAAGATTTCGTCATAGGGATATCTTGCTGCAAACGACAATTATGATTCCTTTTTATAACTGAAATCGATCATTTGAAAATAAAGAAGGAAAAAAATGGTTTTAGAATTTATTTTTTAGGAATTAAAAACAAGAATCGCGCCATCTGGTCCCTTAAAACTTGTTGCGTATGTGATTTTTCTTTCCAATTCAAATATTTCCCAAACTAATTCGATTCCAATAAAAAATAATTCTTTCGAGAGTGAAAAAAAAAATTTTTTTTTTTGTCAAATAAAATGTTTATACAGAACATTTAATTGTAGATAACTAAATTTATAAATCAATATTTATCTATTACTAACGTAAAACGACTATTACATTCGTCTAATATACTACGAATTTAAAAACATGCATGTTTTTATATTTCCTTTATTTATTTCAAGCAGATTAGCATGACTTCAGGAAAGTATTATAAAATGTTAATTAAATGATAAAAATTATCGTTTGCAATCCTGGCAGATGTTAAAAGTGTTCTCTCCACAAATAGCTTTGCTACAGTAGTTGCATACGCGTTTCTCAGATGGGCTGAATAAAAAAAAAAAAGTTTGGGATAGTAATAAAATGCAAAAGTGTAAAAATACACTCAGTGGCCGATTATAGTATAGATGCATGTTATAACTAAACTAACAAGTTAATTTCTGCATGTCATGACTAAACATTCGATTGTTGGACGACGATTACAGCAAATCTTGAAAAGTAACAAATGTACAGCCGTGTTTATCCATAGCCTCATTTTGCTAGTTATGAAGATTCTATGAGAGCTACGGAAACATCTCAAATTTGCAAAATTGGCAGGTTTCGGTAGTCTGTTAGACGAATGTTTAGTTATCTTGGGTTAAATTAAGAAGATCAGACGTCTTCAAATTTTCTGAGTACAGAAAATGTCCTCAAATCTTTAAATACATATTCTCGAATTTACTGGAATTGTTTGTAATCATCTCATCGTTTTTTATACACAGTAAAATAGTTTTAAAAAAAACTTATGTTTCATTAAACGAGATAATTTTTCTTACAAAAAATACTATTGAAGTGCAAAAAAGTATCATGCTAAAACTGACTTATAGAAATTCCACATTCGTCTAAAAATGATGTCAGCAAAAAAATAAACTAATAATCACGAATTTCTTCATTTTGCGAGTGTTCAGCAAATACACGATATCATATGATACATCAAAATTGCTTAGAAACGATATCAGTTTAATGAAGACAGTTCTATATCTGATATTAGCTATTACGTTCTTTTTTTTAAAAAAAGAAAGTTTTTTCGTAAATAAAAATTAACATTTTCTATAAATTTATGGCCCGAATCGCAAAAATCTTTAGAGGACAACCCGTTGATCTGTCCGCAAATCATAATTTAGAAATCTGTCCACCTTAGCTAAGTAAAACATTTAAAAAGGAATACTCATACAGATCTTTCATAATGGAAATACTTTTCGATTTGTAAATTGTACATTTTACAAAAATGTACATTTTTACGTAAAAATCTAAAAAATTAGGTTGACATAAGACTTTCATGACATTGTGGTTATTATTAATAGAAACTATTCTTAGAGAATATTCATTTTTCATAACTGAACCACTTTTCGATTTGTAAATTGAAACATTTTACAAATATACACATTTTTACGTTAAAATCTAAAAAACTATGTTGACATTAGATTTCTGTGACATTGTGGTTAAAAGGTGTGCAGGGCCGGATTGAAGCTTGGTGGGGCCCTAAGTTACTGAAAATGATGGGGCCCTTATAAGTTCAATTCCATTTCCATGCACCTAAAGTAAACTGCCACTATTTTTTATTGTTGAGTATTAACATTATATTATTAAAAAATTTGATAATATTACTTTATTGTTAAATATATTAATTGTGATGAGACTATTATGTAGAACCTTTCTTTTATTGCACATATTTTTTGAACGAGGGGAAAAAGTTACAAAAGAAACACATTTCAAGTACAGAGTAAAAATTTGGCGTGCTGGCGTGCCAAACTTATTAGTTTATTTTATAACAGTCATTGCACAGCCAACCCAATTTCGAGTTTACTACTACTAATATTCAACTCCGTAGCCTTGTTATTTTGAACCCAATCCAGAAGACAAGGGAACTGTAATATTAGCACCCAGAGGTATTTATTTGTTATGAGAACTTGGAGGACTTTGTGACCCCGACAGATTTAACGTGCACCAGTCACCATTTTATACATGGGTATTCTTCTGTCGGCTGGATTCAAACTCCCATTCTCACGAACACGAGTCCAACGCCCTATCAACCAGGCTATCCCGGCCAAATTTATTAGTTTATTTTATAACAGTCATTGCACAGCCGACCCAATTTAGCAGGTGAGGGCCGTTATATTAATACTGTTTGTAAAAATAAAAAGAACATTTCGTAAGCTGATATTATTTAATTGATGTTTATATTGAAAATATTTCTTAATTATGCTTGCTTTCTTTTTAATTACTTCAAGTACATTTGTTTATTTTTAGTGCAAGAAAAAAATTGTCATTATTTATGTAAATTTTCGACTTATATTTTTAAGGATTTATTAAAGGGTCTATTAAATATCAGAGAGAATAAATGTCATACTGGTTTAAAGTATCAGCTCTGCTCTTGATGGTGTATAGTGGCTAGGATGTGAAAGAGCAACTGTCCCGGTCATCCCGCCAAAACGAGCATTCAACGTATCAATGGAACACGCCAAAGCTTTATATCAATTAGCAATTAGTTTTAGATAATTACAATTGTAGAATAATTATCTGATTATAGAATGAAATGTTTTAAAAGACAAATATCAGTTAATGTTTAACATTTAATCAACGAAAAAACAGAACCAATATTGAAATCTAAAGAATTTATTATTTTTAATTACTGATACAGTTTGTGACAGTAAAAAAAAAAAAAAAAAAAAAATTAAAGCCTGATAGATTTCAAAATTTTAGAAACACCTTCTAGTTATACTCTTCAATCAAATAGATTTCGATGTCTTTCATCCCGGTCTCATTAGTGATTCAGCATATTTCGATATCATTTTTGATTCGTTCTTACTTAATATTAATTTGTTTGCGACAGTTAATTTGTATACCTCTTTTCTACATTTTCGAGGAGTTTAAAAATATAATATTGAGGATTTTAACTGAAATGAAATTTGCTTTTTTTGTATGCCTCTTTTATTACGTCATCATCACACCCACACGCAACTGTCTACTCTAAATAATGCAATATAGAATGAGATAGCAAAACAAACCTGTGTAGTATTTTAAATTCCTATTCAAAAGTATTAGTTAATTTTTTTTTTAAACTGACAATTTCTGTCCTTTTTTAGATATTTTAAAGTGCTGTTTAAAACTGTTGCATATCACATGAAAGCATTAAATATATCATTTTTACAATTTTAAAGTAAAATAAAAGGGAATTCTGATCATTAGAAACAGATATTAAATAGTCTGATGATCGAATTATGGGGCAAAAAAAACTTTTTTACCTTTTAAACTAAAAAATTGTTTATTTATAAATAATTTATTAATACTCAAATTGCTCGAAAGATGATATGTACCCTACTAGTGACAACGAAATTTTTTGTTTTATTCAGTCATTTATTTATATTTATTATGTCCGACAACGTAAAAAAGAAAAAAAAATGCATTTTCGGCATCTGAGGGCCCCAGCTCCGAATAAAACTTCAAAAAAAGAAGGGGGAAAGTAGGATCTGGGGGCCCTTGTCATCTCGGGGCCCCAAGCTACAGCTTATTTAGCTTATACGTAAATCCGGCCTTAGGTGTGCACAACCAGTTCATACGTTGACTACGTCGCTTTACCGGGTACCAAAACCATGAGGATTATTTGGTAGTGTAAGCGAGCTGCCAGAAACGAATCCGATTTTTGCATTTAAATAAATTTTATGAAAATTAATAACAGATATTAATGATGAATATACAATGTAAACGAGACGCTGTGAAATTGCTTTAAGAATTGTTAAAAAATGCGAAAGGTAAGCGTTTTTCAGGCGATGTAATAATGATTAAATAATTCTAAAGAAAAAAAATTTAAGAAAATACATCTGTTTTGCTCAAAAACTATTCATCTGATTTTGTTCGAAGCATGGATCTTTGAAAAAATAAATGTTATTCAAAATAATGTAAAAATTTGCATACCAAAACTATTAAAAAAATTACAAAATAATTAATTAATTAATCAAAATAATTAATTTAATAACTTAAATAATAATAATTAGAATTAATATATTAAATGATAAATGAAGCACTTATAAAAAATAACTATTTTTTATCCTGGAATTATAATTTATCATTGTGTGCAAACATGTTTTCATTTTAATTATTTTTAGATATGGCGAAATATGCGGAAAATAAAATTAAAATTAAGTGGGTCAAACCATCAATAGCACTTTTTGTGTTAGGAACATAATTCCCATATTGCAACCTTTTCAATAGATTAATATATTTTTATTTCAGTAATCTCCAATGATTCCAGGCCAATTCTTCGTTTGCTTTTTTTTTGGGGGGGGGGGTTTAACCACAATCATTTATCTCTCCACAGCAATTTAAATATTCATTGAAAAATTTCATTCAAATATTCTTTGACAATGGTTTTTTTTTTAAATTTAAGATTTTAGTTCAAAAGTATCGTAAACTGATAATTTATACGAATTCAAATGCAATACTACCAAAAATTCAGAATATTCTTGATGAAACACTCTTAAGTTTTTTGACATTTTCTTTTTCTTTTAGTAATAATTTAATTTATTTTTTAAAATGATTAACAGAATTTTGACGAATCACTGCTCAGATATAGCGATTAAGGGAAAATTGTTTGAAGTTGAAACTAAACTAAAGATGGCAGCACAAACAATTGAGCTGAATTATTTTTTTACAAAAAAAGAAAAAAAAAATCAGTTTTAAATTGGGAAAAAAAAAACTACTAGTAGGATAATGGGGGAAAATATGGATTTGGATATACATATATATAGAAAATAAAATGAATTCTTTTAAAAATATCTTAAATAATTTTATTAGGAAAGTAAAGTATAATAATAAAAAGTTAAACTGTTAAGGAATAATAAAATACAATTCTCAATTTTAAGAAACTTGGTGAATATTTTTAATGAATCCGATTTGATTGTTCTGCTTTAAACGCACTAATGAAATTCTCAATTTCTAAATGCATTTTTCATAGGCATTTTTATTTTGATAAAAAAAAGTTGCAGAAAAAACACTGTCATTGCAGCGTTGGAAAATATTTTATTATAAATAAAGTTTTGTTTTCAAAACATTTCAATTCAAACCAAATCGTTTGTTTATTTGTCTCTTTACAAACGGTTTAGCCGAAACATTTTGAAGCGTTCTCCAAAACTGCAAATACACTGTTTCAGTACTGTATGGTGCTGCCATTTAGAGTTTCAAACAAAAGACTATCTTGTACACTCGCGATTTTTTGTGAAGTGAATTAGGAAAATGATTAATATTTAAAGATAAAATTAGAGATAAAAAGCTTTAATTTCGAAACCTTCTGAAAATAAATGTCTAATAAAAATGGAGAATTAAGTTTTATTGTACTAATTAATATATCGAAGCGTGAATTGTCCGTTTGATTGCGATTCTAAAATTTCGATTCCAAGATGTGAGATTCCAAAATTTAGCTGTGATAAACTCTCTTTAACATAGTGAAAGGTATTTATTTTATGTATCATGCCGCTGTTTCAAGTCATAGTTTTGATGTAACGCATAATTTTATATTATGTACAATAAAAAAAGAAGAATTATGAATTTTTGTTCCGTGAAATCAGCAGATTTTCGCGTTCTAAGTACCAATCTTAATGGTCGAAAGTGCTGACAGTAAAAACATTAATTAATCTGTACTAGCTATTAATTATGACGTAAAATCAGACAAAGTATAAAAATATTGAAATGATTAGCAGTTGTTGACTATTGAATGTTTAATAATACTTAAGAAGATGGAGATAGACTCTAAATAGCATTTTTTGAAACTTTTTTTTATCAGTCTTGCTCTTTTTTCAAGAATAAACTAATGTCTTGTTCTTTTTTTTTTCAAGAATAAATTTATGAATTTAAATAAAGTCGTGTTGCGATATCGTCCACTTGCATAAATCATTTGGTGCATTTTATAGTACTAGTCTCTTTTTTTTCTTTTCTTCTTAATGACTTTTAAAGATAACAGTTATTTTTACAAGATTGTTACGGGTACTATAAATTTATAATACAGGTAGAAAATTTACGTTGTTGGAATGAGATTTTTAAAATTCCAATTATTATTTAGAGTCCGTAACGCGAAAACATCGGGCAAAAATTTACAACTGTAATATAGGTAGCCACCCTTATACTGATGTCCGAGTAGTACGGAATACTTCATGTTTTCTTGTTAAATTTAAGTTGAACATTGAAAAGGCACATTTTTGCAGCATCCATTTTCTAAAACACGCATTTCATGGAGTGTCCGTTTTTTTAAAACACGCATTTCGTGGAGTGTCCATTTTTTTAAACACGCATTTCGTGGGGTGTCCATTTTTGCAAACACAAATTTTGAGCTGTGTCCAATTTTGCAAACTCACTTTTTAAGCTGCGTCCATTTTATTAAATAAACATTTTTAGCTATGTCAATTTTCTCAAACACGAATTTTGAGCTGTGTCCATTTTTGTCAACGGCATTTCGAGCTGTGCCCACATTAAAAGGCTCACTGAAGAAGCGGTTTTAAGTTTTGGTAAAATTTTTTAATATTGTTATGTACCTGAAAGTTTTCACGTTTTAGAAAAGTTTTTCTAATATTTATCTTGAAATTTCTCGCCTTATAAAGTAAAATACAAAAATGTTAAGCGTTTTAGAAAAACGCATAGGATTAACTTAAAAATCAAACAAAATACATAAAATTTTCAGCTGAAATTGTTAAAGGTTTTCTTTTTTACGGAAAATTTTATTTCACAAAAGGTTCGAAAGGTTTTATTTTAAACTGACGAATTGTGAGTAAAAATCATGTTTTTAATTTGTAATTAAAGTTAGCTTTCGTGGTTTAGCTTTAATGGTTTAAAGTGAAAGTTGGTTAAAAGAAAGTTCTCTTGATTAACGACTTAATTTATTTTTGAAAATGACAGAAACTTGCTGAATCACTATTTAGAAATAGAATCACCTTATGGATAATATTAGAAGTTAAAACTGGAATAAAGATGACAGGACAACTTTGAAAATAAAATATTACTTAAAAACGATATTTAAAAAAAAGTAATTTTAAAATTATACTATAAAATAGTTTTTTATTCATAAAAACGTCGCTTTTACAAAAAAAAAAGAAATAATTATTTAATGAAAGAAAACTATTTTAATAATAGAGAAAAATATGGATTTTGTTTTTATATATACGGAAAAAAAAATGCCTTGGAGAACTAAAACCTATTCAACGCTTTTTTAAATCCGTATGGTGCTGCTATCTAGAGTTACAAACGATTGATTAACTCATATAATGGTGATTTTTTTTAAAAACATGTAATAAATTCATTAATTCGTCTTGTCACTATTTTAAATGAATATGGTTAATACTTAAAGCTTAAACTAGTGACGTATAACTTAAATTGCGAAACCTTTTAAAATTAAATGTCTGATAAAAATGAACGTTTAAATTTCATTACATTAATTTAATATTAATTTGTTTTAGTTGAATATGGTGAAAGAACAGTTAAATAAATTGTTATTCAACCATTTTTTTCTGAGATATTTCTAACAGTCATTAAGATTTTATGTACTGCATATAAAAAGAGAGGGAGAGAGATCCACTTGAATAACCTTTGTTCTAATCAGTAGGTTTTCACGTACTAAGAGCCTTTAAGAGCCTCTAGGAAAAAATTAACCTTAAAATTCGAGCTGTATTAAAAATATTAATAAAATTATGAAATCAGACACATAAAAGTAATTCCTCAGAATAAATATGGAGGAGGGTTGCCAAAATCATACCACTTTTTACATTTTAATTTTTTTCAGTCACAAACTGCTCACAATAACATTTGAAATATATTAGCAAAATACAGTTATCCAGCTACTTATATATATATTTTTTTATTGTTAGTAATATTTGTCCAGTAAACACTGAAAATTAATTATTGTCTAAATGTCTGCAAGTAGTACGATTTAGGTAACCAGTTGCTTAATTCGTACCACCAGCTCCGTAAACTGTACCCACCAAGAAAATATGCGCAAAAATGACTAAATAAATAAATAAATTGACAATAAGTAATCCGAAACAAGTGTTTAATATTATAATGTAAAATACAGAACTGCATTTCTGAATTGTTCAGAGTTCAGTAAATGGAATTATAATTCAAAAAAGGTGAGAAAAAAAACGTAAAACGTTTGGTGCTAGAAAGCTCATGCATGACTTTTAAATATAAAAAAATCATTACGTATAAAATAAATCATTGGGATTTAAACCGCTAACCATAGGCATACGGTTGGGTTATGTTTTATGCACTGTGCGTCAAAAAAAAAAAAAAAAAAAAAAAAAAAAAAAACTGATTACCCTGAATAATTTTTGATCTAATGATCGGATTTTCAAGTTCGAGGACTCAATCTTACTGGCTTGAGGGGGGTGATCTCAAATAAGATAATTAATAAGTGCAGACGATATTGAACACAAAATGGATTTTAATCAATCGAATCAGTTTTGGTAAGGAATTTGGGTCATAATGGGAATCACAAACTGAGTTAAATCAATGGGATTGGGATTCGAAACTATCAAAGCAGTTGACTCAAATGGTCTGTATAAGTTATTTAGATCACTAATTTGAATCAAGAGCTACTTTGAGTTAATGCAATTCGAATCAATAGGATAAGGATTCTAATAATTCGAAACAGTTCATTCAAGTTGTTTGGATAAGAATCACTGATCAGTGATTCAAATCACAGTCCAATTTGAATCAATGCGGTTACAATTGATGGGATTGAGATTCGATCAATCGAACAATTTACTCAAGTGGATGGATAAGTATTTTTGATAATTGATTCGAATTATGAACTTATTTTTTAAAGTCAGCCTGATTTGCATCAATGTATGTACAGTGCACTAAAAAAAAAAAAATCTAATGAGCTTTTGATCTAATGAGCTGATTTTCACGTTCTAGGACTCAATCTTAATGTCTAGAAGGGGTGACCTCAGATATGCTAATTAATTAGCGCAGACGATATTTTAACTTACGAAACAGACACAAAAACGTACTGTCGCTGAATAAATATACTAATTTTACAACGGATTCGGATTTTTGACTCTCAAAATATAGAGGGTAGCTGCAATATGGGAAATAGGGTTCGAATAGTTTGGTTAGGTGAGCGCTACAAAACATGGAACCCTTAATGCTAATTTACTTTAAGCGTATTTCTGTATAACTCGAAACTTTTTAAGGGGAATGAAAAACTTTACCCTCAATTATAAAATTCGTTTATCCAAAGATAATTTAAGCAAAAAATAATTTTTTTAAAAATACTTATTATTTTTCAATATTTTATTAAAAATGGGTCGAAATTATTTTGAATTGTAAGGTATACAATTTTTTCTTGCATCCTTTTGAAAAATATAATTTTACATGGCAAAATTTAAAATTTGAGCATACTCGATTGAATAGTTCGCGAGAAATGGAATTTCGAAAAAGTCAGATATTTAAAAATTCGATTTCTCAGGAACTATTCGACCGATAATACTCACATTTTGTATTTTTCCGTGTAAGATCATGTTCTTTAAAATGATGCAAAAATTTGCATACCTTACAATTCAACATTTTTTTCGGCCCATATTAAATAAAATAATAAAAAATAATAGATATTTACTAAAATTATTTTTTACGTGGAATCATCTTTGGAGAAACGAATTGTGTGCGAAATTTTTTCAAATTCACTTAAAAAGTTCTCGAGATATAGCGAAATACTCAAATAGTAAGAATAAACATATACAAATAACAAATATGTCAAATGTATCGTAAAAAATAACAAATATGTCGGGCTATAATATATCGGCCCGACTTACTTCGGGCTTTGAAGTTAAGGGGTTGAATTAAGCAAGCAATATGAAAAAAAAAAAAAAAAAATTAAAGTCAGTTCCTACTTAGGTCAATAAAGAAAAATATTATTTTAGTCATTTCTTATTAAATAATAATAATTTTTTATTAATTAATATAAATATGTATATACAGTACCGCTCAAAAGTATCAGTACACCTAGAAACTTACAAAAAAATGGCAAAATTCAATTTCAAAATCAAATTTCTTTTTCAGATTCTTCAAACAAAAGTAATTGTCCAACACCATATATAGAAAGAAAAGTGGAAAACTGCTAGGAAATTCGCTTTCTATTTTGTCACTTAATATTGTGATTCTGTCATATGTACAGTCCCGCGCAAAAGTATCAGTACACCTAGAAACTTATAAAAAAATGGCAAAATTCAAAGCGTCATAATTTCTTTAAAAATGATCAAAAATGCTTCTGCTTTAGTTCATTTTGAAGCTTAAAATCTCTACTTTTATGTACTTTAATTGTTTTGAATTAATATATTTTGAAACTATGCACAATTACACTCTAAACAATCATAGAAAATTGTACTAATTTTTTATGTAGTTTGACGCGATGTTTCAGCAATTATAATGAATTTTAGTGTAATTATAATATGATATGAAAATTTTTTAATTAAAATAAATTAAAATTTAATATGTACACTCTAAAAACAAAAATGTATGTACATTTTTGTTTTCAAATTTTTTCTGAAAAAAATAAGAAAAAATAAATTTCAAAATATTAAATTGTAAACGTTGATTCTTATTTCATTATTATATTTTCCAAAAAAAAAGTTAAAATGTTTATAATAAATTATGAAATAATATTATCGAGAAATATTAAATTTTAATTTATTTTAATTAAAAAAAATTCATATCATATTATAATTACACGAAAATTCATTATAATTGCTGAAAAATCATTAAATTCTGAAAAAAAAACCTTTTTTTTTATTTGACAATAACTTCGTCAAAAAACATGTTTTTTTGGAATTTTTCTTTAAATGAAAGCTATAAGTCCATATTTTTAAATCGTATAATAAAAATTAACAATATCTAACCCCTTTGTGCCCGTACATCGCATCAAACTTCACAAAAAATTAATAAAATTTTCTATGATTGTTTAGAGTGTAATTGTACATAATTGCAAAATATATTAATTAAAACCAATTAAAGTACATAAAAGTAGAGATTTTAAGCTTCAAAATGAACTAAAGCAGAAGCATTTTTGATCATTTTTAAAGAAATTATGACGCTTTGAATTTTGCCATTTTTTTATAAGTTTCTAGGTGTACTGATACTTTTGCGCGGGACTGTACATATGACAGAATCACAATATTAAGTGACAAAATTGAAAGCGAATTTCCTAGCAGTTTTCCACTTTTCTTTCTATATATGGTGTTGGACAATTACTTTTGTTTCAAGAATCTGAAAAAGAAATTTTTTTCCAGCGATCTGCACGTTTCGCCACTGACTGTATTTATTCCTAAGTTTTTATCCTGCCAAATATCTTATATAAGAGAAATTTTTTTCTCCTTTATAAAACTTAAAATCAATTAATTAAATTTAATGAATTAATATGTGAAAAAAATGTATTAGCATCAAGTGTCATCGACTACAAGTTAAAAAAAAATGTATTTGAGCTTGAGTAGATGAATGAAAAGTATTTTATAAATGATTGAAAATTTGAGCAAGATATATAAATATATACAGGGAGAGCGTGAACTAATAGTAGGAATTGAAAAATATTAAATTTGAACGAAATTAGTCAAACAGTTTCTGAGTTATATCAAATTTTAAAAAGTCTTATACTTAAATTCCGATAACTGACATTATTCAAACTATATGGAACTATTCACACTTAACTAACTCAAATAATTTGAATATTAAAAGCTACGCTTTTGAACCCTAACATTGAGTCTTAATACATGAGAGTCTGATCATTCGATCAAAAGTTATTCAGTGTATTTGCTTATTTTTATAAAATGTAAATATTTATTTGAGTGATTTTCATAACTTAAAAATCTTCTTCTAACCTATACTTTCAGTTAACCAGGGTCAAAGTGCAGTAAATTTTTCTCAAATGGCTAAATGTTTCTTCAATTCAGAATCTGAGGAACTGACACCAGATGAGAATCTTGCTCTCATCAGGCCAATCCTGGAATACGGAGCACCAGTCTATAGTTGTGCATCTGCTTCAAACCTACAACGTCTTTAACGAGTCCAGCTTTCTGCTGCTCGCATTATTACTGGACTCAGAAACAGTTGCTCAAATGACATTGTCTTGTTTGAGGCCGACCTCCAGCCTCTAGGTCTCAGAAGAAATTTTCTCCTAACTAAATACTTTAATAAGTTCTCTAGCCTTGGACACCAAAACAGAACAGCAGATTATCTACAAGGGTGGAGCAGTAACCAGAGACTAAAGAAGAATAGCCCATTTAGCCAGGCCGTAGTTAACAACGTTCTTGTTGGAAATGTTGAGGATTGCCTTAATAAACAATTTATTGACCCAACTGAAGGACATCCTGGTGTTTATTTCCATCAACACCTTTCATCACAAGTTAACAAGAAATTGGATCACCCGGTATTGCTTAAGCAACTTGCTTTGGAGGTTATAAACACCATCCCCAAACACTCAATACTGGTGTACACTGACGGAAGCAAGACGGACACATTATCATCTGCAGCGGTGTCTACATTAAATCAATAAATTACTCCCTCAACATCACCAAAAGGAATCCTGATTTCTGCTCAGTTTTTAGAAGTGAACTCATTGCTATTGATACTGCCCTGGATTCTCTTCTAACACTACAGGATCACAATAATATCTGGATACTATCGGACAGTCTCAGTTCCATACAGTACTTATCGCATTGGAGGAAGGTGAGAGACAAAACAGGAGCTTCAATCCTGCACAAACTTAAAATCCTTGCACGATTGCGTGAAGTCCACCTCCAATGGATCCCTTCTCACGTTGGGGTTCTGGGCAATGATATCGCCGACACTCTGGCTAAGGAGGAGACAGAACAAACTTTAATGAGTCCACATTCACTCACCTTCATGGAACTGGCATCGAAAAAGAAAACAATGTTTCCTGGCTCGTACCCCTTAAACATCACTGGTACCAGAGCACCCGTCCAGGAGGTACACTCAACATTCGGTGCAACCGCAAGGACCAGACGGCGCTTACCAGCGGCCACCTTAAGTCTCTTTCTTTCGAGGGTAGAGTTAAAATCTTCCCAAACTGCCCCAGATGCCACAGCATGCAGGCTACTCCCCAACATATCCTGGACTGTCTTGGACTGGACAAAAGGGACATTCTAAATGACCCACTTTTGGTGGCCGACTTCCTCCGGGTCATGAATTTCATGGACTTTGTTTAGCCTTGCTAATTTTGGGGATAAGGAAGAAGATGAAGAGAATCTAAAAGCCTGACACCACTACTTACTAGTTACACAAAATGTTTCTTCAATTCAGAATCTAAAGAACTGACACCAGATGTGACTCTAAAAGCCTGACACCACTACTTACTAGTTACACAACACTACTTACTAGTTACATTAAATAGGATTCATTATAAAAATAAGAATTTTTAAAATTAATGTTAAATAAAAACAAATAAATGATGTTAAAAATGAAAGATATTAAAATAAAAATGAATAAAATATGGCCGATGGCTATATCTACCGGGAATTCATGGAAGAAGAAGCGTTTTTCTCCATTTTCACTCTCTTTTCTTGTTCGATAGCAGTAGGAAGCGCAGAAAGGAAAGCAGCAGTTTACTATTTTAAAGTCTAACGCCCCCTACCGGAGAGAAACAGAAATTTCGAATTGAGATATACAATCAGATTGATCTAGTTCATCGGTGGTAATGTTTCAGCCAGCACACCAACCGTTACGATCACGCTCTGCCTTGGTATTGGTGTCTTTTATAGTATCTGCTCTTTTTTTGACTATACTTTTTGTTATTCAACCTAACCTTATGATATTTAGGATATAATATTTCAATATCGAAAAATAATAGCAGTTAATTTTCCTAAAATAAAAAGTGATGATGTTAAAAATCCTCTAATTTGAACCTCTACTTCATACTAAGTAAACTATCCGTAACTGAGGGGAATTATAAATCGACTATCTCAACCTTCATCTATCAAAAGTTACCTCAAGATAAAATCAAGTTAACATGTCTTATATACTAGTGAATTGGTATTCAATATTTATAGTGGTAGTTACGCCACATAACTGCCTTTACTTATTAACAGCTAAGACATGTATGTTCACTTGTAAAGTACTCAATATATATATATATATATATATATATATATATATATACTAGAGGGCTACCGCTCAACAAACAACAAATTAAATTCGCGAACAAAATTAAAATCGTTTTCCTGGAGATTAGCTGGCAATTTTTCTGCACCAACATAACATAAAGAGAATATGATAGGATTGTAATATGTCACAGATCCTTGTTATCAGCATTATAAACTTATATAAAGCAATTTTAATAAAAACAATAATATAAACTTATATAAAGCGAGGAAGCAATATTATTTAACAAATTACTATAGGACATTAGCCGGAGACAAGGGCGCCGGCAGAACAATATAAAATGGGGTGAAAACCCTCTAACAAACTGCCCCCCCCCCCAAAAAAAAGAAAAATTAAAATATTCTGTTATTAACTTTTGTTTTGTTATTACATATACTTCCATCTGTTCATTTTTTTAAGATTCATTTCTTCATTGTTAACAAGATATTAAAAAAAAAGTACGAATTTCTTGTGCTTGCAAATTTTGCCACGATAAACTGTATTGATGGCGCTGGCATAGCTACTGACTCTGAAACACAAATATAGCTACAAACAGTAGTTTCATATACTAACGTGTTTGTGCTCGCTTAATATTGATATTTATGGTGTTGATGAAGTTTTACAGTTGTGAGAAGTCAGTTTGTGTTGTACACCTTTGTTAAACTAAATAACTAATAGAAAATATGATATTTATATTTTATTAAATGAAATTTAAAAATATAGCTTAGATATCTACCAAGTTTGTGCATGCTCAGAGGGCATAAGAAAAGAATTAAAGATGACTCAGAATTCATTGAAAAATTTATAAACAGATTTGGACAGCAAACAAGACGATTACAATTCTTGTTTGATTAAACACTTTTTTAATTGTTATACATTAATAATTACTTAATTATTTGTTTTTGAATAAAAATATTTTTAATAAAAAATTTTTATAACAAAATTGTTTTTCTGCCTCTCTTTAATTTTTTTTTTAAAGCCGGNGGGGGGGGGGGGTGCAAGTGCACCCTCTAGCACCCCGCTGCCGACGCCCTTGGCCGGAGATTAATCTCCGTATCCGAAGCACACGTGGCAGAGCCTAACTCGGGTTGACTATATTTGAGGGTGCCTCTTGATTTTCGCCAAGTTGTAATCGCGGTTGATTACGAAGCTGGGTGATGTTGAAACCCAATCGTGATTGGTTTGGATTTTAGCGTTATTTTTAAATGTTCAACGGTATATGTAATTTCAGAGGTTCGTTAGTTCTACGTTGGATACCGACTTTTAAGGTTACTTTTGCTTCTGGTCAATAAGATCGAAGGTATAAAGAAGGTTGAACTCCGACCCACCCCAGGGGGGTATACGGAGATAAAAGTAAAATTATTACAATAAAATTTCTCTAAAAACTAAAGTTACAGTAAAATTTCACCAAATGACAGTGGTGGCGATCAGTTAAAAGTGGATTAACAATAAAGTTTGACAATTAAAAACATGTGTTAAAGGCAATGAAACCCAATAGCGCCGGTGTAAATGTCGAGAATTAAATGATTATAATAATAAGGAAACAAGAGATTAAAAAAAATTCTCAAAACTAAAATCAATGAAAGCTAAAAGTCCAAATAGTAAATGTCTAAAAGTAAAAGTCTGACTAGAAGTCTATGAAGTCTAAAATCAAAAGTAGATAAAAATTCAAAATGTAAGGCTAAAAGTTGATTAGTAAAAATTAACGATGACATGCTCTATTGTTGGTTCATGACTGGGGCCAGTTGATCTGGGGCTAGAATGTCCTCGAGGGTTTGTTTAATAATTTGAGTCACAATTTTCCTGCAGGTCAATATAGCGAAGAATTGATGTTCCTCTTCGCAATTATTCATGTGGGTTCCACGAAGTGCCCGGAATCTTGGACAGTGCTTAAGTAGATGATCAATGTCCTGTCTCACTCCACAGTAAATGCATGAAGCTGATTTTTTGAAATATTTTTGTTGATAGGTCCCGAACACTCCGTGGCCAGTA
Organism: Parasteatoda tepidariorum; assembly: GCF_043381705.1. Taxonomy (NCBI): domain Eukaryota; kingdom Metazoa; phylum Arthropoda; class Arachnida; order Araneae; family Theridiidae; genus Parasteatoda; species Parasteatoda tepidariorum. Next base: position 95,002,178 of record NC_092206.1, on the reverse strand, counting down.
AGGAGCTGGTTTAAATAAAAATTGGCCTGCAGGCGCTTTATGCTTGGGTCTTTAAAAAATTTATAGGTTTGTCTTCCCTTGTCACTAGACCTCCAGTCATTTCTCCAGCGGTTAAAAGTAATGTTCTTAATGTAAGATTTAATTTCGCATTTTTCACCCGGGATCTCAAAATCAATCTGGCCAAGCTTAGTGGCTTCCTTAGCAACCCAGTCGGCCTCTTCATTCCCTTCAATGCCTGAGTGTGCTTTAATCCAATTTATATTATAGTTGCTACTCCACATGGCTTTGGTGTCTTCTATAAGTTTGAGGTGTTTACGTGGGTCCTCCAGGCTCATAAGTGAAGAAAGGGAATCTGTGTAAATGCTTGCCATTGGAGAACCCTGGTTTTTAAGCCATTGGAGCGCTGTCTGTATCGCAAGGAGCTCAGCCAGATAAATACTGCAGTTGTTATTTAAACGCGCCGAGATGGTACTGATGGTTTTGCCATTTATCTTCATTACAACACCATATGCAGATTTATTTATAAGTCTACCATTGTTCTCAGTTTGAATTCTCGACCCGTCTGTGAAGATTTCAATGCCATGGTTAGTTGGAAGAAATTTCCCCCAGGGCAACGCGAGAGAGTTTGAGGGATGAACCAGTTTGGGAGGTAGTAAGAGGTGATCAGGAAAGTACATATGATTTTCAAGCCAATTGATGTCTTCTATCCTCCATTTCCAGATATTTCTTTTAATGTAAATCTCGTCAATTATTTTATAGTAGATTGGTTTTACCCCGGCCAGTATCTGGAGTGCATCAGTACTGACAGTCCTATAAGATTTGGTAATGGTAATAAGCGGAATTCTTTGAATTGATTTTAGTTTTTCTCTTATTTTGACTGTGTTTCTAAACCAGACACAGGCCGCATAGATGATGATTCTCTCGGTTGCCTGGAGGTAGATCTTTTTTAGAACATGATGGTTGAGACCCCAGGTGACTCTAGCAATCCTCTTTAATTTGTGATTGAACATTTGTACACGATCCTTAACTTCGTCAAGATGGGGAATCCAGGTGAGTTGTGGATCCAAGATAACACCTAGATACTTTAGTGTTTTCACATTCTTTATATTAGCGTTATCCGGAAGATCCATCTTGACACAAGGAAGTCTAGCAATTCTTTTGTTAGATTTCGGAAAAGTGATTAGTTTGGTTTTTTCCTTGCTAAAGTTGAGATGCTGGGTTTCAGCCCAGGTCAAGATCGTGCCGAGAATTTGTGTAGCCAGAGAGTCAAAGTGATACAAGATGGTACGCCTCAAAAGTAAAAACATGTCATCAGCAAAAATGATAAGTTTAAAATCAGTAGAATTAAAATTATTAAAACGGCTAAAATATTCCTCGTTAAAGATATTAAAAACTTGATCAATAAGGATCAGCCATAAAATGGGCCCGAGGGAAGAACCCTGAGGAACACCAACGTTAAAAGCTCTTCGAGTTAAAATGTGACCAGCACTGTTTTCATATAAAACACTTCTGTCGTTTAAAAAACTGAAAAGAATCTTGAGTATGTTGATTGGAAGATCCAGGCTGTTAAGTCTCTCCCTGAGTATAGCCCATCTCGCGTTGTTAAAAGCACCCTTGATGTCTAGGGCCACTCCAATTGTATGTTTGCTAGATTGTTTAGCCTCACCAATAAAATCCACTACAGCCTTCAATGCGTCATCCGTCCCCCTACCAGATCTGAAGCCATATTGATTATCATTCAAGCTATTTTTACTTTCCAAGTAATATGTGAGTCTTTTGCATAAAAGTTTATCTAGAATTTTTCCCCAGACTGGCAGTAGGGAAATGGGCCTGTAGGAATCTGGATTGACAAGATCTTTGTTTGGTTTACCAATTAGGGCAACCCTGGCAATTTTCCAGCATTTTGGGAAGTGACCCAAAGAGAGACATTTATTCATGATACTAGTGAACCAGATCTTATTTGTGTAAAATAGGTCTCTGATGACCTCTCCCGGGATTCCATCTGGTCCTGGAGCCTTGCCACTTTTTAAGTCTCTAATTACACACTCAATTTCATACATGCCAAAAGGATCATCCTCAGCCTCCTGTCCAAAGCATGTGATCATGTCTTCCTCTACCTCCTGAAAATGATAAGCAAGGATATTATCAATCGATTCTTTAAGCTCCATTGTGGTGGTCCCATCAGATCTGATTGTGTTATAGAGATTCTGTCTTCTAAGGTCTTGACCGTCAGCAATCTTGTATGGCGATCCAAATGCCTGTTCGAGGTTAATACCGTTGATAAATTGCTTAAAGTGGTCTCTTTTTGCTTTTTTGATTTCACATTTATAGTTGGCCAGAGTCTGTTTATACCTGATCTTCTGTGCCACTCTGTCATCCTGTTCCCGGGCTCTCTGGTACAATCTTCTATGTGCTCTGGTTTTATTTCTAATCTCACTCAGTCTGGGGCTCCACCAGGGACAAGTTGGTCCTTTTTTTCTAGAACCGGATCTTCTCCTAGATTCATCGCAAGCCCTATTAATGTCATTAGTTATACCCTTGATAAGATCTTCCAGTTGATCAATATTCTCTATATTTTCAGCGTTCCATTTTTCTGGAATCTTATAAAGCTTTGTCCTGAGATCAATCCACCTGAGATTCCTGTAATTGTGTGATCTATTTTTAAGTTGAATTTTGTTATGTTGGGTGGTTATTTCAGCTGTAATTAATTCGTGGTCAGACAAACTAATGTGGTCATGGACTGTATAGTTGTCAAGCAAGTCAGAGTTAGTAGCAATGATATCTATCCAGCTGTGTCCCAGTGTGGATGAGTAAGTCGGAGGAGCCTCAGGATCATTGATTACATGAACATCATGGCTAATCAAGAACATCAACAGGTCATCTCCCCTATTATCAGATCTCGGGCCCCAGACCGTAGATTTAGCGTTAACATCAGCACACAGTATTACATTGTATTGGGAGTATTTGACCAAAAGAGAGTCCAGGATATTAAGTGTTGGATCCATTGAGTCACTAGGTGGTAGGTAGAAAGACACAAAGACAAACATTTGTGAGTCAATTTGGAAGGTAACAGCGCACAAATCTCTATGACAGATAACAAGGGAATCATCGCTAATCCCTGTTCCCACCAAAACTGCCGCTCTAGGTTTCTCTCTAAATGAATAAATTTTAAGATCATTTGAGAAGAATGGAATTTGACCATCATGCTGAAAGTAGGGTTCATTAAGACTAATGATCTGCAGATTTAGTCGTTTTATATCAAGATTAAGTTGCATGTTAGCCAGGCGCGAATGATGAAGGTTCAGGTGCCCTATTGGAAGATGATTAATTATACCACTTGCCATAGTCGGTGTTTCTTACTTGGACAGCCTGTGCTCTCTGATACTGGTTACACTGCTTGTCAAAAGGGCCATGGCCGGTTTCGAGATTTAATCCATATTTTTCATTCGCTAGTTGGCAATTCGCGCAATATGATCTCTCCTCGCATTCATGGATCTTGTGTTCATTTGAGGAACAATGTCTGCAGATTGCATCTCTTTGACAATCTCTTGCGAGATGGCCGATGCCAGCACAACGGTAGCATTGGCGTACCGCAAAATATTCGTCGTAGTTGTATCTTCTCCAGCTGATGTTAATTTTATCCTGGTATTTGATGTAATGAAAAGCATCAGGTGAAAGTTCCACAATCCAGTGCCGGGTACCTTTCTTTCCTCCCAAGGAGCCTCTCACGTTTACCTCCTCCTCATCGACACCTTCATGTTGGGACACCAGTGACTCCCCGACTGTTTCCTTGCTCACCTGCCCCTCAACTCCAAAGATAATTATAGAGGGGTTTTTTAATTTAGGTGGGTTGAAAGTATATTCTTTGTTTAATCCAGTTTTTTCCATTTCGTTTCTAAATATTTCAAGTTCTTTTTCTGTCTCCGTTTCTATTATAATTCCACCATTTCTAACTTTCCCAACCCTTTTCACTGCAATTTTCAACTTGGCAGGATCAATTCGATTTGTTATATCTGTTTTTGTTTTGTCCGATCCCACATCATTTGCCATTGGTCTTATAATTGCTATATGTTCCTTCTTCTTTTTGGTATTTATGGTCCTGTTATTCCTATTGTTCTTGACGATATCAGCATAAGTTTTCCTGTTTAACTCTCTCTGCTTGTTTGTGTCTTCTATTAACGGATCTAGGTAAGTACGATTCAATGCGGAGTACTCATCCATCTTGGACTGTAGAACTGCAATTTGAGCGTCCTGTTTTGACACCAGAATCATCAGATCCGCCAAGTAGTTCATAATAACCTCCTTATCGCTTTTGGTCATCCTACAATTGTCTCTCAACAAGATTGAGTGGATTCTGTTCTGGAGTGTCATTGCAGGCGTAATTAATGGAACAAACAAGGAGTCTCCTTGATTCGAGTCATCTTGTTCCTCCTGTTCACTCTGGTTCAAGGATTGAGATCCTCTCAACCGTTCAGTATCCATGGCAGTGGCTAAAATTGATAGTCATTAACGTCGATCAAAGACATAGAGGGAGCCAACCAATAACTGCAGCAACTTGTCTCCGATACGGTATATACCACCTTTCGCAACACTGAAAAATGGCCTCTCACAATCAACCACTCTTTAGTTGAAATGATCCCTAAGTTGCAGCAGGAGATAAAGTTCGATGCGAGCAGGAAGCCAGGTAGTTCAGAAAGGCAACATATGAAACATCCGGGTTCATCAAAGGTATATCGATCCAGTCTTATCTTGATCCAGTTTCGCTCTCAACTCTCAATTATGAAATGACCCCCAAATTCAAAATTTTGAAAGAAAATCAAAAGTTGCAAAAATTTGATCAGAAGCTAAAAACAGTTAAAATTCATTAAAACTTTGCCATAACTCCAATTTTGGGAAAAGTTTCAAATAAGCAACGCAAAGTTTAAATTGACCCCTCTGTTGAGATTTGACACGGTTGCAGGTAATTGATCAACAGGTACTGATCCAGTTCCGTCTTCAATCAATTGAAACAGATATCATGTATTAACCATCAATCAATCAATTATTTCAGGTCAGCAATTTATTTATCACTGCCATTTCGGGCGCCATCTTGAATCACTGAATACACACAATGTTAAATAAGATACAACGAGTTTGTAATTCAACTCACCAACTGTAGACACTCCAAAATCTAGAGCATGGTGCAGAGGCAAGTTTTTGACACAAAATAGGACATCGAAATATCGAAATCACCAACAAAAATTAATATTTATCAGAGCGGAATCAAAACACCACCATCATCGGCCGAGGTACTTTTCTCTAAAATGAATGATCAATGTTTGAGCTTTTTTTTAAGATCGAAGGTATGAGGGCAGTCATAAAAAGGGACTTCAGAAAAAAATGTTATCGCCAGTCCGGTACCACAGACGCGATTTTCGATTCGGATTTCGCCGAATTTATGTGGCGATGGAGGTACACAGATTCTATTCATGATAAATTTAGACAGTATCTAGCTGCTATTAGAGAATTCAGTGCACCTAAATCTGAGGATATTCAAGCTTAACGAAGAAGTTCGTTGTTTTTTTCTTTTTCTTTCTGTGCTTACTCCATTAATTTTTGTTTCGATTCAAAATGCATTTTATTGGGTTTATTAATTTTCCTTACATTGGGTTCATTGTAATTTTATAAAGTTTTGGCCGATGTTTTGTTGAAATTTTCCAATGTTTTATTGAAATTATGTTTATACATGAAATATTATTATTATGTTTGGATGGCGCCGAACATAAGTCGCCAATTTCGCCTAGGGGCACCCTTAAGTATATTTTTACCAACTCTGGCTGCACGATTTTTTGAAAGTAAGTAAAAAATAATTAAAAGTAAGAAAAAACAATGATAAAATTAAAAATTATTTACAAAACCTCCTTATATACAACATTTTTTCATCAATTTCTTTTCCATCTTATTCGTTTTCATTAAAACGTCTTGACTCTCCAACGTTTCTTCGCCGCGCATTTCGCTGTCGCGTATTGATAGTACTGCGATTATTTTCCCGGTAATTTTATACTGCTTAATTATATTCAGCCCTATGTCGCTGTTGATATCTCCTAAGGTATTCACGGCGATCCATTTTTTATAAAAGACATAAGTATTTTAAAATAAACTCTGTTCAATACATTTCAGACATTCAATACAAAATAAAAATTGCAATAAGATTTAGCTGGTAAGTTTAGTTGTAACATTTCTGCAGACAGCATTATTAAAAATTATTACCTTTACACACACATGCGTAATTTTGATTGGCTGTTTTGTGCGTTACTAACCAGAAGTCTTCTGAGAATGGCTATGTGTTATCATTCCACTCTCTTCTTATATAATATATATATATATATATATATATTAGGGCGTATCGAAAAAAATCGAAATTTCTTACATCTTTTTGCGGTAGTGCGGAAAAGATGTGAACACCCATCATTAAAAATTGTGCGGAATATCAAAACTCTGGGTCAATATCTTCTGTCGCCTCAGTGGGCCGAAAGTTCCGAAAATTGGACCAAAAATCATTAAAATAAAAAATAATAATAAACAAACCCATATTTCGTTTATCGGTTTGGGGTAGTGTTTACAAGTTGCTATTCTATAACAAATACGACCATAAAAAATTTTAGAATTACATTTTAATATCTTCTGCTGCCTCATCGCCACATAATTTTGGAAAATGAAGTAAATAAACTTCGCACTTACCTCATTTTAATGGGAAGAGAGACTTTATTTTACCTCTTAAACATACAAATGACAAAAGCATACCAGGACTCAGGTACCTCAATAATACTAGGCAAAGAGCCCCAATGACTACTGTTTGTAATAATTTTTTGTCTCAAATTTTGACATATGTTTTCTGGATTCTAGTGTCGCTCTAATAAATCTATCCCTGTTCAGCGGCCCAACTCTTTTTCCCGAAGCTGCAGTAACTAGTTTCACAATCCGCTCCACTACTTGTGTGTGTGAAGGAAATTTAATAAAGTTCCAGCAGTCCATTGGCATACCGTCCCTTATCATCTTCAGAAGTTCTTGTGAACTGATCTCTCTGAGAACGGGAGGCGATGTCACATAACAAGCTTGCCAGTCAATGAGATCTACATAGTCCGCTGCTTCAAAGTTAAGAGCAGGAATAACGAATCTGCGAACACAATTTCTTTCTGGGCTAACTTCCCTTGTCTTAATAATCCACCGAGCTGCAAGGGTCCTAATATGGCACCCCTCATCCGTCGACATGGCCAAAAGCATGTTTTCTGGAGCTGCAAAGTAAGCGTTGCGAGAAATAATTGGTTCGATTACGTCACGATACTTTTTAGGCAAGTAGCGAGAGGAATTGATAAAATGCCACAGGTGTCAAGTACCGCCGTCTTTTATGGAATGATGAATCTTTATTCGGAACCATGAGGGTGTGTAGACTCTTAGAAGGAATACAACTAAAGTTAGCAACTCGTTTGATGGGTCTAATGCAGATATATATCAATAGATATGTAGATATACCTCATGTAGATATACCTTAACCTAATGTAGATATACCTCAGTATTCGATTAGCAGTTGTTAGCCAGTGAGCCAAATTCAATGTTCGTGGTTCCCGGTCAGCTTGATCTGAACATCAAACGCCAAAACTAATGGCGGTGCAAATGCTTAATAAGTATTTCTGATCTGAACTGAGAGTGGTGGGATCAATATCTGGCATCTCGCATTCAATGCTATTAAAGGTAACAATTGAAAGCTTTTCGCATCCCTTGAGGTTCCGTCCAATGTCTCCGGTGTAAGATGTGGGGCCAGATGACTTGCCGTCAATGGACTCAAATAGGTGTCGTAATGGCAACTCATTGAAATGAAGTAAGCAGATAATCCATTGTACTGCTCTCTGAAGTTTCAATTCAAGTCTGCGTATTACACCATTAAACACTTTTGTGTTCACTACAGTACCGTCACACCCGAGAACAAAAAAGTTACTAAAATCATCCAATAAATCACCTGTTACATATTCGTAAATGCTATTAGATATATGAAGACTACGATCCATTTACAGGCGTAACATGTCCCATGTACATAGAAATAGGTTCCGATGGAATACAGTAATGAGCTTTTACAATTGTTCTTTGGAACTGCTTGCTCTTGTGTGTTTCTGATGTTAAAGTTTTGTCATGTCGTCCATCAAAATAAAGGCCATATATAGTGGAACGATTTTCATTTGATTTTGAGACAATTTCTTTATAAATTCTCTATTTTTCCCTCCATATTTCCACTTTTGTTTCTAACGAGGCTGGTATCTGATTCCGATATTAAACCCAAATCTTTCATAACACTCTATGCTATAGCAGCCGTGGCTCTGTTGGATACACCATATCTTTGACTGACAAGAACTGTCAAAATAGGGTTCAAAATAAGGTTGCTCTACTTTTTTGGCAGATCGCAAAATCCAGACTGTCTTGATTGTGCAAGCAGTAAACAGTTATACAGAAAAGTACCAAAATGCGTCGAAATTTCCAAAAGTAGATGCCGATGAGGCGACAGAAGATATTAATCTGTAATTCTAAAAATTTTTATAGTTGTTGTTTTTAAAATATTGTAACTTTTAAGTGCTACCTCAAACCGATCAACGAAATCTGTGGCTTTGTATTAATTTTTGTATTTTAATCATTTTTAGTCCAATTTTTGAAACTTTAGGCCCATTGAGGCAGCAGAAGATATCAACCCAGAGTTTTAAGATTCCGCTCATTTTTTAATAATAGGAATTCACATCTTTTCCGCACTACCGCAGAAAGATCTAAGAAATTTCGATTTTTTCGATACGCCCTAATATATATGTCTGTGTTAATAAATAGTGATAGTTATGGATATTACTCTTTCCAAAAATGAGTTATAAGGGAAAAGCTCTTATTACCTGTGCTTCGTCTTTTCCGAAAACTAGTTACTCTGGATTATATGTATTTATAAGTATGTTTGCTTAATCATTTACTTCTTCAACCATTTTACATTCTACCAGGAGGCTTAATCTCATGCTCGGTCCGTTCACCAACCCGTAATTGCTTCTCATTCATCATTTTTTTTCTTAAAAATTGATACTTTCCTCCAAAGCAATGAAAATCTAGTCAACAAAATTTGTTGTAGTTTTATGCATGATCATTCTTTCAATGTGTTAATCGTTATGAAATGAGCGATTAACTGGCTTTAAGAAATAATTATCGGTTCTTGAAAAAAATATTTAACCTAGAATACTGTCACCATCAGTATTCTAGGTTAAATATTATTTTAATTTTGACTTTTTAAACTGTTATAATTCCCTTAACGTGATTCATAACAGTTCAAGAAGCCGGGATAGCTTGGTTGGTAGGGCGTTATGCCCAGGTCCAAAAAGTCCTGAGTTCGATCCCCTCTGACCGAAGACTCCGCGTGTAGTAAATGGTGACTGTTGTGCGTTAAATCTGTCGGGGTACAAAGTTCACCATGTTCCCATAACAAATCAATACCTCTGGGGGTACTGAATTAGAGATTGATCGTTCTATGGTTCAAGTCATAATTACATTCTGTGTTTTCTTGATTCCGTCTTCCTTCTTGTACTTTTTAAACATAGTAATTTCTAGTTTTCGTAATTTCTAGTTTTGTCCCATCGTAATTTTTAGTTTTTAAGTCAAACAAAAAATAATGTCATAAAAAAAGCTCAAAAAAGCACTTAAAATTGTAATAAATTTCAAACAGATTGAAATTTTGAAAAATAAAGTAACAAAACATTTGTGTTAATGTTCTTTTTTTAGCACGTCAAATTTCAACTCTGAAGTTGCTTTCAGTAGAGAGGCCTACATGATATTATGTACTTTAAGTTTAACAGTTAATAATTCTGGAACTAATTATCGAATGTTTATTTTATTTTTTTTTTTTTTTGTACCCTGTACTCCATGTACATTTTTCTACATATTTTCATTATTCCAAGTTTATTGTAAAGAGATATTTTTTTGCTTTTTATTTTTCATCAACAGCTCTTCATCTCTTTTCATATTTTTTTTTAAAAATTAATTGAACCATAATTGATGAACTTAAACAGTCACACTAATTTCCAGAAAAAATTACCATAAAAAATAATTCAATTTACATAGAAACAGACTAGTTTCTTTCGGAGAAAAGTAATCCAACAATTAAAGTGCTTTCTTTCTAAAATCCCTTGCTAATTAATTAAATCTTCCTTAACATTAACTGTTATAACAAAATCTAAAATATTGCTTAAAATTATTAACTTCAATGATCCGTAATATTCCTTGCAAATAGAAATTTTATGACGAAATGGGAAAACTTTTTTGCTTTAGGGACACGTTACAAATGTAGATGGCGATGTATGCTCTTCGCGACTGCATTTATGACTGCGAAGCTTTTCAGAAGCTCTGAATTGCAGAATAAGGTTCAAAATTTTGAACTCTATAAATAGTTGACTCAAGCTATATTATACTTAGTTAATAGAATCTTTTAGCACAATAACCTTGTTAAATAAAGACTTATCGCTAAGATTTAAGCTAGTAAAAAGTGTTCTGATTTATTAAAATATAACAAGAAAAAATACAACAGATTATTTAAGGAAAGATTTCGTAAATTTCGATCGTTTGCCCAAATCCCCACGATGATTTTAAATGTATATTAATGAATTACGCCAACTAATTTTTCATTCAAAATATACAGTTAGGAGCCAAAGTTTGTTCTATACTTAATTTTGCTTTCATTTGTGATGAAGTCAAAAGATCATTTTTTCATTGGCGGTGAAACCAAATTCGAGGCACGAAAAAAAGATTTTCTTTTAATAAATTTCATTAATGATCGGCGCTGCATTTTTCTATAAACCGAACTAACCTCTCCCTCATTAGCCTAAGAATTCATTAATCTTTTACAAAAAGCACTTACCAAGATTTAACTTACGGCTAAGTGCGTTGGCGATTTGCCAGTGATTTGGCGACCATTTGGTGCCACTTCAACTATTAGAGATATTGTTACTATTATCGACGATAGATGGCGGGACTCTCCCGTGCGAATACTTGACTTGATCTAACGCTATCGAAAGAAATATTCATACTTACATTTTTGTTTATTGCATTAAATCTTTACAGCCTTTTAAAAATACATTTTAATAATATTTATAATAAAAATGCATGACAAATAAAAAATGAAAGGTTGAATGCATAGAAAAATACATAAATATATATTAAATGAATAGTTAAAAATTATTAGCTATCGTCTCTTTTGGAATGTTTTGATATCAACTTAAAAAAAAAAAGGAAAGGAAAGGACTTGATGAATTCTCAGAAAGTTTATTTATTAATTATTGATTTTATTCATTTCCTATTTTTTTATTGAGATAAAATTTTTTAGACCTAAAAAAACTATTTATGTATTAATCTTTGTTTATTTATTATTATCATTATTATTTATTATTGTTATTTTGTTCGAACCAAAAATTATGAGACAACGTTCTTGTGTTCTCATTTCATTCTTTTTTATTTATGAAAGAAATAAACGAATAACATTTCACAATTCTATGGTTTTCTAATTATTATGTTTTTTTTTCCTTTTTATTCATATAAATAATCTTAGTTTTATGTATGTTTTCTAATAATTATTGTCGAAACTGACATTTAAATCGGTTCAGTATCAGATTTTTAATCCAGATTTAAATATTTGTCGATCTTGTCAAATTGGTCTCATTCTCAATATTCATTTTTTTATAATTTTTAAAGTTTTTTTTTTATTTCCATAGTTCATCCAAAACATTGTCTGAAAAATGCTCAAATTTAATTAACGAACTTTGTGTTAAGTCACACTTAAACTGAAATAATTGCCATTTTGCATAATTTTGCATGTTTGAATAAATGATTTTTATGAGATCAAATATCGATCAAATCGTTTAATCTACAAGATTTAACTTTTTAATCCGGAAGCAAAGTTGAACAAATCTTTCTAACTTCATCTCCTGCGAAACTGTTTGTGACTTATTGAATTAAGAAAAAGCAGTGTGAAAATAAAAACGTGTTTAAGATCTTATTTTTTTTAATATTTTGAAAGTTATCCCAGTCTTACATTGTTCTAGAAGATAAAAGTAAACGGAAACCGAGAATTATTTTTTGATTTTAATAAATTTCATTTAGTTTGAATAGTCTTTAGTTTCATTAGTCTCGCATAAATAGTGATTTTTTTTAAAAATAAATTGTGGGGAAAGTAGTTATCGGCAATGTCAACTTTCATCTATGAAAAGGTACCCCAACATAGAATCGAGTTAACATGTCTTATATACTAGTGAATTGAAATTGTATTTTTATTGTAGTAGACACACTATAGTGCTCCCCCACCAGAATTATAGCTGTGATAGAATTCGATGAACGGATACCACTAGTTGATTCATTGTTGGTTTTGTGCGAAGCCGGGAGAGCTGTATTAAGATCACCGTACTTTTAAGTGCAGATCGTGAGAGCTGTATTAAGTTCACGGTCGTAGTCGCTCCTAAGTTACCATTGGCAGTAGAGTGCACAACATCGCAGTAGACTGATCGTTAAGACACGGTTCCCAGCAGATCACCGAAGTCAAGCATCACTGGCTGCGGTCAGTGTGCGGGTGGGTGACCACTTGGATCAGTCTGCGTAGGGACCGAGGGTGTGCGGTATTGGTCCTCGTTAAACTGTGTACCGTAAAGTGCTCGACTTCGCACACAGGTCGTCGGACTACCGAAGCGGGGGTGCCATCCCCTCCGCAGAGGATCAAAATTGTGATGGCATGTCTTCGGATCATCCTCCGGGATGTTTCCCAGACCGTCGCCAATAGCCCGTTGTGCAGCTCTAGTGCGACGTAAATTAACAGCAACAGCACAACATCGACAATGTCAAGCTTCCTCTATGAAAAGGTACCCCAACATAGAATCGAGTTAACATCTCTTATATACTAGAGAATTGGAATTGTATTTTTGTAGTGGTAGATATACACTGCATAAATTTAACATTTTTTTTAATTATTTAGGCCAATTAAGTGTATTTTGAGCAAGAGGCTATTGATAGTAATAAAAGTGTGGACTTGCAATTGGGTATAATATGAAAAAAGCACAACTACTTCCACTTACTAGGAATAACATTTACCTTTTAGTTTAATTAATAAACTGAGTTTTAAATATGTTTACTAAATTCATAAACTTCGGTAAAACAACAATATAAATTATTTCCAAAGGAACTAGACTAATACAATTCCAACCTGGCGAGTAGCGACTTATAAACAAGACACTTCGTTTGATGCTTTTACTTGTTGCTAGAAATCAGGTTCGCAGAAAATGCTGTTTACTAGTTAAATTTAGTAGGAATAACACGATCTGTGACGTAGGCTATAGTATACCCAATTTGTTAATCTAGACAAGAGGCGTGTTGTTTCGATGTATTTGTTTATTCTGAATCGATACAACAGTCGACAAGTCGATACAGCTGACAGATCAGAAGTTACAAAAGTTTTTATGGACAGTACAGTTCTTTTTCGTGCAATCAAATAAAGTTTTAGATCCTATGGATTTTTTTCAGGATTAATCGAATGAAATAAAACCAAGTCAAATGAAATCAAAACCAACTTATTACTCACAGTTTTAGAAATATTTAATACCTTATTTAGAGCATATCAACTGTTTTTGAAACTACAACTTCAATCACTCTCCTCAGTTCAGAGATAATAAGATAGAAAATAAAAAATCAGTTAATAGTCGTTGCTATGTCTTTCCATAAATACCTTTTATCTTTTCTTTTTTTGTGTGTAATGGGAGATATAGTTTTACAACTTTTCTTGCTTCCGTTTTCATTTTTCTATTGTTTACACTCAACTAACTGTTACTGAATTGGATCTGACGGCTCAAGGGTGGTGGGGAGATATTGTTTCCAATTTTTTTTTTCTTCCGTTGAATCGAATAAAATCTCAATTAAGTCGATAGAACTACTAGTTCAAAAGTCATAAAACTTTTTATAGATAAGAAGTACAGTTTAGTACCTATACATATTAACTCGCTTGACAATGCTATAAAAACAAGTTATGCATCGAATAATAGGCACTCGTTTACTCTAGATCGAACCTAAATTAATAGAATTAATAATTTAGAGTTGAAATAATCAACTGTATAAAAGATAAAGTTTCTGATTTATACTTATTTATGCATCTACATTTCTTTCCAGGCAACTAAAACTGTACACGGAATACAAATCTTTATCTTTAGGTGCTTATACAACAACGTCTGAAACGTAAGGAGGTATAAACTAGAATTTATGCTGTATTAAAATGAAATTTAAATTACTTCCAAGCTGTTCGTCTATTTGACTTAAATTTTACCACAATTGAACTTCATTCGTGAATTAATTTTGTTGTTGTTATAGTTGAAGTTTCTTTTCCAGTAAATTTCATACTTGTCTAGCTTTGACGAAAGACCTTGAAAGTTTTCAAATTTTCAGTTTCTTTGCTACTTTCAGGTCAAGCCAAATATACACCACCACTTGTGTTTATTTTTTCAATAGTCTGTATTAAGAGAAATATGTACCCTTGTGGTTCACTCTAGGTACTAGTAGAGTTTGACTGTCGAAGTCTAAGAAAATAGTCAAAGATTCTTAAATGCCCTTTGATACAAAGGTCCACTGAAAGTATTTAGGTTAAATAGTTGAGCAGAAGTTGTAGAACATAATTTAAAATAGTGATCAGTGTTGTGATTCATTCGTTTTACATAAAGTATTGCCCCTTGTAAATCGAGGTTTTTCTCTCGATTCCCAGAGGAGGTGCAAATTAGACCCCCAAAAATCAGACAAAACAAAATTCGCAAAAAAACATATATAATATTTTTTTTATGTATAGAACAAATATTAAATAAATAATGTCAAAAATAAATAGACGAATAATTCAAGAATAAATAAATAAAAAACGTCAGGTATGCAAATTTTTCTAATATCATTTATTGTAACAATAATTGTGATTAGTAAATAGTATCACCACGCTTTCCAGAAGTCATGTTATCAATCTGAAAATGATGATAATATTTTTTAATGGTGGAAGTACTCAACTAAAAAGAATCTCAAAATTTTCTTTCAAAAAATCTCAAAATCATTTGGCCCACTTCTTAAATCCACATTCTTAAAATTTTATTAAAAATATAGTCTAAAGAAAAATTTAAGAAGATAGTGAGATAAATATATTCAAAATATAATTTGGGGCCGAGATAGTCTGGTCGGTAGGATGCTGGACTCGTGTTCGATAGGACGGGAGCTCGATCGAATCTATCCGGCTGAAGAATCCTCGTGTATTAAATGGTGACTGGTGCGCGTTAAATCTGTCGGGGTCACAAAGTCCTCCAAGTTCCCGTAGCAAATCAAAACCTCTGGGGGTACTGATCCAGGATTTCCTTTGTCTTGTGCATTGGGTTCAAAATTGCAAGGCTACGGAGTAGAACATTGGTAGTCAAAAACTCAAATTTGGGTCGGCTGTTCAACGATGATCAATGAAATAAATACCTCTTGGGGTATTTGATTTATATATATAAAATCTAATTTTCGTTCAATATTTGTTTATGTGGACCAAATAATCCAAGCAGCAAAATAACTCGGGCCCTCCTTGGGTCAATATTCACGAATCTTTGCTCAATAAGGGTTTAACGAGCCGTTATTTTTCCGATATTGGCCCTATATAGCATTGCCCGAGTCACCTAATGTTTTGCAGCCACTTTACTACCAATATCGATCCTATATAGAATAGTCAGATTTACCCGATATTTTATATCCATCATTTAGCCAATATAGGTTCTATATTGGCCAATGTAGGCCCTATAGAGGCCATTCTGGTACCAATATTAAAGAATCTACGCATCCCAATATCGGTCCCCCAGTGCATGTTCTTATGGAACCCTTATTGAATCCATTTGGAACACAACTGGGGCCAAGGTAAAACTGTTGCTGGAGAATTTTATTTAATAAATTCACCATGTTGTTGAAAGAATGGAGGGAATATTGTGGTATCAATTCGAATCCCTGAACATGAAATTGATGAATTAGCCTTTGCGGCTTAAATACATATACAGCTGTATAGGACTAAGTGATCTCATACGGTGTTCTCCACACATTTATTAAGTTTAAAATTTTTCTTAATTTAATCTGAAGATTTTTAATAACTTATAGGAGTATTTAAAGTCTTTAGTCTTAAAATAAGGAGAATTAATCAGAGTTAAATTAAGATTTAAGGAATTCTTTAATTTTCTACAAAATTAGGCTTACAAAGCGAATTAAGTACCTTCAGATCTCTTTCAGATTTTATTTTCTACAGTAAATCTTCAAAAAGAAATTTTAAAATTTTCTGTGAAACATAGGCTTGAAAAATAGGATTATCTTCGGAGTTTATTTTACCTTCAGAATTTATTTTATTTAGGAGACTTCAGAAATTTTCACACGTACAAGTTTTCATTATTTTTTCTTCAGAAACTTGTGTATAAGCATATAGGTACGAAGATATAATGAAATATACAGTTTTTACTTTTTGAATATTATTTTGTTAAATTTTTTGCAATGTTTTTATGTTTTTTGTTATGTTAAGTGAACTAAAAAATATGAATATTTTTCAATATCACAGAAAAAGGTTATAATTTCTAAGTCAGGTTTATTGTAAACTATACTCCGTTGCAAGTTAAGAAAGGACCATTGCTGTATAGGATTTAAGTAATTATTCTCCAATGCATAAAAGTCAAATCAGTTTATCTCGAATCTCACGGAAAAGGAGAAAAATTTGAAAAAAAGAGGTTTCAAGTTATACAGGTACATTAAAAAAAATTTGATTTAATAAAAATTCTAATTAAAGCACTTACATTGTTTTTCGTGGAAAAATATAGGCATTTCTGTAAATTAATTAAACCACATACATCTATTTACATAAAAAAAATTTTAATATACATTTAACACAAAAATAATTTTTCAAAGATCGCCCAGCCTTTTTTGTTTCGATTATTTTTTTTTAGGTTAGAAACAGAAGAAAATTCATCATAGACAACATTTTCCTGTGATTTAAGAATAGTTTATAAGAGTTCTGTAGCTTTTTCTACCTCTTTCGCATTCCCTTTTGGTTCATCAATATGATCTTCAGCTTCTTCCTCTTCATCTGATATTCCTTTGACATTACCTATGATTTCATCAGTATTCATATGATCGCATCAGTCAATGTTCCTCATGTTGTCAGGCAGTTGTCCACTTGTAAAAATCTTCAAAATTAATGCCAACATTAAATCCAGATTTTATTGCATCCCATCCTTGCAAGTCTGGCACTGTACTTAGAGTGTCAACACTTTCTTCTTCTTTACTGATGCCTTCAACCTCTTGCTCATCATCTTCACAGCTATTCTTAAAACCAGCCTTTTTAAAACCATTTTGGATAGTTTTTAGAAACACATTTCTCCAGGCACCCTGGTTTTCATTCCGTCCTACTCATCAACAGTGTATTATGGTTGAAATTCCAAGAAACACCCCAAACCTGTTCTCCCTATTTCCTGGGGGTTCACGAAATTCACCTCTGTTTGCAACTTCTACTGATAAAGAAAGTTTCGGCATTTGTGCTCTATTATTAGAAATTCGAAAAACGGAGATTTCAAAAAAAAAAAAAAAAAAAAAAAAAAAAAAAAAAAAAAAAAAAAAAAAAAAAAAANAAAAAAAAAAAAATAATAATAATAATAATAATAATAATAATTTGACGTAAACATAGAAAATACATTGATTTTAGACAGTAAATGTACGGAATTTTGAGATATAAAGGTTTTCGAGATAAAGAGGTTCGAGATAAACAGGTTCAACTGCAGTTCCGTTTTTTTTTTCGTTATCAAATTATACAAATATGCTTTCAAAACAATTTAAAAGCTTTTAAAAGTTAAACACGTCAAATAGAAATTTAATTCGTGCTATCTTTTACGATATATATCGCAGAATTATTTAAAAAAAAAGGTTATAGTTCCGACGTCTTACTGGAATCTTAGACTTGGCAAGACTAGGAACATTCGTTCTTGAAAAAGAAATAACTATATGATGCTGTTAGAGCATTGGATTTGATTGGAACATTAAAAATGGCGCGTTTTATGCTGACATGTCCTTAACAAATCAAATGTGAGGTAAGGAATTTTTATTTTCGTTTACTGTAGAAGAAATTCGTCTGCAAGAAACAATATTTATTATTCTTTCCTTAGTTTCGTTAAATGCGAATAGAAAGTCGAATATTTGTTACGATTTTTAGATGTCATTTTTATTAATTCTTAATACTTGTTAATTGATTATTCAATAAGTTTTTCCTCAATAATATTTTCCTTCAATAATATTTTCCTCATTTCACACGATTTAAGAAAGTAAGCAAAAAGAACGATGCTCAACGTCGTCCCAAGAGTTGGCGATGTTAATATTCGTTCGCGTTGAGAACTTGGCATCTATTTGGCGTACACTCAGGGCCCGACTTGGGGCCTAATTGGGGTCCGGGGCAAAAACTTCGTTGGGGGCCCCTTCAGCTTCTTTAGTTCAGTAATGAAGAGCTGAACCTTATGGAGGTATTTAAATTTTTCACCTCATTAAGTAAGAAGAAAATCGACTAGAACCTAAAATAGCAATAAAGTCCCCCCCCCCCTCCAATGGTCAGACGAAATAACGTTCTGCCCATTTTATTGATTTTCTGACAATTCTATATCCATGATGCGGAATGCAGTTTTCTAATTGTTAACTTTGTCATCTAGCTGCGAAAAATTCATATCATTGCTGACAATAGGGCGGAATTCTGCAAAATGTTTGCAATTACAATGGCACACTTAAGCCAATTGGAAGTCTGTATTTTTAGTAAACACATTGCATTTGCATATGCAAAAATGCAGGCTTTTGGTTGGCCAAATTTGTCCGTCGGAATTCCGAAAATTTAGCTGAATTCCGCACTAGGAAGCCATGGATTTACGAAATATAGATTTTTTTTGTATTCATACGATAGATTAATGAAGAAGCTAACATAAAATTGACGGATTTTACACCGTACTGATATTTTGTTCGAAAACAGTTCATTAAAGAAGGAAACCTAACATAAACTTTCTATTCAATATGTGAGCCCCCTCTTATGTGGGGCCCTGGACAACTGCCCCGTATTTCCCCTGCTTTTGTCAGGCTCTGTGTACACTTAGGTGCAAACAGGCTATCTCCATAGGGATGATGGTTTTTTCTTCATTTGCATCTTTTCACTCACGTTAATTACATCTGCAATTTTG
This sequence comes from Parasteatoda tepidariorum, assembly GCF_043381705.1. NCBI lineage: Eukaryota > Metazoa > Arthropoda > Arachnida > Araneae > Theridiidae > Parasteatoda > Parasteatoda tepidariorum. Next base: position 94,982,913 of record NC_092206.1, on the reverse strand, counting down.
TCCTGATAAGTCAAATAAGAGAAAATTATCCGATATACTAATAAAAAACAGTTTTTTTTCTCATTTTTTTTTAAGTGTTTAAGTCCAGTTTAATCTGACGAATACTTGAGGACAAATTTCACTCAGAAATCGTCAGCATCACACACTTTACCCATTTAAAAGCCTGTTTCTGATTGTTGTCAGCGCTCTCTCATTAGACAGAAAAACTATAGTAGCCCATCTATTACCTTAGAAAAATCAATAAAATTAATAACGGTATTTACCTTTTGATTAATATTTATTCATTGGTTAACGGTATATATTTGCAATATTTATTTATCATCTCTTAATATTATTATCTGCTATCTTCTTGCTATTATTATTTAAGTTCAGTTATTTAAAAAAAGCTTGAAACTAAAAACGATGCTATTTTATAATAGTACAATACGGTATAATTTTATAAAGTAATGATTCGTTTCTATTTCTTCTCTCTGTTTCCTTTCTTTATTCACTCGCTATGCTGATTTTTACTGTTAATAACACTTGCCAAGTGACGCACTATCTCTGAAAATATTGATTGATGATTGCTATTAAATGTCCATAGTTAAAGTGCATTGTAATTTACTCAAACAAAAATGGGTTTATAAAATTATAATAAAAGGAAAATAAAAGAGTGAGGTTTTTAGTTAATAAGCAAAAGAAGAACTTTTTCGGAAAGAATTTCATGCATTAGCAGTTTTATTTATTTGTTTCGAGGGAGGGAGAAAATTTTGTTACTGATTGAATGAATGTTTTTCCTTTTCCTTTTATTTTTGATTTATTAAAGTTAAAAAATAATAATAATAAGTAGTAATAGACATGTGTGAATATTTCGGCATGCTTTTTTCGGTTCAGATCCTTTTTTTTATAAATATGAAGCCACTAAAATTACGCTTCCCTGCCAAGTTCAACGCACTTCACCCTTTACTTCACTTCTTTTTTTTTTACACAAATCGGGCCCGTTGCCAACTGCAAAATAATAATCTGACCTGTCCATTAGATTAACGAGAGCCAGGAAAAAGCAAAGGAAAGGGGCCGTCCATCCTCCGAACATTTAGCCACCCCCACACTTTTATTCGGCGGACATAAAAATGCTGAAATGGAACATAATTCCAGAAATATTGCGACTTTGTATCAATCGTAGAATAAGGGGAGGTCTTGCGTACTTATATCAGATTTATGTTCAAAAAAAAAGGAAAAAGCTTTTCTGATGGTAATGCAATTAGTCGAAAAGGAGCCCCAAGGAATGAGCGAACACTCAATGGCCGTTAGTTACGGTTACATGCAATTACCGTTTCTTTCGAGTAATTGAATCGAGTGATTGGTGATTTCGTATGTTTAGAGAACCGTCGGCGAGATTAACTTCAATAATATTTTTTTTACGGTTAGTACTTTCTTTTTACGGTAGTTCCCAAAAAGTGGGGGAGAATAACATAGATCTAAACATTTAAGTTTAATTCACAGTCAAAATTTCAGAGTCAATTTATAGTTATGTCTAATGACAAGAATTAACATAAAATATTGTAGGAAATTTTCTTCAAAAGGGCCAATATTGGATAATAGTGATGTTAATTGAGCTTATGCCTAGTCCGTCATATCTTTTTAAATATAAATAGTGTCTATTTGTTTATAAATAAGAGCATACAGCTTAAATAAGACGGTTTCTTGATGATATCCTTAAACAGTGGAAAAAAATAGAAGATTTATATATTTTATTGTGTGAACGAGTTTCAGAAAAAGTAATTTAGCGATTTGAAACATGCCCAAAAATGTGTGAAATCGCTCTATTATTTGAGCATAATTAATTAATATTAAATTATTTAAATTTATTTATTCATTCTTAAAGTACGTTTTCTAGTATTTAAGTATTTTCTTATGTTTTTCTGATGTATTTCATTTCCGCCATTTCATTTGCTCGTGAAATATAAGATTTTGCAAATCATGTAACGTACACTGTTAAAAATTTGCTGGAAAAAATGGTTAAATAACAATTTCTTTTTTATTTTTTTTACCATATTCAAATAAAACAGTCAAATAACCATAAGTAAGAAAAACCGTTTATTAACTGCTTGCACCTAATACGGTTAAGCAACCAGAATTTTACCGTTCCAACCAGGCCCAGCAGGGTACATATTATAGCCGAGAGGGCTAATTTGTTAATCTCATGACCGACAAAAAGGGGGATCAAGTCCCAGCTTTGACATCACAATAATTCTTCCACTCCCTTCAACACACGAAGAGTTTCCTGTGCCCTGCACTTCCCAATTTGTGACCATGGACTATTAGAATACGATACTCTCATTCATGTATAGGTGGCAGCACCATAAAGCTGCTACAAAAAAGTCTAGCACATCCAATTTCCTTCAAAGTTTGCACTTCCAATCAAAGCTGAAAGAATCAGATAAACTAATTATACCACATTCCACAGTTCATTTGATAAAACACAACCTAACCACAACCTAACTCCATTGCTTATTATCGAAGGAAAAACTAAGCTCCGATGTCCAATTGAATGTCTTTTTTATGGTTCTGAAACTATGGTAATTGTAAATAATAAAAAACCGCATAGTTTTGTATTTATGTTTCTTTAACCATACTAACTAAGCTGGCAAATACATAAAAGGTTTCAAATCCATAAAGGTAAAAAATTTTCTTTACCGTAAACTTTACGGCTAATTGGATGGACAGATTGCTACTGGTTATTTTACGGTAGTTTCAGAATGAAAATTCTAACAGTGACAAAATTCAACGCTGATAGGCTTTTCTCATGAATTTATTGTTTAAGATTACCTGATGAAAAAAGTTTTTATAGTGTTATTTAAATACAAAATAGATCGCATAAGTAGTGAATATTTAGTTCATATAACATAATTTTCAATAGAACTCAATATTAACTGCTAATAACGTAATATTTAGCACCATTTGATCCTACATTTTATTCCTCTAAATTTCGAAGATTATTATGTTCTATGGAATATTCTAGTAAAGATATGTTGTTACGTTAGGTAATGTATCGTAAATTTTTAATTATAAACAAATTAGAAACTTTGCCGTGACGCGAATTGCCGCGATGAATTAAACGATATAATATTAATGTTTTTTTTTCCTAAAATCCTCGAATATTTCGAAATGTTATGATTTGCACAAAAATTGCTTAAAATGTGATATTTATTTTAGTTTTTTAATTTTATGCTAACATTTTAACTGAAATTTGTTTTTTTTTTAAGTATCAAAATTATTAATGTATTAGTGATAAAACATTTAGAAGAATACATCAATAGCCGAAGGACACGGAAATAGTACAGAGAGTTGCATCTATGGGTGATAAATTAATAAGGGTTCCCATGACTCTTTAAAATGCTGCAAGAATACAAAAGTTCAGTTAGCCCCACCGTCATTACTGAAATAAGGGGGTAACACCAATTAATGCACGGCGCATTTAAATTTCTAAATCCTAATGGGAAAACATGAAAACGCTAGCAATTGAATTTTTGACGGCGTAACACTAATGGAATATTTTAAAAATTCTGTTCATTTTGACGAAACTATTAATATTTCCACTACAAACTTGCAATCCTAATTATAAAATTTCAAGATTAAATGGGGCTGGGATAGCTTGGTTGGTAGGGCGTTGGGCCCATGTCCAAGGGGTCGTGAGTTCCATTCCCGATGGCTGAAGACTCCCCGTGTACAAAATAGTTACTGGTGCGCGCTGAATCAGCCGGGTTTACAAAATCCTCCAAGTTCATATAACACATCAGTACCTCTGGGGATATTTGATCGGAAATTGATCATGCTCTGGTTCAGGTCAAAATTACGACCTGCGAATGGATGGATGGATGGTGTGTGAATGTGTACTCTCTGTAAAATGGGCAGTGACTTATGGGTGTGGCAGAAGTAAAATTCTTGGGCATAGATGGCGCCATTAGAAGACAAGAAGAAGCTCACCCCTCTCCCTGAAAATAGGATTGTCAGTATTGACAAGTGGCACAGGACCGCAGCAAAAAGATTATCAGGGGATAGAGCGTTTGCCTTCCAATGAGGTGAACCGGGTTCGATCCCGGCGATTGCTGGTCGATATGAATTCCGCATCCGGCTTGCAGTGACCACAGTGCTGACGTGAAATGTCCTCAGTGGTAGACAGATCATGGGTTAGAGTCCCCCTGCCATCCGGCTAAAAGTGAGAGGTTTACATGGTTTTCCTCTCCATGTAACGCAAATGTGGATTAGTTTCATCAAAAGTCCTCTACGAAGGCAAATTTCTCCCAATACTTGATCCAGGAGTTCCCTTGCCTTCCGGATTGGGTTCAAAATTACAAGACTACAGAGGTGAACATTAGTAGTCGTAAACCCAAAAATTGGGTCGGCTGTTCAACGACGGTTATGAAGATAAAATAAAATAGGATTAAATCAAGACGTGAGCTTGCCTCTGAAATCCATGTTAACGGCAAAACAGACTGAAGCATCGAAATCCTCAATATGAAGAAAAGTTTTGTTTGTGGAAAGGAGAAGCTTTTTGTCATCTAAGAACTATTCATTTTTTTATTTATTATTTTTTTTATTTATTTCCAATGAGCTGCATTATCGGTCTTGCCGATGAGCAGACCTAGTGCGTTCTCCAGAGGTGGTATCCACTCTTTCATGACTACCACAATGGGTGAGATACCGTTGATCATGTTAATTTGGACGTCTAGTTTCTGTCACACTAGATGGCAGCACCGAGACTCTATTTGGATGCTAAAGTGCACTAGGAATTTAATTTTGCCGGAAATGCCAAGAGCCAATGAGACACTCCAGGGATCTTTTACATGCCGCATAATCATACGACATGGCCGCTGAGGATTTTCTGCATCCCGAAAATCCGGTGTCTGGGCCGGGGATCGAACCCGCAGACTTGGACTCAGAAGACCGACGGCAAACCAACTGCGCCACCCAGCCACCCAAGAGAACTATTCATTGATTTTGATAATTTACAAAAAAAAAAAAAAAAAAAAAAAAAAATTATTNAAAAAAAAAAAAAAAAAAAAAAAGGTTTAAGAAATATTAATATTTAAGTAATTTGTCCATTTTAAAGCACAGATTTTTCTTTAGGGCAAAGATAGTATATATATAGTTCAAAATGATAGCTTTGTCTCATGTGTAAAGCACTTAACCAGCTTTTTTTAAATATTTTTTTTTAAATTTTGCATGGCGAAAGAACTTTGAATAACAATGTTAAACCAACTCTGTCAAATCATTCATTAAATTCGTGTAATCGGTGGTTTTGTTCCGTGATTCGATCCAAAGCATTTTTCGTGTACCCAGTCTTAAACTGTTGCTGATAGGTTTGTAATAGCTGGTCAATCGTCCAGTTAGAGCAACCAAATGAGGCACGTAGATCAGTATATTAAACCGAGTAAATCGGAATGTTAAAAAGATAGGAATATTAAACTGCGGAAGAATATTTTTACTCTGTCCAACAGACCTCCTTATGCATGCAAAGTAAACTAAACATTTGCATATTTTCAGCAATGAAAATAGGCGAGAAAAGGTAAGTAAACCATACAATAAATACCTAATTGTTTGAATGAATAATATTTTTAAAAATTTATGCTCAAAATGAGTGAAATGGTAAATAAAATAATGATTAAATGATTGAAATAATAGAAAAAAAGGGAATGGAATGAGATATTGAATGAAAAGTATAAAAAAATGAATGAAAGAATGCTCAAAGTGAATAAAAGAATAAATGGCTGAATGAATAAAAAATTAATGAGATTAATTGAAAAATCAATTATTATCTATTAAAATTTTAAAGGAAATAAAAGTTTGGAAAAATAATAGGAAAAAAAGGAAGAAATGAATGAGAGAACGAAATATTTATTTCAATAATAAAAAAAATTAAATAAAAAATTGATCTATGGTTAAAGAAGTAAATATGAGAATAAATGAGAAAGAAATTATGTGTAAACTAAAATCAGAGATTAATATAAAAGAATTATTAATCGAATAGATTAAAGACTTTAATGAACTGATTAATGAAAAAAGGAGGAACAGCAAAAAAAAGGATAAGTCAAATAATGAACCGATTAATGAAGAAATAAGGAGCAGTAGGAAAAATGATAAGTTAAATAATGAACTGATTAATGAAAAAAGGAGGAACAGAAAGAAAAAGGATAAGTCAAATAATGAACCGATTAATGAAGAAATAAGGAGCAGTAGGAAAAATGATAAGTTAAATAATGAACTCATTAATGAAGAAAGAAGGAACAGAAAGAAAAAGGATAAGTTAAATAATGAACTGATTAATGAAGAAAGATGGAAAAATGATAAGTTAAATAATGAACTGATTAATGAAGAAAGAAGGAGAAATGATAAGTTAAATAATGAAGAATCCATTAGTAATGGATCAGTGAGGCTATTGAAATAAAGATGAAAGAAATAAAAATGAATGCAGTTAATTATTTGATAATTGATAGAAAGAATGAAGGAGTGAATGAATGAATTGATTCGAGACAACTTAGTGCGCCAATAACTTGTCGCTAGGCCGATAGACTGCAACAGAAGCCTTTCAATTTTGTCATTTATTAATTGTTTTTACCAATTTTAAACTTAATAATATAGAACTAAGAGAAAAAAATAAATAAATTAGCGAGATAGTTTCAAACAAGAGCAGGAGAAGTAATTTTATTTTCGTCGTGTTACATAACAATAACAAGAGCATCTTCTTTTAAGAGGAAGCGATTAATAAATCTAAAAAACTCAAAAATTGTTTCACTTTGATCTTTTAAGAAAGAAGAGATTAAAAACAGAAAGTGCTAAGGGCGATCTATGATTCGAAAGAAATTTATTCTAAATCTAATTACTTACTTTCCTTTTGTGTCGATACAAAGCATAACAAGTTTTTTTATTTTCTCTTCTTCGCACCAAGAAAAGTTCTAAACGTTGATGGAAATCGATTGAGAGGCGGCGGTCTTATAATAACAAAGCTCGTTCGCAAATTCCCTACAAATTTGCTTATATTGTTGCACGAAAACGCTTTTGTTACATTGTTGTATAACGATAATGGCAACTGAGGAAAGAAAGAGTAGAGAAATCATTCATGTAATGCATTCAAAATAAAATGCAATAAAATGTGTTTTTATTGTATTTCGATTCATTTCAAATGATGTCTCTATTTCTCCTTAACAATGGTCTACAAAAGAAGGAAAATGGAATCGTAAAAATAATTTCTTCTGCGAAAGCTATTTAAAATGTTTGAATTTTTTTTTACTTGTTTTTCGAGTGGGTTTCAAATTGTCGTAAAGCTATTTACATTTTTTAAGCAAGTTCTTGCTAAATTAAATTATTTTTCAATTTAAATTGGTATCGTTTAGCCATAATCGTTTCAATTTTTATAGGGTCTTATTGTTATGAAGTTTTGAATAAATTGTTTCCATGCGTCTAATTCATGTGTGTAATATTTAAGCTATTTTGCTTTAACGAATTAATGTATTGCTTTAAAGTATTATTAAAAATAGGATTGTGAGAATAATAAAAACAAACAATTGAATAAAAAACATCCATAAGTAGCAATGAGTATAAAATCAGACTCAAAGTACATAAAAATTAAATAATAAAGAGTGCATTGTCTTAATATCGTCTATTATTATTGCAGCATTAATTCTAAAAAAGATTGGTTGCTCGGTACTAAAAAATTATTTTTAATATATTTGAAGAAATAAAACCTTAGTTATGTCTAAAATTTAGAAATTTTACAAAAAACATATTAAATAGTCGCTATATATTGAGAAATTGACAATGTGTAAGGAAACTTTGTAACTGTTTTACCTATTTTTTTAGTGGATTTTAAATTGTCGTAGAACTAATTTAATTTTTTAAGCAACTATTTCAAATAAAAAAAAATATTTCAATTTAAAAATACATAAATTAGCATCGCTTAGCAATATTCATTTCAAGTTAAATATTTGCCTTATAATTATGAAGTACTGGATAAATTTTTCCCATACTGCTAAAAAATACTCAGCTTGAAGCTCTGTGTATAATATTTGAACTATTTTTAAGAAAAATTATTATAAAAAACTATTATAAAAAACCCTTTTGAAAAATAATAGAAACAATTAAAATTAATTAGTTCACCCGTTCTTTTAACCAATTTTTAAATTCCACAGTTTTTTGCGGATTTTTTTTTATTTTTTGCTAAAAAAAATTTTCTTCATATTATTTTCATGATTTTAAAGTTTTTCATTCATAATAATGTAAAGTCTTATCACATGATACATACATGAATAACATTCCATAAAAGGATTAAACTTTTACTAAAATATATGCTTTAAGTTTTTTTTTTTGGAATAAAAAAAATTTAATAGCATTTTAAAAACTTTCCAAATAATGAAATTATTGAATGGTAGATAAAAATGAATCAAAATAAATTAAGTTAACCCGATGTTTGAACCTCTGATTTCATGGGTGGAAGCTTTTCATAATATATTGTTTATACCAGAATGTTCAGTTCGTTTTGCAGTTTATTAGTCTTCTTTCCCCGCTATCTTGGATTTTAGGTTGAATTTTTTGATTTACGTTTTCTCTTTGCTCTCTCTCTAGCTCTTTTTAATTTTTTTTTAAAATTATGTGAAATGAATTCAAATGGAATTTTAATCAATCGATTTTAATCAATCAATTCCGTCAGGATAAGAAATTCAGGTCACTAATATCATTCACAAACTTAGTTTAATCAATGGGATTGGGAATCGAAACAATCGAATCTGTTCACTGAAATGGTCTAATAAAAGTTATTTAGGTCACTAATTTGCCAGTGCAAATCGAATTAATGGGATAAGGATTCGAATAATTCGAAACAGTTCTTTCAAGCTGTTTGAATAAGAGTCACTGATCAGGGATTCAAATCCAAATCTAATTTGAAACAATGCGATTAAAATCCATGGGATTGAGATTCGAATCAATCGAACAGTTTACTCAAGTGGTCGGGAAAAGGATTTCAGATCACTGATTCGAATCATGAACTTAAGCGTGATTTACTTCAGTGTGATTTACATAGAAGCACACTGTAAAAAAAAAGGATACTTGAAACTCATGAAGTTTTAATCGTTTTTAACGAAATCTTTTTCATCGAAAATGCTGTGAGCGAACATACCGTCTAATTTAGAAAATACTGAGTCATTTGTTTGAGAATGTGATTGTCGTCAAAAGTCATCGCCAACAAATGAATAACACTTGTGATTAAGAATTCTACATAAAATTAAAATTATACAACTATATAAGTAATCAGTCATCATCTAGATTCGAACTCAAGAATTCTGCTTGACCAGCGAGAGCACCAATTTCTCTCAATAAAAGAAATATTCTCAATTGAAGTATGATTATTATAATTATTATTTTTTGCAGCTACTTTCTCTTATTTATAAAATGTGCGAGACATCCCTATTTTTTAAACTATATTGTTTTTTGGTTAAACTGATCCCCAAGAAGGTTTACAAAAACGCATTTTTCCCATTTCTTAAAAGGTAACACAACTATGCACTCTATCTCATTTAAAAACTAGATTATTTTAATTAGAGAACTCAGTATTAATATTTTTGCAATATAAAATCGAGAGATATTTAATTTGTGGATGAAAGGCTCTTCCTTTTGAATCTCACATCAACCAGATCTTGTGTTCTTCACATGTCAGCCGCGGAGAGAAGGAATTTAAACTTCGCTCTTCATTCTTCGTCATTTTTCTCAATTTTATTTTTGCTATTTTTCTTTACATTTTTAACTGTCCTTTTTGCATATTTAGCATAATGTTACTCAGCTATTCGTCTTCTTCAAGATACCCTATGAAAAGTATTAAAATATAAAAAGAGATCACGCTAGCCAATCATAGCAGCTAAATTTTTAAATGATTTGCACGCAAAAAACAAACATCAATTAACTTCAACACTTTACTGCTTTATCGGTAATTCATCCCGATGTAGATTGGCTGTAGTTGTAGTTGTAGTTTTATTTACGTCGCACTAGAGCTGCGCAATGGGCTATTGGCGTCGGTCTGGGAAACATCCCTGAAGATGATCCGAAGACATGTCGTCACAATTTTGATCCTCTGAGGAGGGGATGCCCCCTCCCCGCTTCGGTAGCCCATCGATCTGCGCGAAAAATCGAGCACTTTACGGTAGAACAGTTTAACGAGGACCCATAGAGCACACCCTCGGTCCCTTCGTAGACTGATCCAAATGGTCACCCACCCGCAGATTGACCGCAGTCAGTGATGCTTGACTTCGGTGTTCTACTGGGAACCGTGTCTTACCAATGTCGATTGGAGAGGTAAAATGAGTGAGGGATCTGAAAAAAAAAAGCAGCAGTTCTGGGGAGATGACGAGAGACCACGAACAAGTGGGAGAGACCAGTTCAAAGAAGTCAAATATATTAATGTATCAAAATGTATAAGAAAAAATTAAAGTATGAAGCTGGCGTATGTTAAAGACGAAAAAGGTGAAACGAGCGAGCAAAGCAATCTGAAAACATTTGCCTTACCTGAAAACCTTTGCCTGACGTTTGCTTTAAAATAGACTTGTTTGAATTGACAAATAGCATAAGACGACAACAACAAATGAAAAAAAAGGAAGATGTTTACATCTGGATTTTATTATTTTTAAAACTTGAAAACAATTTTTTTTTGAACTTCAATAATTTTTTATTACTTTAGATCATCGAAATAACTCTAGCAATTTAAAAGCGAATATTCTTAGCTATTCCTTTTTTTTTTCTTTTTCTTTTTTTGATCTACAGAAACTCAAATTATCTTCCCGGAGTAGGTAAGCATTAGGCGGACTCACGAATGTAAAAAAATAAATAATTTTTTGATATTTTGGTATATAATCACACAGCATTGTTGCATTTTTGTTTAATGATACTATATAGCTGTGATGGCTCACTGTATAGAGATCTTGTCACCTCATAAGATGACCCGAGTAAATTCATAATCCACTCTCGGCTCGAACCGACCAAAGATTTTAGTTATTTACTTATTGCTATACATACAAATGCGGACAAGGGTGCTCATTCAATGCAAAGTATGACTTATAAACCTTTGTCAAGTTAAAGAACATATGACACAAGTTAGAGAATGACATTACATGGGATTCGAAACATCTACCTCCACGCTACAGAGTTCTGACTTAATGCATTCCCAGTGGTGAATAGATCAGGGGTTAGAACCCCCTTGTCATCAAACTAACCGTGGGAGGTGCTCATGGTTTTTTCTTCCATTTCAGGCATATGCAGGCTAAATCGTTCGAAAAGTTTTGTAATGTCTCAATGTTTAATTCAGGAGTTTTCTCGTCTTCTGGGTTGGGTGCAACGTTATAAGGTTGTGGAATTGAACAATGATAGTCGTAAAATATAAACTATTGGCTGTTCAAAGCAGGTGGGGAGTGTTACCTGCCGTTAAAACTTAGCCGAATTATCTTGCGAATAAAAAATTATTGATATGGGATTCGGGCATCGAATGAAGGCTTTATGAGTGTAGATGCATTTCCTGGAATATTTGGTGTGTGTATTTGTGTAGGAGTTCATCCTCTTCTTGTTTGTTCAGCCTTTTCTTCTCTTTTTCTTTCTTTCCCTTTCTTAATGGTGGATCCATTCTTCTTCAACTTGCATGAGATTACTTCCACGGATATATATATATACTTCTTCTTCGTGTTTGTTCAGTCTTAATGTACTTCTTATTTGTTCAGAATTTTCGATCCTTTTTTTTTACTTTTTTGTTCTTCACCCCTCCTTCAACTAAAATAACACGTTCTCTCTCTCTTTTTTTTTTAATCAATGAATTGTTCTCACTTTCGTTGTTAGATTAGAGAGCAGAGCCCTTCGAGGAATCGAATGTAAATGGATAGAACAAAATGCCAAATTAAATCGGCAGAGCTAGTTTGGTAAATTGAAGTAAACTCAAATGATTGATATGTTTAATTGAACAAATATCTTTTTTTTCTTCTTCAAAGCTCACTCATTTTATTTTTTAAAATGCGGATAAAAAAATTTAATTTAAATAATGCAGGCAATTTTGGTGGTTTAATCTCGTTTTAACACTCTTTCAAAAAGGAATAATTATGGATTCTTTCCTAAATCAGGCCAAAATTTAAAAAAAAAATTCAGCCAATTCATTAATATTTCAAATCTGATAAGACTGAGAGACTTATCGGAAGTTCAAGAAATTTTTAGTTTTGGGTTTTGACTTTAAAATTAAAAAAAAAGCTATTGCTTTTTTGATTCATAGATTCGTAACATTTAAGGATAGTTTCTTTTTCTCCTAATAACATCAAAGAAGTTGTGGTGACTACTATACATTTAAAAGGCCTTAATTCGCTCTGATCGGAGATGAGCAGAGCACAAAATATAAAAGTGAATACTAACTTTTGGTCCAATGATCGGGTTCTTGCGTGCTAGAACTTACCTTTAATGGATGGAGGGCCTAGCCTTAAATTTATAAATCATTAAGTGCAGACGATATTTTAAGTTACGAAGACGACTAGCATTTTTAAACATTTGAAAACTCAGAAATTATTGAAGCGATTTCATTCAAATTTTGAATTTTGCTACAGATTATTTACTTCAAAATCAAGAAGTTATTTGTATGCATTACAATTCGCGATCGCAACGAACTATAGGGGGCGTTGTTGTATGAGACTAATACCTGCGATTTCTATATGAACAGTCATTCATTTACTCTAGAGACGTCTTTAATGTAGCGTGTAGCATTGCAACGTTCCTTTTTTATCGTGGTTAATTAAATTTAAAAAAGAAAATTTTTTAATATCCTTTCTTATGCAAATGAAAATAAGATGGTATCTCTTTTTTTTTTAGAGAAGGAACATCTAAAACACATCGGAAAAATATTTGCACATAAACAGAAAAAAATATGTATATTCTTATAAGAGTTAAAACCTAATGCCCGAAAAATAGTTTTACTAAATTTAATGATATAACATGAAAGGCCTATTTAAACTTTACATTCCATAGTTTTAAGAATCATATTAGTTCAAAAATTAAAATGAACAAAAAGTATACATAAGCCTCATAATTTTATGAAATTTAATTTAGTAAAAAAGGTTTTTTGACAAAAATTTTTATTAAAAAATTTCAAGTTTCAATAAAAATCATTATTTAAAAACTAAAAAACGTAAAATAAAGAATGCTTACGATACAAAGCAAAAATGAAAAGCCCAATTCAAAAAATTCCTTACATTAAAATAAACAACTTTCATGTTTTTTCTTTTTTGATTCATAATCGGACGCAGAAAACCATTCTATAGAAAACTATCATTTAAATCAAATAAGTAAAATTTTTTATTTTATAAAAATTAACACTTACCTGCTTTATAAATCAGAAGAATTCCAAAATGATTTGTTCTTCGATTTTTGTTACCATTTTTTAGTGCTATGAAAATGCGTCTTAGGGATTTGCCAAAAATAGAACAAGATGCAATTTTATTTTTTCAGGAGCGAAATATTTTGCCCATTGTCCACCGAAATCCCATAAACTACTTTGATTTTAAATAAAGTTTTTTATTTTATGATTAGTTGCAAAAATTTTGGTGCAGATTGGTGGTACTTAAAAACCGCCAAATCTGTAGTTGCGGTGGCGTTATTACGTAAGTACCGAATTATATTACTTCAAACATTAGAATATGCAAGAAGTATACATTAGCACATAATTTTATACCATTTAATTTTTCAAAACAATTATTTTAACAACAATTTTTATCAAAAAATTTTAAACTAAAAAAAGTAAAATAAAGAATTCTTAGGATAAAAAAAATGATTTTAAAAATTCCTCATATTGAAATAAAAGACTTCCATATTGTTTCTCTTTTCATTCTTATAGTTCTTAATCAGACGTGAAAAAGTATTATCAAATCAGACGTGAAGAACTATTATCAAATAAGAAAAAAAAATTTTACAAGCTAATTTTTTATTATTAAAATCATGACACTTACCTTCTTTATAAATCCACAGAATTCCAAATTAAATGTTCTTCGTTTGAAAGTTTTATTTTCAAATAATATGTACATAGATTATCCCTTTATTACTTTTAGATAACATACCACACATCAAAATTTTATAATTGTAAGATCTCGATATGAATTTGAATATGTAGCTTAAAAACAGAACAGCTGAATTCTAGCTGAAATGATCTATTCTTTCAAAACTAAAAAATACTTACCAAGAAAACGATAAAAAATTTATAAGTCATCAGCACAAATGACACTATTTCAAGTAATTTGGATGATTCTTTATTGTTGTTTTCCGAATTATATAGATACAGAAATATATACCGTTCTATAACAAAGAAGAATATTCTATAACAATTGCTGTTCTTGACGTTCTGAATTCACATTTATTTATTGGAATGACGAAAGCAATGTTGATTTCAGTTTAATTTGTAATGAATTGAAGACGGAAGAAATGCATTTTAACTTAAAACACACATCTGTAACAGTATGCGATAGTGAAATCGGAAGTTGTCAGTTGCAAGTTTGTTGATAATAGAAGTTGAAAATTATTGAGGAATTTTCTTCAAATGTTTAGCGTGTTCTGTTTCTGAAAGATTTAACAATGTTCTGAAGAGTTTTTTCAAGTTTTTAGGCTTTTTCCTTAGGGAAATTCTGCTTCTTATTTCGTGCAAAGAAAATGGCGACCGACTCTGCCAGTGATTCTGATGGAACTGAATGAAAACGTGATAAATTAATGTCTGATATTTACAGGCTCTCGCTAGAGGGCGTACTCGAGCGTTGCGATCGCGAATTATAAAATGTTTGGAATTTAAATAAATAAAATAAGAAAAATAATAAATAACAATTAAAAATTATTTTTCGCATGAACTTATTTTTGGATAAATGAATTCCATAGTTGTAGGAATTTTTTTTTACTTTCCTTTTGTTTTTGAAATAAAGCAAAATACGCAAAAAAGTGAAATCAACAATACGGAGTCCAAACTTTAGATAACTCTTTCGCGTAGACTATTGGGAAGATATTTTGTAGAGGGCGGCAACTACCGTACCACAATTTTGCAAACTTCTGGATATGTTTGCACACAAATTGCTTCTTAATGATTAATACAATGATATTCGATTGTTTTTTTTTCTTTCCAGATAGCAAAAAAAAAAAAAAAAACCCGTTTTATACGTTAGCTTCATCTGTTTCAGTCTAATATCAAGACAATTCTAAAAAGTGGAAAATTATACTTTTTTAATGTTGCCATCTCTCAAAATTTGCCAAATGACAATAACTAGAGTCATGGTGGCTCAGGGAACCGTGCAATCCTCCAGCAAAAGCTGATTGATTTGAATCCCGCGCCCGGCTCGCACCTATCACAGTCCTGATGCAAAACATCCTCAGTGGTAGACGGATCATGGGTTAGAGTCCTCTTACGGTAAGGTCAACTGTGAAAGGCCTTCGTGGTTTTCCTCTCCATGTAATGCAAATGCTGGTTGGTTTCATCAAAAAGTCTTCCAAAAAGGTAATTAATTAGGTTAAGGTTGATTTTCTCCCAATACCTGATCCAGGAGTTCCCTTCTCCACCGTATTGAGTTCTAAACTACAAGGCTACGGAGTTAAAAATTGGTAGTCGTAAACTCATAATTGGATCGGCTGTTCAACTACGGTTATAAAATAAAATAGAAAATGACAATTTCTACAACAACTCAATTTGATATATAAATAGGGCAATGAAAACGCTGAAGTATAATTATTTTATGAATAATACTGCTGGATACGTTTTCATGCTTGTATAAAACTAGGCGTCTTTTGTGTTGCACTTTCAAAATTTTCTTGCTTTTACGTGCTCACGCCCGTATGTGCTATTTCGTGGAAGAGGCCCATTCAAAGCAACATTTGACTCGCTAGTCACGGTTTTTTCGATCACTGTGTTGAACTAATGTAACACCTTGCTCAAGAAATCTGTTAATGAAACAACACTGCAAATTAGCAAAAAGTTACATTATTTTATACATTTAAACATAAAATAAAATAAAAAATTAGATCGGAAAAAACATGGAAAAAAAAACCCTTTATTTTTGCTTTTATGACATTTGAATTCAAAACTTTTTATTCTAACTCTCTAATTAATCATCCCAATAACAATGAAGTATCCTTGTTCCATTATCATAGGAGGTTTAATTTTTTCCCCTTGATGTCAGTCCACTTTTAAGCAAGAATTCCTAAGTTACGTTTACGAAAACTAAAAAATGTACCTACGAAAAAATAAGGAAAGACCGTAACCACATGTTGGTAACAAGTTAGTAAAATTAATATTTCGACATTAAAAATATTTTTCTCTCGTAACTGGATTCGTCCACTGTGGAAAGTTTGGAGGTAAACAAAGCAATGCAACTCATCAAAGCAATGATTTACAAAAATTTCAGTTTTGCCAATGGCAAAATTATTTTTAAATTACCAAAAACTATTAAATTGCCGTGAAATAGAGCACTAACTTTTTTTTAAAGTTCAAAAATATTATACGTTTTGCTTAGTTTGCTCAGTGCAAAAATAAGGCTTTCTTTTTGGTCCAAAGTGAGCCCGGTTGACTATACTTTTTCTATGCATGGTGTTTTCTACACTAGGAAGCTCTTGACTGCATGTACTTCCGGGTTACTGTTTTTGGTGTGTACATTTGGCTCAAAACGTGTGTTTTGAGACTCTCTTGAGTAGTATTTTTGTTCCTTAATTTTAAAAAAATATGAAAATTTGTATCCGCGTGCCTCAAAGGGATACGTGTACTTGTTATCTGATTTGTTATTTGTGTTTAAAAGAAGAATCAATTTAAGAATCGTTATTTGAAGGCTTAAGAATTGTCATTTGATAAAATAATCGTTACAAAACACTTCTTACCTTGTTAACAATATACCAACACCAACTTTGAAATTTAAACCTGGATGATAATTTGTAAAATGAACTTAATCTCGCTGCTGGTGCAATATACTAACACTAACGTATGAATGTGCACGGCTTGCACCATGAACAAACCGTAATAAAGAAGTAAAAAGACGCCAAATCGAGACTGCCTAAAATGCTAGTTCTTTCTAAATCCAGCAACCATGTCACCTTTTTTAATAATACATCTATAAATGACTAAAAAAATTTTTCACTTCAACCTCATCAGAATTACTTAATATAATACATATCTTATGAAATACAGCAGACTTGAGCTCAGAAATTCTATAATTTTCTTTCTTCTTTTATTCGAAACAAAATTATTTGTTTGAAAATATCACCTCTTGCAGAATAAGCTATAGTAAGCAGCTGTATACTTTCTAACTGGAAGTATAGATTGAGATTGATTGATCAAGAGCTCGAGATTGTTGTTGTTTACATTTATATTAAAAACACCATCCATTCTGACGGAGTGATAACCCTTTACAGCAAAAGAATTTTATAAAGATACTGTCGAGTAGTTAGTTTATTTCTCTTTACATTCTTTACTTGACTGTTCAGTTTGGTTCTAAAAGATAAGATCTTCTCATTTGTATCCTCTTTTTCAGACTCTTATGGCTACCACTACGATGACTAAACATCAATTCACTAGTATATAACACATTATCACTCGATTCAATTATGGGGTACCTTTTCATAGATGAATGTTGACTTAGTTGTTTTCTACTCTCCCTATGTTGATGACCAGCGAACGTGATATGAACTCACCTATATCGAAACTAACGCCCACTTCGATGACTGAACCACATTGAACAGTTGACTAGCTATTTGTGACTACGTCATCCTCCTCCTCGCACTATTGCGTCTCAGTCTCATTTACACACACAACGAGATCCTGCACACACTCGACTGCTAATAGCAATATAGAAGAGACCACACACACGCAACCGTGAACTTAATACAGCTCTCACGTCAAATGTTAAAAACTTGGTTAACTTAATACAGCTCTCACCACAAGAGCTCAAATTTCAGTGAATTCAACACAGCATTTCCAATCTTTCGAAAAATCAAGCAACTAGTATCCGTTCATCGAATACTATCCCTGATTAAATTCTGGTGGGGGAGTATTGTGGCGTAACTACTACTACGATTATTAAACATCAATTCACTAGTATGTAAGACATGCTAACTCGAATCAATCTTGAGGTATCTTCTGATTGATGAAGGTTGACATAGTCTAATGCTACTTTCCTTACACTATTTGTCAGGCTATCCTTAACAGAAATTAACAAAAAATATGGGAGATTGATTAAAAGTGCGAGGGGTTGCACAAACCATCACTTTTAACCACTAACTCATTTATAATGTCCATCCTATATTTTTGACAACCTAAAACTATTCGGTTCAAATTAGGCATTCAGATATAAAGGGGTCCATCGCTGAATTCTTTCTCTTTAAAGAATAAAGCACGAAGCGTGTAGTGGATCCGATTCGAAAGAGGAATTCATTTCTCCAAACAAACGTTCTAATAATTCTTAATGACGACATGCCACTTACAACATGGCGTGACAAGCAGAATGCGTCACATTTACAACCGTTCCATTACTCCCGAGGTGCTCGTAATGCCGTCTCACCTCCTAACAAATTAGGCAGTCTAAACAGTTAAAAGAGTCGCCAAAACACACACCTGAGCTCCTACTTGAAGAGCCATTTTAATAATGATGGATGAGGAAACGTGAGAAGTTTCTTTAATTTTCCATTTGCGGCCACGAATTATGATTGTTTCTGAACGCCAAGGAATGCCGAGGGAATTCGCTGGAACCCAATGTATAATATATTTTTTAATTATTCTTTCTGCTGATTCTTACGTAGGTTTGTGTTGTTAATAGATGTTTCCTCATCTTTAATGGATTCTGATTTGGCGTGAAAAAGGTGATTTGAAATGAAATATTGTTTCTCAAATTTATAGCCATTCTTAAATATGTTGGCAGTGTTGGTTTCTTTTATTTATTAATATTTCCGTGAATTACTATGTAATTTAAGACATTAATGGTTTAAAGTACTCACATTTTATCGTAATGTCGCCGCCGAATGAAATAAAAATGCTGTTACAGAAATTTCGTTGCCAATAGCTGCCAAAACCAAAAACTGTCTCGTTAATTTTTGATTAATAATCACGAATTATGTTTAAAGTATCTTAATACCTGTAAATAGATTTTTCTCTTACTTTAGGTTTTTCTAGATCCAATGGAAGAGGATATCATGTTAAGGCTTTAACCATGTAGTTTTAACATTTGAATAACTAATAAACAGTACTAAACAGTTTTTATATTATTTTTTCATTAATCCAACTGCTTTACTTTTAAAATGAGAGTATAATGATGACGTTTTTTACAACTAATAATAAACATAATTTAAGTTACAAGAAATTTATTTCTTTTTCTCCTCCTGTTAAGTCACCTGGCACAGTACTAATAATCTTTAAAACGTAATTATTATTTTCTTTGGTTACATTTCTATTACGCAAAATGTTTTCAAAAGTCTAAGAAACGTTTTTATTGAATCCTCGAAATCCAGAAATCTCTGTTTTCTGTTACTGAAATTAAAAAGTTTCTTTGCGTTTCTGAAAAATTTGAAAAATATTCAGAATACATTTCGTTCAGAATACACCGCATCATTAGAAGGGAAATATTATGATGATGCTTCATATAGCTACCAAGTCTTTCAAAGGCCTTCTGTTAATTATTTAATAAGCCCATGTTAATTATTTAATAAGCCCATGTTAATTATTTAATAAGCAGATTATTATTACTTATTAGAGTATTAAGCAGAATTAAAACCCAATTTCCAGTTTATATGATAATTTGTTTCAAGGTTATGAGCATTTTTATGCAGCTTACTCATTACTTAAAAAATTAATCGGAATTTGGGAATTTTTAATTTTTTTAGAAATAAGTCAGAATTGTTTCTTATATAATTTTAATGCCGAATCGAATAAAATCAATTAAAATCAAATAAAAACATTTATTGTTTGAAAGTTATATGTATTTTTTTTTAGTTACTCCCTATGAGATGTTTTTATATTCTAAAAAATGATTGTAGCAGCTAACAAATAGTTTTATTCTGCTGAGTATTATAAGTTATGTAGGAAATATTTTATTCGACCTCTTTTAAAAGCATTATTTCAAATCGTTCTCTCTCTTAGGCATTTTCTTCTCATAAAATTGCTCGCAACTTTAAAAAAAAATGCTTCTATAAGCTTGTGGTTAGTTTTATACGATTTTGTGTAAAAAATGCATTGAAATTGGTACCTAACTTTAAAATTTCACGTTATTAAACGATTGTTGATTCTTGATTACATTGATTAAAATATTAAAAAAACTTTTTTTTGCGAAACTCAGGTGTGATTGACAATAATGGAAGTCCTTTTCAGATTCAGCGCCAAAAATTGATTAAAAAATTATTAGTTTTATGAAATCTGACAAAAATTTTAAAAATATAGACTAGTCTTATTGAATTTATGTAAAGATTTGTGAGATAAAAGAAATGAAAATTTACTTAAAAATTTACTTATAAGAGTACCATAGGTAGGTTATAAGATGTATAGGTTATACGATATAGGTTCATAGGTTATGAGATGTAGGTTCAATTATGAGAAAATAAAGAAATTAAGATCTCCTAATAAGATTGGATTTATATATCTGAATTTCTGTAAAGATTGTTAATGGTAGCACTTTCTTCGGTGTATTTTATTTTGTGGCTGTGGTACCTGTCACACTTTTGAACGCTTTATCTACGAGAATTGAATAGAAATGACAGAAATCGAGTGCAATTTAGCTGTAAAAGAAAATTTATTTTTTTTCCAGTTAATTTAAATCATGAAAAAAAATTATTATTTTTAATTAGTTCTGTTGATGAGCATATGATACTAATATTTTAAAACCTGATGCTAATATTGCAAATATGACTTTCTTACTAATTCATATTTTTTTAGGTTCCAATACTTCCAAGTTTCAACTGGGAAACAGAATCGATATTAAGAAGATAATTTTTGTAAAAAAAAATGAAATTTCAGTTTTAAATAAAAGTATTTTTATGTCAGAGCTGACTAATTATTTGAATTTGCTGTTTTATAGCTTTAAAAATTCAAGCACCTTAGACATTTACCTTATAGTAATGCGAGTTCCCACAAATTTTTTGTAACTGTGGAATTGGGGTTAACTGTCATTTCAAGAGAATTTAATTCAATTTATTAAAATTACAGAAGAATTATGCATTTGAAACTTTTTTTACAGCTTAACAAAGGAAGAAATTACTGCCGAAGGTGTAATACTAAAAACTTATAGATGAAAATCTCTACTAGTGAAAAAATGTAAAGATATACCCTATTCTTTATTTAATATGAATAATAGTAATATTTAGAAATTAATCAACTAAGTGTATCGTATAACACCTCACGTTTGTGAATTATTACCTTCGTAAGTAACTATAAGTATTATTAAAACAGCTTTAGGTTGAGCTATGAAAGCCTAAAGTGTGAAATGTTGCATTTAAGTTTTATACATTATTACCATTAAAAATGGAAAAATATGTACTTGAGGTTACGAAATAATAGCCTAAGGTAGAACATGGAACACCTCACTTCAATAAAAAAAAAAATTAAAAAAAATATTCCAAGCGTCAAAAATACACTTGAGGTTGATTTATAATGTACGGAAATGTAAAATGGTACACCTTAGGTAGATACATAAAAACCTCAACAACTATATAAATCCACACTTGAAGTTGAAAAATAATAACCTAATGTAGAACATCGAATACCTCACGTTCATAAAAACAACCTATTCAACGGTCGAAAAATACATTCGAAATTGATCTATAATAGCTTGATGTGTAAAACGACGAACCTTAAGTTGATAAAAAACACCTCTACAAGCATAAAAATATATACTTGAGGTTGAAATACAATAACCTGAGGTAGAACATAAAACACCTCACGCTAGTAAAAAATTACCTTTACAACTGTCAAAAAATACACTTGAGGTAAATCCAGAATAACCTGAAATGTTAAATAAAACATCTTAGGTTGTTGAATAAATACTTCTACAGCTGTAAAAAGAATATATTTCAGGTTAATAAGTAATAACCTAAGGCTTAAAACGAAACACTTTAAAGTAGTAAATTATTACCTCTTCACAGATGTAAGAAGAAACACCTCAGATTGATACATATATAGGTATATTTAAAGTAGTTTGTGGTAAATTTTAAGGTAATCATTTGCATCCCTTTCAGCCTAACGATGTATGAACTCCGGGCGTTGCAGGCACATAACAACCTCATTTATACCTTTAAAAAATACTTCATTTATACCTCAAAAATACCTAAATTTTTTCATAATGGACTTCTGAATAGCACGAATGAACATAACATCCCACGTGACTCTTGTTGGAAGCCTAAACTGGATGATTACCATCAGGTGAGGAACATATCTTACTTCTCTGCGAGCATTCAATTTCGGATTACTGCATCACCTTAGTAGCATCGAAAATAAAGTGTTATGTTTTCTGAAGAAAAAATAGAATTTCGCAGAATTTTTAGGTTATTAAAAAGATTTATGAAATAAAAGTAGATATTTTTCTACTTTTAGCTTTTTGCGCCTTTTCCTGTTGTTTAACTTTCCTAATATTTAAATTTATACCTTCATTAAGGAATGAAATTATTTTATTAGCAGAGATAAGAAATAATTTAATAGTTAAGAATCCAAATCCAAATGACTAGATCACGTTTCTCCTAATTTCTTCAATTTTATTAACTTTCTCGCTGACTCTATTTTTGGCATAACTTCGCATCGGTAACTTCCCGCACTTTTTCCCCAGGTTAATCCCCAAAGTACACCAGAAGCGAAGCCAAACTATTACCATCCGAAGCCATATTAGGGAATATACGTATGTCTTAGTCCCAATTAGCTTCAGTAATCTTGGGGTTGGGGAAAAAAAAATAGAGACTCTGTTTTTTTCCTCTATCATCTTCGTGTGGGAAACTTATTGATTTAATCTGGTGATGCGTTGACAATTGTTTCTCTAATCTTACTTTTTCGGCTTTTCTTGTGTGATTTTTATTTTGTTTTTGGCCCATACATGTGATGTAGATTACCAAGTGTGCTAAATTAGCACACGCAGCAAGACGTCTTGTAAGATTAGGATTATATGTCTCGGCGGTAATAGGTAAGAAACAAACAACTTTCATTTTTGTTTTCTTTGCACCGTTTCTGTTCTGTGTTTGTTTCTTCAACTTTCGTAAGGATTCTTTTGATTTGTGGACCCTGTCACTAGAATCAGCAAGATTTTATCTTCGCGATTCAGCAATTTTGGTTAGTAGTTCAGCTAAGTTTATTAAATGTGCAAACAAAACCACACATAAACTTGAGAGCAAAGAGTTTTTTTTTTCCTTTGCATCTTTTTAAGTTGACAGTTGAGAAGCAAGTCAAATCTAATTCGAATCATCAGCTTTGTCTGCTCAATATTAGAGAAATCATGCTGTACAAGTTATAGAATATTATCACTATATAAATATTGTAATGGGTATATATATATATATATATATANTTAAAAATTATAAAATTTTTTTTATTTTTATTTTCTTTTTTTTTATATCCTTAAAATAAACATCAGAAACTATAGCAAGCGGATAGCACAGTTGTAATTGGATGTGGTGGTTCATTAGTCGCAAAAGTAAATGGCGATTACTTTGAAAAAAATTATACAATTCCTGTTTTTCAGGCTCATTGAGAAAACTGTAATTAGAAATCATAGAATTAATAATGATACTTTAATGTATTTCACTTTTTTAAACTATAAAATAATCATTATAAGCTATAGTATGACGATTGCACAGTTTTAAGTGACAGTGAAAAGCTTTTGAAAATGTTCACATTTATCAGTTATATATATATATATATATATATATATACACCCATTACAATATTTATAGACAGCCATTTACAATATATAGAATGTATGAAATCTTGAGGACTATTATGTTGTTGGAATCGAATTCCTGATTACTGTTATGTACTAGGTTATTGAGCAACCGGAAACTTGAAATTTGCCCTTTCTATTGGATAAACGACATCTTTGCAAAGAAATTATCATATACAGGTTGTCCAGTAGAGGACTTACTGATTTCAAAATTAAACAAATGGTATTATCGAGAAAGTTGCAAAAGTTTTATACAGAAGTTTTTGATTTTAGTTACAAAAGTTGACAGCTGAAAAGTTGACGGACTGAAGTCCAATATGCACTATCCCAGTGCTAGAAACGATGTACTAGAAAACCAGTGTTCGATACAGTTCTTTGGAATACGATAAAACAACCTCCATTCACATTTCAACGATAGTTAGATTTCAACGATTGCTTTTTATGAGTAGAATTGATCGATGGCTTCCAACGCCCACTGCTAACAACTTTTGCATTTAACTTTAAAAATTTCTGCATAAAATTTTAACAACTTCGGCAGTAAACATATCATTTGTTTCATTGCTCTACCGCTATGTGTTTCCAAGATTTTTAATTTTAAAATCAATCAGCCCTTCGCTGTATTTAACTTTTATTCCTGTTTTAAAAAAAAATATTAAAATAAGCTATTTTTCATAAAAACAATTATTTTTAGAGCAGCTATTGTTCTAAAAGACACTAAAAGCTTCCCTTCAAACGCAAATTACCATCTGTAAAAAATTTCCATTAATTTCGAAAGTCTTTGAAGTCGATTTTTCAAGACATTTCAGCAATTTTAAATATATACTATTTTCCTTTGAAATGTGAAGGTTTGAAAATATTGTTCTCACAGGAAAATATTTAAAGTGCATTTTAAATTTTGTGATTCACATAAACGTATATTTAATGGATTGTAATTTGATACTTTTGTATTCTAATTGTTTTAAAGGCTCAAATTATTTGTTGAATATATTTGGGTTTCTCATTAGAAAACTCTTTCGATGAATTTATTACTTCATCTTAGGTAAGGGATTTTTAATTTCTTTCGTAATAATTATTTCCCACTACTTTTTTTAATTTCTTTTATTAATTAATTATTCTAAGGCATTACGTCAGAAATCAGAGGTTAACATTCTGTATAAGAGAGATGATAAAAACGACCTTTTAATAAAATCCCTAAAAGTATATTCACGAAAGATCTTAAAATAACATATCAGCGGGATGATTTCCATAAAAATAAGTAAGTGATTTGATCAAATTTCATAATTGTTTTATGAAAAGGTGAAATAATATTACTTAGGTGAAACGGTCACTGTAATTAATCAGTTTAATATTAATAATTGCCAATAATACCCAAGTAATCGTAAAAGTAACCAAATAAGTCGGTTAAAGTGTATGATTTTTTTAATAATAATTTTCTGCTTATTTTGCAAGACATTTCCAACGCGCATGTGTAATTTCTCACACAGACAGCTATACTCCGTTGCAAGTTAAGAAAAGACCATTGCGGTATAGGATTTAAGTAATCATCCGCGAATGCATATAGTTCCGTTTTATGTCGTTATCAAATTATATGAATAAGCTTTAAAAACAGTATAAAAGCTTTTAAAAGTTAAATTCGTAGGACAAAAATTTAATTAGTGCTATCTTTTATGATATATATCATAGAATTATTAAAAAATGTTATAGTTTCACGGCTGCAATCGTAGAATTGACGACATGTTTCGATAAATGAGAACATTCGTTCTTGAAAAAGAAACAACTAGATGACGTTGCAAGAGCATTGGATTTGATTGGACCACTAAAAATGGCTCGTCTTATGCTGATATACTCTTAACAAACAAATGCGAGATAAAGAATTTTTACTTTTGTCTCACTGTTGGAGAAATCACCTGCAGGAAACAATATTTATTATTTTTTTCATCAGTTTCTTTAAATACGAACAATAAGACGGATATTTGTTCAGATTTTTAGTTATCATTTTCATTAATCCTTATTATTTGTTAATTGATTAGTGTGTTAAAAAAAGCAAGCAAAAAGAGGCCGTTTAACGTCGCTTCAAGAGTTGGCGATGTTAATGTACTTTCGCTCAGGGAAATTGGCATCCATTTGGCGTGCACTTAGATGCAGACTGGCTCTCTCCATAGGAATAATGGATTTTTCTTAACTTGCAACAGAGTATATAGAATATCAGTTGTTTGTTTATTTTGGCTGCGGACTCCCGTACTTTATATGCATTGCTTATTTTTAGTGCGACTCTTGTGCTAGTACGGTTTTAATTCTTTCTTAAATTCTTTTTATTATTATTTTTTTCAAGTCACTTATCCTTAAAAAAACACGTCAGTATTCGGTTTTCCTGGAAAATGTATACCGGGCAGTGACATTTAATAATAATAAACATCAGTGTATGGTAAACCGGGCAATGGCACTTTTTCTTTCGATTAATCTGATAATTAAAATTCTAATATTTTCACCAGTTTTTCGTAACGATATTGAAATTTATAAACTCAAGATTTGAAAAAATTACTTATCATTCATCAATAAATTTGATTATATGCCAAAATAAGCGAAAATAAATTGAGTTTTTAAAGCTATTATTTTAATTTAAAATATAAGCAAAATTCCGTATGTTTATATTTTCTTTGTTATTTTCATCCATCTCTTTTATTTCATCTTTTTGATAAAACATTAGAGGAATTTATTCAAACCACTTACTTTAAAGGGGAACAACATAGCAAAATCTAGTAAAAAGGAAAGATTTTTTAATAAATTTTGCACCGATTGGATAAACTTAATAAATTTTTTTATATTATTGTACAGATTTTAATCTTTATTTTATCGTTTTAAAACTACAAAAACTTTTTAAAAAAATCTTAGCGATGGAATACAATGTGCCGAGCGAATCTGTAATGGTCAGGGAGCTGACCTCACATCAGAAAAATCCTAGGTTCGAATCCTGGACAAGGCATGGCTGTTCCTTCCATCTCTGTACTATCTGTCCTTACTGGGGGAGCAACTTAGGCTGACCTCTTATGGTGCCCCTGAAAGAGTGGCCAACGAATCTTCCCTACTGAAACCTGAATGACGAATGTCAATCATGTGAGCATTGAAAAAAAAAAAACAATGTTTATTACTTATTTCTTAAATTATTCACAACTTGCTGTATTTATAAATTGAAAAAAAATTATCCAAATTCGATTCCATTTTGATTTGTTTTTAAACTACATGATTAAAGCTTTCGTTGCATGTAGGACTTTCAAAAAATAATTTTTGTTTTCAAAATTGCCATGTTTTAAAAAACAAATATAAAAAAATGACGTAAAATAAGTTTAATTTTCGAGCATTGCTCAAAACCAGTAAATCCAATTCAAAGTTCCCTATTGCGCAAAACCAGAACCTGCATTTATAGCAAACACAGCGTCAAAAATTTGAAGTAAATTAGTTGAATTTATTCGAGGATACAGCAAGTACGACAAACATATTTTCGAGTAAATTGCGTTTTTAAGTTTCGTTATTAATTTGTTTTCTCCAATGCCCACCTGGAGAAATGACCCATCGTCATACAAGCATTTGAAGGGTGGATTTGTTGGGCACTCTTTCAGGGGCACCATATTACTTGGACCAATGTTGCTCCCACAGTAATGTTAGATAGTACAGAGAATGAAAGAACATCCATGCCTTGCCCTGGATTCGAACCCGGAACCCTTCTGTCGCAAGCCCAGTTCCCTGACCCCTACACAGGCCGGTCGGCAGTTTGGTGATTAATAATCCATATAAATATATTTTATAACCGTCGTTCGACTGCCGACCCAATTTTTGGGTTTACGATTACTCAACTCCGTAGCCTTGTTAACCTCCGTACTTTTGAACTGTAATTTTGAACCCAATCCTGAAGACAAGGGAACTCCTGGATCAAGTATTGGGAGAAATTTGCCTTCGTGGAAGACTTTTTGATGGAGCTAACCCGCATTTGCGTTACATGGAGAGGAAGACCACAAGAACATCCCACGGTTAGTCTGACGGCAAGGGGTCTCTAACCCATGATCCGTCTACCACTGAGGATATTTCACGTCAGCACTGTAGTAGGTGCAAGCCGAATGCGGAATTCGTATCCACCAGCCATCGCCGGGATCGAACCCCGGTTCACCTCATTGGAAGGCGAACGCTCTATCTCCTGAGCCATCGCGGCTCCCATATAAATATAGAAAATTTTGCAGCTAACTATAATGCATCAATACCAGGTCCATAAGGTGCTTCTCCACTTTCAGTTGTCTCAAGTAGAAATCTAGGCTTTTTTCTGGTCAATCTACCCTCGTGTGAAGCCTCATGTGTTTTTAATGTGGAAGCCGAAATTCTACAGTCATATTCATTTTGAGTTGCTGTCCCTACATTTACTTCTCATTGTTCCGTAACTGTCAAAAACACCTAGCAACATTCATTGAAATTATTACAGCTAAATAAGTAACATTTTCAGTTGTTTATATTCCAAGTACCATTAGTTCTTTTTCTTACAGAATTTAATTAAATTATTTTAGTGAAATGGTTTGGATGATACACTAAATGAGCAAATTCATTAATCAACTGAGAGCACAAGTACACTTGTTAATGAATGTTAGATTTACTGTTTATTGGATTTACATATGCAGGCTTGTGTGCTCAATTTAAGACTTATAAGCCTTTGTCAAATAGAAGAACAGATAGCACAATACAGAGAAGAGCAGCACGATGACACATCCAGGGTAACAGTGAGATTGACGCTTTGCACAGCATGGAGGTAGTGTGCTCCTGCTTCAAGCATCTCACTATACATATTTTGCTATACATTTTTACAAAAATCTATTTAACATTTTGATACAATAATTTTTGTAACGAAAAATTAGCAAAAAATACATTTTTTTTTTTGCATTTTTTAAAAATTTTACTGCGTTGAA
This sequence comes from Parasteatoda tepidariorum, assembly GCF_043381705.1. NCBI lineage: Eukaryota > Metazoa > Arthropoda > Arachnida > Araneae > Theridiidae > Parasteatoda > Parasteatoda tepidariorum. Next base: position 94,954,064 of record NC_092206.1, on the reverse strand, counting down.
GAAAGTTAAGATTAAAAAATTTATTTATAAATTAGTTCCTTAATCTTAATTTTAATCTTAAAGAAGATTAATTTATAAATTAATTTCTAAGAAAATCACCTCACAGAGTTGTTTTAACATCTTCCGTCAATTGAATCGTCTATTTTAGGGATTTAATCAACTCTCCGTTTTCATCATTCACCTGCGACAGTTTTATTTATTAAAAATTGTTGAAAATAAAATTTTAAACAAAAAAATTGCTTAAACTTTTGCTTAAGATAAGAAAAAGAAATAAACTTTGCGTATGACATTGGTTGAGTAGATTACTCTGACATAAAAATAAATAGAAGTAGTGTTCCCAGTCACACGCATTCACCCTGTCGATATTATGATCCAACTTTGAAAACATTTTTTGAAAATATCAAACAACATTTTTTTTTCTTGTTAAAATTAAAATTTACATTACTTTGGAAAAAAAATACAACAACTTACTCTTATTAAAATATCTTTTACAAAAAAATGAGGTGTTTTTGAGGTTGACAGGTATAAAAAAAAATACACCTGAAGTATAAAATGAGGTTATGTTTTGCACCAAAAATAACCTCACCAATGAACCTCAATTTCAACCTCATTTACACCTCATAAAATCAACTCGTGTATAGCTCAGGTATACTTTCAGCTGAAATTGGGAGAAATTATTCACGCCTCAAATATATTTATTTGCTTGAATTGAAAAATAATTAATAAACAAATAAATAAGTAAATAACACGCCCTAAGCCGATTGTTCTAAGGTAGTTTTCTGTCAACCTTAAGTGTGATTAAAAGAAGTTCATACACCTTTATTAGAAACCTCTTGAAGTTGATTTTTTATGGTTGTTTTTGAAGTCAACTTCAAATATAACTTAAAACAACTTTAACATTTCAAAACAACATCAGATGAACCTCAAAAACACTTTAAATTTTTGTAAGGGATCTGAGATTTAAACACTTTTAAGTTGCTCTTGTAAGTTATATTCGAGAAGCAAGATTTATATGTAACAAAAACAGAAAATAAATTTTAAAAAAAAGAGAAAGAAAAAACATTTTTAAATGCTTGATGCTAAAAATTCCTGAAAGAATGACATCAGGTATCTTATTAGAAAAAAGGTTTCTTTCCTTAAAGAAATAAAAATGCAATTCACTTTTTCCGAGAATAAAAATTGTAATATTCTTTTATAACATTCTCAGAAAACAAAAATTTCTTATAAATTTCTCATATAAATTACATTATTTAAGAACAAAAAATTCTTTTAGTTTCATTTGATCTATTTATTTTTTTTAATTCCAATCATACATAACGAAGTTGTAGGCTGTCAGAGACCCATCACAAAAATGGAATCAGATGCCTTTTGCGGTTCCGGTTTTTCTTTTTCTTCCAGCAATGACAAACTATAGGGCCGGACGTCCGGGCGCTTAGAAAACCCCTTCTCTTCCTCCCAAATCATCCAAGTAAGAAGACATGGAAGAGGCTTATTTGTTTCTAACCCCCTCCCCCACCATTTACTTTACAGAGGGGTAAAGGGGACGGAAGAATTAATGAGAAATGATAAGAAGGGGGGTGGGGTAGACCCCAGGAAACGGACTCGAACTTCTGTTTAAAAGAATATAATGCAATAAAAATCTCTCTTTTTTTGGAATTATGATGCATCTGAAGTGATGGGGGGAAGATTGGATAAAAATGGTTATTTGATTTTGAAGGAAATGAATAATGACCGAGAGAAACTTCTTTTTGACTGTGACTGTCTCTTTTTCTTTCTGTCGGAGATCACGAGATATGCTGCTCTAATATTTTTATTTATTTATTTATTTATTTATTTTTTTTTGCAAGAGGTGTACTTTGCCAGAATAAACTTAATAGAGCATTAAATGCATGTTTGCCCTAGCGATGACTTTTACTCTAGGAGCATAATAATGTTTATAAATATATACTTGCCCACTCAATTTTCAACTAATAACAATATTAAATTTTTCATGAGTAAGATGAAATATACATTTCATCAAATGAACTCTATGAATTACGTTATATGAAATATATATTATATCCCAATATACACTCTATAACAAAAAAATCGACGCACCAAGAAGGAGCTGTCCGATTGAAACGAAAATTAGTGGATAGGAATACAATGTGCACAATAGTAAATGATTAAAATTTCAGAACAATTGAATAATTTATTGCAGAGTTACAGTAACAAGTTCTATAAGGTGTTGACCTGCCTCTAGCCTGGATACAAGCTGCCACACGGCGTGGCATAGACCGATAAAGCTCCCGGATGGTCTCTTGCGGAATTTTCTGCCAAATTCGATTCAATTGTCGAACGAGGTCATCCAAATTCCGTGCCAGATGCAATCCCCTTCCCATCATATCCCAGACATGCTCGATGGGATCTGGTGATCTGGCAGGCCAAGGAAGAGTTAAGGAAGAGTTTGACAAGCTTGCGGACAGTTCATAGCAACACGTGCCATATGTGGTCTGGCATTGTCCTGCTGAAAAACCAGCCCAGGACGCTGCAAAAGGAACGGTAGCAAAACAGGTCTTAGGATGTCGTCGACGTACCGCTGTGCAGTAAGTGTACCTCTAATGACGACCAAACGGGTCCGGCTGTCAAAGGAAATGGCACCCCAGACCATAATGCCTTGTTGAGGGCCGGTGTGGCGTGCAATAGTGAAGGCAGGATCCCCCCTCTGCCCTGTGCGTCTCCAAACACGTCTTCGATGATCGTCAGGACACAGTTGAAAGCGGGATTCGTCGCTGAAGACTATACGTCTCCAGTCGGCATCATTACAGCCATATCTGTTCAAAGCATTCATGCATACGAAATTTCAAAACAATCGGATGATTGCTTCTTGGGGCGTCGATTTTTTTGTTATAGAGTGTATATTATATGAAAGATAGATTACTTTAGATGAAACGTATGTTACGTCACATGAAATAGATATATCATATGAAATAGATATATTATATGAAATATGTCATACGGAAACATCACGTCGTATGAATGCATATTCTGTGATGTTTAATATAGATTGCGTCACATGAAATGAATATCGATTAATATATATCAGCATCAGATGGAATATATATAACGTCAGAATAAATAGGTAGTTTTCTAGATCAGGTAAATATGGAGTGAGTTTGAGGATATATATATTTCGTCTGATGAAATATATATATTACGTCAGATGACATAAGTCATACGCGATATCAAACCTATATTGAGTCTGACGAAATAGAGGAAGTTGTTTAAAGCATATCGCTTTCAAATTGTACTGCCGCTGATCTGCATTGTGTTGAGAACGCTGTAGCATATAATTTAAGATGTTTTCTATAAAGAAGAATCAAGTCGCCGTGGGCAAGTGTTAAGTTTTTATTTAATTTAATCGGTTTTACAAGATTTAAGTATAGTTTTTGGACGCTTTATCAAGCAGAACTAAAGAAATGATTAATAAATGCATCATATAATTATTAAGTGACTTGTTCTGTTATGTTCTACAAATTTTTTATTAACTAACTGTTGCTTGAAACTTAAAATACCACTTTGGTTGCGTAGTTGCCTGAATCCTAGCTTGTGCGCAGTCCTAGGAGCAATGTGTCAACTTTAACTACCGAGCAAGTCGATTCTCAAGACATTTAAACTATACTAGTACATGATTGCATCCGAACTATCGGAAGCGGCATAGAACTAGTACTTCAGGACTAATTTTCACCCGATACCAAATTTCTCATCTCGTAATTGTGATAATACGACGGCAAGAATTGAGAAATCTGTTAAAAAGAGTTTAATTATTCTGGTGAGTAAGTCTTTAATTAAACTGACTTTTCAACATCAATAAACCTTAAAGTAAACGTAAAATGTGTTCTGAAATGAAATGATATACTATTTCATTAAATTCCATGAGTCAATATCCTTATAGTAGGATTTGTTTTTTCTTATTCCCAAGTGAAAAAAAGGCTGAAAAACATTTGAGCTATGAGCTTTTTGGTTAGTCGTAATTATTGGTTAGTCATGAGATTTGATAGACCGATCTATCCCAATATCTACTATGTAGAAAGCTGCAATCGAAGAAGAAAAACGTAGGTTGTAGATTTCTAAAAGGTGCTATCTTAACAAGGAGCACTTATAAAATTCACGATTGAACTTCGTATCATGTAACATCATGTTCTACTAACATTTTATAGATTTATAATACTGTTGCTATACTGTTCAGAAATTTAACATCACATTTCTCATTATGCTGTTAATGATATTAACACTTTCACGATCGGAAAAAATGCGAAAAAAGCAGACACTTTCCGAGAGTATAAGTACCAATACGAGGTGTGAGATGAGAGTACTATATTGAAATAACGTTCGTGGATCGTTTCAGTCAGAAAGGCTTGTTTTTATATCGTGGGCCGTGAAGGAAGAATCGTGCGATCTCATAGGAGAGTGTGGCTGAGACATGGCCAACTAGACTCACCCTTCTAGTTGGCCATGGCTGAGACCGGGTAGCACATATCCAAAGGCTCGCCATTTCAGAGTATTTTGGGCCAGGCAGTTATTTGGTTGCTAAGTTATTGGTAACGTATAATAGTAACCCTACAAGTTTTTCCACTCATGTGAGCACGGTTAGCTTGATGGCAAGGGGACTAACCCATTATCGTCTATCATTGAATATATTTTACGTCAGCTCTGTGTTCGGTGCGAGCCGGGGGCAAAATTCGTATCGACCTACTATCTCTGGGATTCGAACCCGGGTTAAATCGTTCTAAGGCAAATGCTCTATCCCCTGAGCAACCATGGCTCAAGAACAATATATTTTATTTTATTTTATAACAGTTGTTGAACAGCCGACCCAATTTTTGGGTTTACGACTACTAATGTTCAACTTCGAAGCCTTGTAATTTTGAAAATCCAGAAGACAAGGGAACTCCTGGATCAAGTATTGGGAGAAATTTGCCTTCGTGGAGGACTTTCTGATGGAACTAACCCGCATTTGCGTTTGCATGGAGAGGAAGACCACGAGAACCTCCCACGGTTAGCCTGACGGCAAGGGGACTCTAACCCATGATCCGTCTACCACTGAGGATATTTTGCGTCAGCACTGTGATCGGTGCAAGCCGGGTGCGGAATTCGTATCAATCAGCCATCGCCGGGATCGAACCCCGATTCACCTCATTGGAAGGCGAACGCTCTATCCCCTAAGCCATCGCTGCTCAAGAACAATATATTGTGATATTTTCCTCATTTAGTTAATGCTTATTATTTTTACATTGGGTAATATTTTTTCCCCAAATAAAATTTAACAACCTTCGCAATATTATCGTATTCAGTAATAATCGCTTTGTATAATATTCATGATATTGTCATATTTTATGCACCTATGAGTTTTATCGGTAGCTGAAGACCAGCATAAATACGAACCTGGCGTTGCTTTTCTTGACATCATGATCCTTATAAGCGATGCATGGATTTCTTCAATTTTAATAAGTTCATAATATTTTCATTTTACGGATAATCAAATATGAGAATTAAAAAAATTGTGTTCAAAAAAGATAACAATCAATTAATATTATTAATAGTCGGTTATAAAAAGTTTTAGAATTAGAGTTTAATAAATTTAGACGCTTTGAAATTAAAATGTCTTTTGGAAGAAATATAATAAGCAGAATTAATGTTTAAAATTACCACTTACTGTTAAATATAGTTTTTTTTTTCAATTTTCGAAAATTTATGTTATCCTGAATATTTGTTTCTAGCTCCCGTTTTCCCTTAGACTATAAGTTTAACGAGCTGTAATAAAGTCCTTTTTTTTTCTCGATATTTCGTTTGTCTTCTATTTCTTAAATATTTTGTAACGATGCTGTTTACATGACAGAACGTTTTTCCTGTATTGTTTCCATAAAAAAAATAGTGCTTTTTCTATATTCCATGCAAGCAACTCAATGTAGAGGAGTGAGTGTAAAACATAGCAAAATGATTCAAATGAGGTAAACCGGGTTCAAAGCCCAGAGATGTCTGGTCGATACCGAATTTCAGACCCGGCTCGCACTGACCGCAGTGCTGGCGTAAATTATCCTCAGCTTTAGACGGATCATGGGTTAGAGTCCCCTTGCCATCAAGCTAAAGGGGAGAGGTTTACATATTTTTCCTCTCCATGTAACGCAAATGTGGGTTAGTTCCATCAAAAAATCCTCCATGAAAGCAAATTTCTCCAAATACTTGATCCATGAGTTCCTTTGTCTTCTGGATTGGATTCAAAATTACAAAACTAGGGAGTTGAACATTAGTGGTCGTAAACCCTAAATTGGGTCAGATGTTCAACGACAGTTATGAAATGATTAAAAAAATATGTGCATTTTGGAGCGAAGAACGTATGTAAATCTATGAAGTAATACAAAAGACATTAAGGTAAGTTTAATCTGTAACAATGTGTTTCAACAATGAAATTTCGTTAGAAGGATTTCAACAATGAAAATCTATGAAGCAATTCAAAAAATATTAAGGAAAGTTTAATCTGTAACAATGGGTTTCAACAATGAAATTTCGTTAGAAGGATTTCAACAATGAAAATCTATGAAGCAATTCAAAAAATATTAAGGAAAGTTTAATCTGTAACAATGGGTTTCAACAATGAAATTTCGTTAGAAGGATTTCAACAATGAAAATCTATGAAGCAATTCAAAAAATATTAAGGAAAGTTTAATCTGTAACAATGGGTTTCAACAATGAAATTTCGTTAGAAGGATTTCAACAATGAAAATCTATGAAGCAATTCAAAAAATATTAAGGAAAGTTTAATCTGTAACAATGGGTTTCAACAATGAAATTTCGTTAGAAGGATTTCAACAATGAAAATCTATGAAGCAATTCAAAAAATATTAAGGAAAGTTTAATCTGTAACAATGGGTTTCAACAATGAAATTTCGTTAGAAGGATTTCAACAATGAAAATCTATGAAGCAATTCAAAAAATATTAAGGAAAGTTTAATCTGTAACAATGGGTTTCAACAATGAAATTTCGTTAGAAGGATTTCAACAATGAAAATCTATGAAGCAATTCAAAAAATATTAAGGAAAGTTTAATCTGTTACAATGGGTTTCAACAATGAAATTTCGTTAGAATATGTTTCAACAATGAAAACCCATGAAGCAATTAAAAAAATATTAAGGAAAGTTTAATCTGTTACAATGGATTTCATCAATGAAACGTCGTATTTCAATATTTCAAGCGTAAACTTTTTTTCAATGACACCGAAAAGTGGTGATGGCTTACAAAACACTCCATTAAAATTTCCAAAGTTTAGAAATAGACAATCGCAGTCCGAATCGGTTCTCCTGTTATCGAGCTATTAACGAACAACCATACAGACATACTTTTGCTTTTATTTATATAGAAATGAGATGTGTTTATGTATATTTAGTTAGGTGATTGCATAAATATTCTACTGTATTAAAAGATAGAGAAATTTTCTTTAAACAAAATTTAGAGCGCAATTTTTCTTGCAAAATCTTTCTTTCTTAAGTATTTTATTTCATTTTAAAGCTATACATTCAATCCTTTCGCATTAGATCTTGAATCATATTAAAAAATATTGATTTTTTTTTTGTCTTGCTTATAAGAACGTTGTTTTCATTAAAATTGCTCGGGTTTTTTTTCAACATTCTTTTAATTATAAAAAATAACAAGTTGTAGATTTTTAAAAGTAAAAAAAAGAATGTAAATCTTATTCTTTCAACATCATGTAATCCTAGTTAATTAATTTAGCAATTAGAATAAAAGCGTTAATTAGATATTGGAAAGCTATTTTGCTCTTCTCATTTTAATTGGATTCTGCGGATGAAAATCAATTATTTTTTACTTCCTTCGATGATTTAAATAAAGTTTCATTTTTAAACACTTCTTTCGTTAAATGCGATAAAGAAATGGATGTTTTTTCTTCAAAAACATTTTCTCTGTTCCTTTTTTAAACTCATATTTTAACTCATTTTTGATAAACGCTAAAAGAAAAATGCATTAAAGAAACTACAGGAATAGTTACATTTTCAAGTATCATTGATTTAAAAAAAAATCATTACAGTTGTTTTCTTTCTCTTGCTAATTTAGCCAAGAAGAGATCAGTTTTAATTATGTATTTTTTCTGCAATCTTTTCGAACTTTCTGTTTCGCTTAAAATAGTAACTGAATAACGATAAACATTTATTTCGAGACACATTTCTAAATTTTGAATTAATTGAAATTACGGAGATAAATTTGGCATGAAGCTAATAAAAAAATAAAAATGAATAGTAGGTGAATATTCCGTATGCAGCTCAAAATGCGTATTTAAGAAAATGGACACAACTCAAAATAAGTGTTTAAAAATGGACACAACTCAAAATGCGTATTTAAGGAAATGGACGCAACTCAAAATGAGTGTTTGAAAATGGACATAACTCAAAATGCGTATTTAAGAAAATGGACACAACTCAAAATAAGTGTTTAAAAATGGACACAACTCAAAATGCGTATTTAAGGAAATGGACACAACTCAAAATGAGTGTTTGAAAATGGACACAACTCAAAATGAGTGTTTAAAATAATGAACACGGCAAAAAAGTGCTCTTTTTCAATTGTGTACTTGATCTCCAAGTAGAAGACTGCCCAGTCCCACACATGTGAGCTAGGACGTCAGCTAATCTTTATGAGCAAAATCGCGTATTCAAGTTTCTCCACATAAGTTACAATGTTAATTAACTTTAAATTGAGTTAATACAGAGCCGTATCGCACAACGAATTTTTCTGAAATATAATTCTTTTTCGTCTGCTTCTTTTACTTTACTTAGATTTATTATTTGTTTATGTTTTTTTATTATAACCGTGGTATATTTTTGTTTACTGTACCTGACAACTTCAATGCATAATAAGCTCTACACGACTTCCTGCCTGTCTTCGTGTTAAGTATTTGTGTAAATATGTTGCTAAAGAGTTGTGAAAGAAAAGAATAAAGGTTGTGTCACTTAAGAGAATTGGTACTTGACGTGTTTAGCTTACTCGAAATAGAATGGAAAGAACAGTTGCAAACGTAAGCAACGTTTTCCTTGCTTTTTTTTAAACACTGGGGGATGTTTCAAGGTGGCTAGAAATAACAGAGATGTACCTTTTTATACAATTTTTCGTATTAAGAACACAAAATAATTTAAGTGGTTTTGAAAAACTTGTATTCATACAACGAAAATTTAGTATTGCTATTATAACTTTAAAGGACCTGTGACAACCCTATAAAAAGAGCTGTTGACTTTTAAAATGTTTTCAAAAAAGACGAATTTGAAAATGTTGTAAGTGATTAGGGCAAATATACAAAATAATTTTATGAATTTATTTGGATCTCTTAGTTTGTTCTTAAAAAAAATTAAATAATTTTAATAAAAGAAGACTGAAGAGCGGAATCAAATGCTATGCCCAATTTCCAAAACACGCGTTTTGATTTGTGTCCCTTTTCCTAAACACGCGTTTTGAATTGTGTCCTTTTTCCTAAACACACGCTTTGATTTGTGTCCCTTTTACCAACCATGCGTTTTGATTTGAGTCCCTTTTCCTAAATATGCATTTTGATTTGTGTCCCTTTTTCTGAACACGCGTTTTGATTTGCGTTCGTTTTCATAAACATGCGTTTTGAATTGTGTCCTTTTTCCTAAACACGCGTTTTGAATTGTGTCTCTTTACCTAAACACGCATTTCGAACTAGGTTCATTTTTTTAAAACACGCATGTTGAGTTCAGAATAAAAGGTAAAAGGCATATTTCTTCACAATTCAAACTGCATATTTTAAATAATTACTTTTTGCAAGTAACATATTCGAAACTATTCCGAATAGAGTTCAATAATAACAATTAGGTTAAATTAAAAGTTTCTTTATTCGACTGTCGCGCTGTTTGTTTGGGTGCTCAACTTTAAGTGGGAATGACATGATGAGAAACCTCCTGTTTATTTATGTTTACACTTTCTGTTTTTCTTCTCCGTGGGGATTTGGAGGGATTTCTTTGTTCATCTCTCCTTTTGGAGAGACGAAATTTATGGACAGCTTGACCACAGACAGCTTTAGGTTTCCCGCTTCGTTCACTTTTTGATGATAATGGGACTCGAGAGATGAACATCGGTAGAACTGGGGAATGTATTTATTATGACCCTTTATTGAAGTTAAAAGTTTACTATTGTTAACTTTATAAAAGACACCAAAAGAACTGAACAATACTGAAATTAAAAATTTAAGTCTATGAACTCTATAAAGTACACTGAAGAGCTGGAAAAAACTAGTATAGGTGTTACCGTGACAGACCGAATGCCAACAATCACATAGTCGCTTTGGTCAATGTCCGAAATATTTGTTAAATCCTATTTGATATTAATTTATTCGTTGATATTGTTCCATTTATTCGATATTTTAATATCTGCTGAGGATAGATTAGGAGAAACATCAGTGTTCAGAGTACCGGTTTAATGCATACTGGGCTAGTGGCACTTAACCTTAAAAAATATGGCTGTAGGGCATACCGGGCAGTGGCTTTAACTAGACCTAGTATACTTCGGACATTTACTGAAGTGACTATGTGATTGTCAACATTCTCCGGTGAAGTCAACAACTACCCATTCACAGTAACATAGGTATTTGTGTGCAAATAACATAGGTATGCAACTGATTAGAGTAACTTAACCCCACTTAGATAAATCAATAAGTGTCTGTCAAATGTCTAAGATATTCAATGCATACGAGAAAATCTGATATTTTTGAATGGGTGGGACACCTAATAAGTTTGAATGACTGTCGAACCACTAGGAATCAGGATACCTTATGAGATTTGATAAACTGTTAAAAGATCCAGACATAAACAAATTTATTGCTATATAAAGATTTAATTGGGCAGGACATCTACTTAGATTGGATAACTGTCAAGCCACTAGGAAGTGGGCATATTAAAAGATTGGATAAACTATTTAACGGGCCAGATATCATTAAATTTATTGCTGGACAAAGGTTTAAATGGACAAGACATTGACTAAGATTGGATGATCGAACCACTAGGAAGATCATGCTGCCATCTGGTATGCGAAAAAAAGGAAGAATACGGAAATTTGGCAAGTTTAATCTGCCTAAGTCAATCATAATAAATTAAAACTGAAATTAAAATCACAATGTATTTTAATTTATTGACTGAAATCCAACAGATGTTCGCTTTAATCTCGTTACCGAATTCTGGTTAGAATGATTAAGCAAAAATGGAAGCCTGTCACTGATTAATGGCTCACATCTTAATCTATATATTATTCGCAAACTTAATTTGAACTTACTGAAACAATTTTTTTTTTTAGATTTTACAATTAATAGTTACTAGATGAAGCATAGCATCAGGTAGTTATGATGGTCATTCGACATGCTGCATTTCCAGCTAGGATTTTAATTTCATATGGCAATTGCGCTACCCACCCTGGTGGAACACACAACCCAAATAGTAAATTACCTACATTTTTATAAAATTTAGCATTAAAATTCTTTATTATGATTATTATTTATGGGACTTCAGTGTGTTTCAGATCCAAATTCCCCCTTTTTTCGAGAAAAAAAATCTATATTGTTATTAAACTGATTAATAACAAAAAAGTTGTCAACTGCTTCTTGATTAATTTGACATAGAAACTTAATTTCTACCTGATAAAAATTTCTGATTTATTAATATTTTAGAACACATATTCATCGAATCCAACCAATTCCCAATCGTAAAACTTTTTTTCTTTTATTCTTTTTTTCAAAAAAGAAATCAATATTTTGAGATATACCGTGCAAATATTCTCAGTTCTATTGCAGCTAGACCCTTTAAAATTTGGTATATGCTTAAATTATGATAGGCTTATTTCAATAAAATAAAATTTTAGAAGTCGAGCTATATTTTGAAAACGATTTCTTTTCAAAACAAATTAAACTTATAAAGTTAAAAAGGTAAAAAATATATATATATTCTTCATATATCTATCAGTTTAGTTAATCACTAGAGTATACATTTGCCTTGCTGTAAGTATTTTTAAACATATTTAATTATTTTTGTGTCTTTAACAAGACATGGTGTGAGACGAAAAATGTGAATTTTATTGAGCACCTCATATACATTACAAATAACAAAAGAAATCTGGGTTCTATCACTATTTGTAAACCAAATGTGTTCTGCAGTAGGATGATCAAATATTTTACTTCTAGGATGCTAGCCTCAACATCTCTGAGACTTCTTAATCACTAATTTCTTACATAATTTTAAATATGTTACCCTAATGTAAAGTTTGTATTATTCAAACTTTTCACCAAACGATTTTCAAGATTTAGAACTTTTTTTTTTCGCAGTAAAAACTTTTCCTGACTCCGAATAAAACATTCCAGGCGATATTTCTTGAGGAACAAAGTAAGTAAATGTTGAAGAAAAGAAAACGATAAACCCAAACAAAAAGCCGTTCTCAGAGGTACGTAGCATTCCAAAACGTCTGTCTAAAGTTCTGAGAAATCGCACAATAAAAGAACGGGGATGGTGAGCGGGTGAGATTTTTCCAAATTTTCCTCTAGGAATTGCTTTTTTTTTTCTTCCAACATTTTCCGATGCTCCCGAAATCGTTCCAGTTTATTTTTTGCTTGGGCCCACCCCTTCGAATGTTTTGGTGTTGTTTTTTGTTCCCATTCTTCCCCATGTGGTTCTACAATGAAGGAGGGGGTGTAGTATCTTCTAAGATTCTCACAGCGTCGCTATCGAATTCCATTGTCTCTCGTAGAGACATCTACACCCCCTCCTTATCCCTCCTTCCTCCAGACCGTCAGAAGGTTAAGTCTCATTCTGATAAAAGAGTCACGCACTATGTGAATGAATTTCGTTCTAGAACTTTTTTCGCTCTTTTCCTTCCCCTCCATATGCTTTGGTATGTTCCACGAGGGTGGGTTTGCTTCTCAGTTTTTTTTTTTTCCATTTGTTCTTTACTTTTTTACTTTGGTTGTTTTCTAAGAAACGTCGCGTCTAAATATAAATTTCAGTAAAACCTCCACATATACTGAAACAAGAAAAAAAAAATTGTTTGTCGGTTATTTGCTTTTCTTTAAATTAAAGAATGAGTAAACAAATGAAAAGATTCTAATACTAGTACGTTGCTCTTATAATATAAACCAAACATCAAATTTTACATGCATAATCTATGATTATAAAAGAAAGACTTTGTACATGTCCTTCTTATAACAGCTATGGATAAAGCACTTGGCAGCTGTAAGTAGATCAGCGGTGCGGTCTGGTAGATCAACGGAAAAAAGCACGATTGAAAAATCAATTCGTAAGTAATTAAATAAGTTCATGAATCAATTCAATTCACACTTTTGAGTCAGAATTAAATGTAATAAAAGGAAGATTTCGTGTGTCTCTCTCTTATCAATCCGGAACAGGTTGGGGTTAAAGCGTTTATTCCGGTAGACGAAAAAAAAGAGCAGCGGAAAAAAAGTACCGAAGAAAGAAGCGACCGGAAAAAAAGCACCGCAAAAAGCATGGGGAGGGGGTGAATCATCTCATTGTAATTAGACAAATTCATGAACCGATTCAATTTAGATCGTTGAATCCGAATTAAATGTAATGTATGGAAGAGTTTACGTACCTCCGTATTATCACTCCTGGACCGGTTGTGGTTAAAGCGTTTATTCTGGTAGTTAGGAAAAAGAACAGCGGAAAAATAGCGTAAAAAAAATCAGCGGGAATAAAAGAACCAAAAGAAAAAGCACCGGAAAAAATCAACTTCTTAGTAATTATAAATTCATGGCCAGATTTGGATCCGGCCATTGAGCTGGAACTAAATGTAATAAAGGGAAGAGTTCGTATGTGTTTCTCTTATCTTTCCAGAACAGGTTGAGGTTAAAGCGTTTATACCAACAGAGGGAAAAGGGAGCAGTGGAAAAAAGTACCGAAGGAAAAAGCAATTGAAAAAAAAGAACCGAAGAACTAGAAAAGTACTAAAGTTTCGAAGTACTAGAAAAGAAAAGGCATGGGGGGAAATCACCTCGTTAGTAATTAAATGAATTCACAAACATCAATTCTGACATATGAGCCGGAATTATATCTAGTAAAAGGAAGGTGTGTGTTCGTCTTTTAATTCCAAAACCATTCGTGTTTTCAGTGGACGAAAAAAAGAGCACTTAAAAAAAGCGCCAAAAAAAAGTCTGAATTTGTCTTTTGAGTCTGAATTTAATGTAATGATATATTTATTAGAATGAAATTAAATATTCATTCAAAATAAATTAATAAATCAGGATTAACTTAAAATGTGCGGGTTGGAGTAATATTTTATCATTTTTGTTAATATTTTTAACTTATCAAAAGATTAACCATCTAAGAGACAATTGTTATTCGATACATTGTTTATACTTTTATCCATTAAGTAATTGTATTTAATATTGAAGAGAAATAAATTACTAAATAATACTTTCACTTAATTGAGTCTTTATCTCATTACTAATTTTTTTAAAAAATATCTCATTTAAGTTCAAATATGCATTTGATTTTATAAAATTCAGGTTCAACTGCCCGACTAACAGTCAGACTCGAATTTATCGTTAAATTTAAAAATAGAAATGAGGCGTTTTTTTCTGGTTCTTTTGTCTCTCGGTAGTTTTTTGTTCCAGTGTTTTTTTCTTCCGTGATTCAAATTTTCGATTACTCCTCTGACTAACTATTAGGAACCATTACTTTCCAGTTTGTGTTTAGGACTTTTATTTTAAGGTATAAGAATCAAAATTCGATCAGTAAATATATGCTTATTCTCAGAAAGTACTCTATCGTGTCTTAAGTTAAAATATTCCGTTGTAATTCAACTAATTTAAATTCACTGTCCGTGAGAGCTAGTTATTAAACTAATAAAGAATGAGATACTGAAAATGATTTCAAGGGTATATAATTTATAAATTACATTTTCTATCTTTTTATTATCGTAACTAACTTATTACTCCACGATCTCCCCTCAAACTTCCCTTTTTCGCCAAAGGAATATATAATGGAGTCCCAGATAATAACGCGAAGGCGGGAGAGGGGGGCTTTTCAGATACAAAAGGTGGAAGCAACACACCTTACACTTCACTGCTAAGTACATTTGACTGAGGATACGGACGAGGGATGCGATTTCCTTCCAGTTGCTATGGAAACAACTCTCGCGCTTCCCCCTCATAACTGCTTTGTTATTGCTAGGTGAAAACGGGAGTTCTTCAAAGTGGTCTAGACGATCCGAAGAGTCAGATGCATAGAGTCTGTGCTGGCCAGCACTGAGACTTACATAACAGCCAATTTAAATTGATTTTCCTTTTTATCACTGGCAGAGAGTAGTACTTTTATATGAGGATGCATCTGTGAATTAGAAAGAGGAAAATGGCGATTTTCGAAAGCATTCGAAAAGAGATATCGATTTTATTGCGCCTTGTGTATGTACATCGAAGTGCCATTTTTAGGGAGGTGCCAAATAGTTTTGATTCGAATTGCTGTTCCTTCTTTTTCTTTCACGAACTGCGTGTAAAATATTTTAAAAATAAAAATTTGGTATTCGTTTAAATAGAATCGGTACATGTCTGACCATAAATAAGGGTAGTTTTCGAAATGCGATATCATTTGGAAATTGACATAGAATAGGAAAAAATATGTGGTATTGTATCGAGCGTTTAAATCGCAGATCCAGTTATTATAAAAATGACATTTATTTAATTTTAATATCCGGGAAGTTTTTTCGCCATTTCAAGTTAAAACAAGGTATTTGCGAGACTTCGCACTTTTACGTCATCTTCCATACGCTCCAAGTACGTAAGATTTGAAGCAACTGCGCATGCTCCCGTTTATTTTGGATGCTATGAATCTTAGCATTATATTGGCGTGGTTAACGTTACAAATACAAAGCTACAAGCATGTTGCTCATAGCTGTTAAATGTTCTGTTTAAGCCTTCCTTCGAACTAAACTCCTGTTTGTGAAAATTGCAACACCATGAAGGAACCGTCATAATTGAATGAAATTTAATACACAGTTGAGTGGTAGTAGTACAAATAAATGATTAAACTTTCAAAGCAAACAAACAATAAC
The DNA here is from genome assembly GCF_043381705.1 of Parasteatoda tepidariorum. Classification (NCBI taxonomy): domain Eukaryota; kingdom Metazoa; phylum Arthropoda; class Arachnida; order Araneae; family Theridiidae; genus Parasteatoda; species Parasteatoda tepidariorum. Next base: position 94,937,956 of record NC_092206.1, on the reverse strand, counting down.
AAGAGATCGAAATCAGTATTTTGTGTAGCCACCACGCACCGCAATAAGTGCTGCTACACGACATGGCATGAAGTCAAGCAAACTTTGAAAGTATGTCTGAGGTAGAAAATTCCATATTGTTTGTAAGCGCATCCAAAGTTCGTCTGTAGAAGCAACAGGGCGAGGATCAGGAGCAGGATGCCGACCAACGAAATCCCACACATGTTCAATCGGCGACATATCCGGGGAATACGCAGGCCAAGAAAAAAGCTCTACCTGCCGCGATACAAGGAAGGATCGAACAGTCCTCAGCAATATGAGGGCGGGCATTGTCCTGTTGAAATACAGCTCCTGGCAAGGCTTGTAGGAAGGGAACAGATTGGGCTGTAGAACTTCACTGATGAACCGGTTGCTGTCCAGATTACCCACATTTGGTAGCAATTGAGATCGTCCATTCTTTGCTATGGCACCCCAGACCATAACTCCGGATGTTCGTCCACTGTGGCGTTCGATAATGCACTCCGGAAGGTGGCGTTCACCGGCATAGCATCTGACACGAATGCGGCCCTCATGGTACCACAAATTAAAGAGGGATTCATCTGAAAACACGACACGCTGCCAATCAGCACGGCAGTCTCTATGCTGATTGGCCCATTGTAGCCGCAGGCGGCAATCGTTTAGCATGAGGAGGATCCTGTATAAAGGAGTCCTTGCACGCAGTCCACGCTCCAGCAGACATCTACGAATTGATGAAGCACACAATGAAACACCTGTAGCTATTGACCACCGTATTGCCAGTTGTCTAGAGGGAGCCGTACGGTCCGTTAGCGCAACGCGGAACAGCTGTCTATCATCGCGAGCTAACGTGACATTTCGGGGTTCACTCCAAAATTTCCGAGTTGTCCGACACTTGTCCATCCACTGCTTTCAAACACGCATCACTGTGCTGCTGTTATGCTGCACACGAGCGGCTACTGCACGATAAGACAATCCAACTTCACGAAGGCCAATGATTCTCCCCCGTTTAAATTCCGTAAGTTGTTGAAATCTCGCTCTCTTTCGTGGAAGAGGCATAAGTAATGACTAAGCTAACGTTTACCACTAGCAGATAACCACCGATAACCATACACGCCTGGCTACAGCCGTCTATTTATTCGGATCCATCCGCCGTTCAGAAGGCGCTGCTCAGCATACGCCTGAGCTACGGGTCTGAAATGCTGATCATTTGCATATCATGCTCTACTTTGCATTTCCTGAAAATTTCAGATCACTCGCGTAAGTCCTTCATGGTGTTGCAATTTTCACAAACATGAGTTTAAAAACACGTAGTCCATGGAATGCGAATTTGAAGAAATGTATTGATGGAATTTAAAAATAAATCGTGTGATGATACAACAACTGATTGATTTAATAAAAGATTGTTTAATGGTTTTTGTTTAACATTATAGTTGTCGACTTGCACTAGGTCTATAAGAAACTAGGAATATTTTCATTATTTAAAAATTATAAATCATATATGCCTTAATTCTAGAATTTAGTTATAAGAAATTTAAATTCCATAGAATGTTTTTATTCGATTATAAGTACAGAATTTGTCTGATGTTATTTTCAAGATAAGAGGCTATATTCTCTCTACAATCACAAATCTAAATCATAAGCTACCTTCTTTGTCTCTGAATTTATCTGAATCTTTAATCTACTAAATTTTTTCGGCTCAAAGAACCTCAGTTTTACGTGTAGCAAAGCATCTTGAATCGTAAGTCCCACAGCTTTGAAGAGATAGTCTGCAATCATTGTGAATGTTTGTTTCGATTTTATGTCCAAAAATTAAATGATATTCCACTATTTTAGAGTTTTTGACTTACAGATTTTAGCAAAATCTCTTAGTTTCATTTACGCAAGTTTGAGATTTTTTCTCGGGCGCATGCGCAATTACTTCAAATCTTACGAACGGGAACATACGGAAGCTAAGGTAAATTTGCGAAATCAACCTATTTACAAGTCCATCCATTGAACCAATTTCTATTCAATTACATCAGACCTAAATAAGCAGTAGGAAATTTGTTATACGATTACATAATTCAATCTAATTTACTTTCTTACTCCGTAACGGAAAATCCACGTTTCTCAACAAAAACTATGTCTTATATTTTCCCCGTAATGGGTTTTTCTACACTTCTTCACAAAAACTCGACCTGAATCAATCAACTTTAAAAAAAAAAAAAAAAAAAAAAAAAAAAAAAAAAAAAAATTAGCTTTTTCTCAATGTATCTTGTTGCACTACTTTTTTACTATTTTTCTTTATAACCGTCATTGAATAGCCGATCCAATTTTGGGTTTACGACTACCAATGCTCAACTCCGTAACCTTATAATTTTGAACCCAATCCAGAAAACAAGGGAACACCTGGATCAAGTATTGAGGAGAAATTTGCCATCATGCCGGACTTTTTAATGGAACAAACCAGCATTTGCGTCACATGGAGAGGACAACCACGAAAACCTTTCACGGTTAGCCTGACAGCAAAGGGACTCTAACCCATGATCCATCTACCACTGAGGATATTTTGGGTCAGCATTGTGGTCGGTCAGAGCCGGGTGTGGAATTCGTATCGACCAGCCATCGCTGGGATTCGAACCCGATTCACCTCATTGGGAAGCGAACGCTCTATCCCTTGAGGCCCCACGGCTCTTTGCTATTGTTTAAGTTAGTCCTTATTTTGGATGACTCGACACTTGTAATATGAAAATAAATAATTTTTTTTAGATTGTTGAAACTCATACACTTCACTTATACTATTTTAATGTTTTCTATAAAATTTCAGGTAACACAACCGTTTCCTGGTACATGCTCCAATTAACTATTTTGTCCAAATGACAAAATTACTATCGTCATTTCTTCGAGGAAACGAAATTCGTCAAAAGTGAAGAAATATTTCGTCATTCTGGTTCCTATCGTCTTCATTCCAGTTTCGTCATTTTTAATTAACATCTCCCACAATGCACTGCAATGCGTTTCCGAGTTGAGGAAACATTTTGGTCATATATTTGAGAGTTAGGTTAGCATTTCGTCATAAATCACGTGATTTCGTGACAAAATGATTCTCAAAATTAAAGAAATACAGCTCAAGAATTGCTGCATCGTCAAAAATGAGAGTTTTATTTCTAAGAGCTTTTGTAAAGGTAAAAAAAAAACCTTTACGGGAGCTGCAGGTTAGAATTAGATAAAAAGAAACTTCATATAGGCTGTAAAGATGTTTATCTGTACTCAAGCAGAAATTTCAATGAATGTTTCCTACCTTTATAAATGCTGCAGTTCGGTCTGTCCGAAAACAATACAGATTGTTTGATGGCTTTATTTTGAAGGAATTATTTTAGATAAAATTTATTTATTCACACGAATTATGACGAAACTCAATTAATGGAGTGTATAATTTAAGAACAAAAATTTTGGAACAAAAATTAAAAATATATTTAATAATTTTCGAGATTTTTCGGTGCATTATATTTATTAAATTATATTAATTTCGAAACCAGACTTAAAGTATGGAAAAAAATTATTTCTGAAGCATTTTATGTATTCGGTATGCTACTATCAGTCATGTTAATTGACTGTTGCCTAAGGTTAACTTAAGTTTTTGAAACTTTTGCATGCTTTATCTATTTTTATTTAGAAACTAAGAATATTTTCTTAACATAATAATGAAAAATAATAATTTGAAAAATCTATTTAAGGCTGAATTTCGAAATTTTTTTTAATGCTGTTTTAGATATTCTGGATCATCTACTAAGTGGAAGCGTGACGCTTGTCCGTGCAAAGAATTGAAATGAAAATAAATAGTTAAATAATCAAGAATTAAATATAATTGATTGAATGAATGCAAAAAAGAAAGAAAAAGAAAATAATTCAATGAAGGAATAATAAAAAAAAAAAAACTAAACAGATAAATGGCAGTTACCTATTCCATGGCAGTTATTCCATGAATACCTATTAATGGCAGTTATTTCGCTAATAATTAAATGGCAGTTACCTGCCATTTAATTATTAGCGAAAAAGAGCACTCGTCGTTGCTAAAACATATTAGCATTAGATTTGCCACTAACATGTAACGCGTGCAATTCTCGTCAACTGCTGATACAGGTTGAAATCCTAAGCCAATTATTCTTAAATTGGCGTTTCTTCCGGTTTTTGCTTATTTTTTTAAATTTTTTAAAATTTTTTTATGTATTATTTTCTCTCAAAAATAAAGCTAGAGTATTAGAAAAGTGGTGCAAATATGTTTTAAGAAATGCAGCTATTGTGAAACATCAACTTAATTTTCACAAATTTGTAGATTTTATTTTAGTTTAATAATTTTGTTTAAAAAAAAATCTACTAAATTATTGCAAATCATTGCAAAAAAAGGATTTTTCTGATTTTTTTTCATGAGTGAGTATATTTTTTTGCAAATTAAATGGGAAAAATGCAAAATTGTTCTGCAAGAAAAACTTTTTGAAAAATATTTTTTTGTGGTTTTCTACATATTACTAAAGTTGATTTAGAAAGTGAAAATGTTTTAGTTATTTACAATTTAATAGTTTAAAGAAAATTCGCTTTTCTGAAAGCAGTTTTTTTTACATGATGCAATACAAAATAATAAATAATTAAATTTTTTTTATAATTTCCATCTAGTATAACTTTTTCCATTAACTACGTTTTTGCTTTTAAAGATTGAATACATTTTAATCATAACAAATAAGTTTTCATAATGACTGCAGGCATGAATGTAGGTTTCATAGAACTTACGAAGTCTTTCATAAAGCCTTTAAAATCACTGCAAGTCAAAAGGAAAAAAAAATAAAAACTTAACAATAATTTGCAAAATTAAAGCGGGTTTTAAAAACCTTGGGAACCTTATTTGAATTACCATATTGACAGATGCAGAAAAACTTTAGTCTTTAACTTAACTTTAGTTAAAAATTAATGTACCTAATTTATTGAATTGTTTATTTTTTAGCAGTTTATTTATTTTACTGTTTTATTTACTTGTTTCGTAATTAATTATTTTGTTTATTTTTTTGAGAAGAGATCCTCTGGAGCAAATCTTATACTCCCATTTTTTTTTTTTGAAGAAAAAAAATCCAAAATTTTGATAAGTTTAAGAAAAATTCACCAAAAAGCATCAAAAATTTAACCTAAAATCTAAGACAGAAAGGAGATAAGCCTCTTAATTTATCGAGTAATATCCGATTTAAACTTTGTCTTTGCAGTCACGTGGTTAATCCCCTGGTATAACTCATTCCAGCGAACAAAGACATACGGGACTTGCACAGGACCACTTGCTAAATTAATAACTAAGTCATTTTATATTCAATCGGTAAATCATATTCATACCCTGGGGCTCTTAAGTCTATTTTGCCCCAGTGCCACCAAGTAGCCGAATCCTTTGTACCACAAAGCGATGCAACAAAGGAACAGCAAGAGACGGATGAAGAAAAAAAACATCCCTAACCTCGAGGGGAAGGGAAAAAAAGGAAGAAAGGATAATAATCCACAATTAATCATTTGTGCAAAAAGAAACGATTAGCTATATCACTGGGAAAGTCCATTAATAATACTACAGTTAGGGGGTGTCTGCTATTACCTCTTTGTTAAATAGACTACGGAAAACATTGTTCTATTTATTTATTATTATTTCGTGTGTTCCCGTGGCAACAGAAGATCGCTGCTGAATGTGAGGTTTTCAGGCGGGACTAATTGCAATTTTTGTCATGAAACCTATTGGCGGTGATTTTTTTGAAGACATCCCTCTAAAGAATAGGCTTTTGTTTCGTTTAAGCAAAGAAAAAATAATAATAAAAGACTTCTATAATTAAATTTTTCTTCGAACAGAAATTTGTTACGGGTATTTTTATTTTCATTTTTTTGAGTCTACACTATTTCATTAGTTCGAAAACAGCTTCATTATCTTTTTTGTCAGCAATAAAAATTTATAGAATATTAAATTTGCTTTCGCACGAATATTTCATCAAAAATCTAATATTTTTCCAACAAAAACGTATTTTAGTTCAGCTTGTTTGAGCAAACAAAACAAATTATTTTTCAGATAAAATACTCTTTTCTGTATCAGGGGTTTAAAAGAAAGATTTTTGTCGAATAAAAAAATATATGTTTTGCATAGACAGAGAAAAATAAAATCGTTTGTAAATAAAATGCTTTAGATAGCAGCTTTTTTATAACTTTATTTATTCATCATTTACAAATTAATCCTTTTTCGTTGCAAATAAATATTTGTAAGATAGCAAGCGAAATTCTCGAATCAGTATTTAAGAAAGTGGTTCTGTTGCTTTTACTCACTGCAAAAACAAATTGATCAAACCTTAATTATGAAAAATCAAACAAGAAATTCAAATTCAAAATATGCATCTTAAAATAAAACTGGAACCTCTTTTTAAACGTAAAATTTGATTGGAAAGATTATTAAAATTTTTCGAATATTTTAATAAATTGATTTAAAAATTTGTAGCAATAAATTTTGTCATTAACTAAAACTCCAAGGAATTAAAATAAGTTATTCACAAAATTCAAAACTTAAATAAATTTAAACTTTATTTAATGCATTCTTTATAATGGTTACATGAATGTATAATGAGATAAAAAAAAACGAGAAATTTTTGCATACATTTACCATATGAAAATATTTTTAGTAGCAATTTTAAGCAGTTTAAGAAAAAGTTTAACTCGTATAAAATAAATTACTCTCAAAACTTAAAGTTAAAGGATAGATACGTTTTTCGGACAATTCGATAAATAGTGAAACAAATCATTTTAGCAAATTTAGCTATATATTGGTCTACCAAGAGCGTACCAGACGTATTATACGGTATTCACGTCTGTTGATCTGAATGGCCACTATATCCTTTGAATATCTCCAGATTCAAGGTTTTCTTGACAAGCTAGCCCTATAATTTTAAAGAAACTTTAATTTTTTGTCTCTCAAATAATTATCTGAATTCTTGCCTCGCAAACAAACGATATTAGGTAAAATTTTTCATTTCCATTTTCTTGTTATGTTTCTTTTTTAAATTTTTGATGATCATTTGACAGAAATATCCTTTTCAGAAAAAACTGAAATTAAAGGCATGGATTTGTTAGATTGAAATAGTGCTTGATAATTTTTTAAAAGTTCTATTGACTTTTCTAAAAAATGCGAAGCAATAAAATTGTGCTGTTTACTGCATTTTTCAGTAAGTAACTTAAAATTGCACATATGCCTATTATTAGATTTTTTTAAAATTTAAAATTTTTTTACAAATTAAATTAAGGAAAACCGATTTGGATGATGCCACAATTTTTTTTATATCGTAAATTACTCAAAATCAAAGACATTTAACCAAAAATCTAAAAATAGACAGTTATATAATAATAAACTACCACTCGAAAAATGTTTATTTCAGAATAGAATTGACATAATTTTATCAGAAAAAAATGGATAAATAATCTAAAACTTCGCACACCTTATATCTCAAATTTTTATTGGGTGATGACCTTGTATTTTGCATATTTCGAAAGATAGAACCCACCAGCAGTTTATTTGTAAAAATTAAATAAAAAGAAATGAAAACTTATTCCGAATTTATCCTCCCCGCCTCCATCCATTCGACAGTTGAGTTCTATCAAAAGAGAAAAAGTTTCTTTAAGTTCCAAAACTCGTATTATGTCAGTTTGAAAGGCTAATTTAAAATGCTTAAAAAAATCGATAATAAAGTTGATTCTTAATCCAAAAAAAAAATGTGAAATTTGTGGTTTAATGTGGAAGATTTCGAGATTTTGAAAACATCAAGTTCAGTATCATCGCTGAATGTGCACATCACATTCACATGGAAGTACATAAACAAAGCACACAGATTTTTTTTTCATTGTTTGCAGAGATAAGTAAATAAACAAAATATTCAAATTATCCTAGAAAATTCTATTGGATAGAACATTTCCAAAAAGTAGCAACAGTTTTATACGTCTTCAGTTTCTGACGTTCTTTTTATTCCCCATTCACATTCCGAGTGCAAACAAATCCTTTTTCACTGAACAAACTGATGTTGTGACTCAAGTATTTGGAAACGAATTCTGAAAAATCCGGGATTAGAGAGCGTGTGAGTAGGAATTGAGATAACAGCTGTTACTCAACATAGAAAGAATAAATCTTTCTCTTTTCTGCTTTTGTATTTGATGTAGTTGCCGTCTCAATATTCTGTTGGTTGAGCACACATGCTCCAGGGATGGGTGGTCAAAATAAAAGAAGAAACTATTTTGGAAATTCATGCAAAATTTTCGTGTGATTAGCATTGACTCTTTTTAAGGTCGTAGTTACTTTACTTAGCAGCAATTTTACCAACTTTGAAATGTCCTTGGTATATTTCTTAGTACTTCCCAGGCCAATTTCCCAGATTGCCGCTACCCCCTCTATTTTGGAAGTCAAAAATCCGAATCTGTCGGGAAAAAAAATTATGTTTATTCAGAGAAGTACGTTTTTGTGTCTGATTTCGTAATTTAAAATGTCGTCTGCACTTATTAATTAGTATATTTGGGTTCACAACTTCGAACCATTAGGATTGAGTTCTAGAACGTGAAGATCCGATCATTAGATCAAAAGTTATTCAGAGTTGTCCGTTTTTTTTCTTTAGTCGAACAGTACATTAAAGATAATTATGTTTTCATAAGAAGGTTTAAGCAGGCAAATTGAAATGTAACATTGATTTTATTATTGATTTTTACTTTGTAATGTATATTAAAAATAACTTTACCATCGCTTATGCATATCATATCATCTTGTTGTAATTTCAAAATGGTGCCAGTTACTTAACACAAAATATAGTATAAGAGCTTTCTTGCTGTTTCACCACATCATGAGCTATCTGTTGCAGTTTAGCACCAAGAACAAAGATTTATGTATGGTGTTTCACTACATCATGATCTATCTGTTGTAGTTTAACACCATGAACAAAGATTTATGTATGGTGTTTCACTAAATCATGATCTATCTGTTGTAGTTAAACACCATGAACAAAGATTTATGTATGGTGTTTCAGTACACCACATTGGGATAAAGTAGTTGCCCCCCTTTTTACTGTTGAGATAAGGTAACTTTTTTACTTTGTAGATGATTATTAAAATTGAAATAACACCTGAACCATCAGAAAATTTTATCTGAAAAAGGAGAACAATTATTGACGATATTTAACATTTTACATAAAGAAAAAAAATTTACTTGTCAAATATTATTCAAATTAGTATTGTAAAATTGTTAATCAAAAAACATACGCTATTCTACACTTTCAACTGACCTCTTCTCTTCATTTACGGTCTAAAAAAATAGTTCACATTGTGCTACAAAAATGGTGCGCGTGGGCAATTTGCAAATAAGAACACTTTTTTTTATATAATAGACTCTAGAAATTATGAAATTCTATTGCACACAACAGTTATAAAAACAGTGCATCATTCTCTGAAATGTGTTATTCCGTATAATAAAAGAGATTTTAAAAAGTATTAAAAACTTTTTAAAAACATTTTTGAAAATAATTCTTAACAGTTACGAATCAGTCTCTTTTAAATCACAACAGTTATAAAAACAGCTTGTTATTCCCTAAAATGTGTTATCTCATAAAACAGAAATGTCTTAAAAAGCAAATAAAAACTTTTTTTTTCTTCAGAAACGAAACCTTAAGAGTTATGAATTACTATCACTTATTCACAGTATACTAAAATGCTTAGAAGTTTTGTTAAAAAAATTTCTTTTTGGCTAAGAACCTCAACAGCTATGAATTATTTTTGCAGATTAACGATGTTATAAAAACTGCTTGTTATTCCCTAAATGGGTTATCTAATAAACATCCTAAAAATCTTCTTCTGATTAAAGGGGAGAAAAAAAAGAAAAAAAAAACCTTAACAGTTATGAAGTTCTGTTACCAATTCACAACACTCATAAAACCAGCTTGTTATTTACTAAAATGAGTTATTTCGTATAATAGAAGAGCCTTTAAGAAGTTTTGTTAAAAAAAATTTCTTTTGGTTATGAACCTCAATAGCTATTCCCTAAATGGGTTATCTTATAAAATAAAAACATCCTAAAAAACAGATCAAATTTTTTTTCTTCTGATAAGAAACCTTATTAGTTTTGAATTACTGTTACCACAATTCACAGGATCTATAAACACAACTTGTTATTTGCTAAAAAATAGTTCATTCATATCATAGATGAGTTTGTTACTTCGAATTGGTAACATAAGATAGCTGTTAGGATTTACTTTCCGAATAAATTTTTTCTTCTTCTCATAATGAACCTTAAAAGTTATGAAGTTGTAGCGCCATCTACGGTAAGAGCTTTATGTTTTTATATTTTGAGTGGCATCAGTCTCAATTGTAAATAGAACAGAGATGAGAGGTAGAAATAACTTGTCTGAAAGAAAATGTTAATAGTTAGATCAGTGGTTCCCAACCTGGGGGCGATAGAGCTTCTCAAGGGGGCGATAATCCTTAGGGGGGCGACGAGTACTCAAAAGATAAAAATTGCTAATAATATTAATAATAAGAGCTATTTGAGATTGAAATTGAAAATATATATGAAACCTATGGTTCTGGTGTAGACAAAGAATTAAGATAGTTAAAAATTAAAAAAAGTTCAAGTGCAGGATCGTTTTCGTCATACTATTTGGTATTGCAGGTGGTAATCTGATAAGTCACTCTGTTCCTCTGAGCAATAATACTGTTTCTAGGCGTATTGATGAGATGGCTGCCGACGTTGAATCAAGACTCATCAAATTTCTGAAAGAAGGTAAATTTGCGTTGCAGATTGATGTATCAACTGTGATAGATAACAAAGCTGTTTTAGCTTACGTGAGATTCATAAATGAGAGTAAGGAGATTAACGAGGAAATATTGTTTGCAAGAACTTTGAACACAGATAAAAGAGGATCGTCGATTTTTAAATTGGTCAAAGATTATTTTGAGGTAAAAGAAATTCCCCTCACAAATGTAAGTGCTTGTGCAACAGATGGTGCTCCAACCATGTCTGGTTGTCATACTGGGTTTCTGGGTCACCTTAAAAAAGAAGTACCGGAAGTTATCTCACCATTCATTATGTCATTCATCGTCAACTTTTGGCTGCGAAAAATTGGTTATTTCTGGCATCAATAAAATAAAAGCTAATTCTCCTAATAACCGTTTGTTCCGAGAACTTTGCCATGAAAATGATGAAGATTTCGAATTCCTGCTCCTACATACAGCTGTGAGATGGCTTTCAAAAGGAAACTGAGCCGTTTCTTCGAATTGCTGGATTCGGTTACTGAGTTTCTCGACACCACTGATCCTGTTTTAAGTGAGAGTTTGAAGCAACGCAAGTTGGAAACTGCGTACCTCACTCATAGTTTTGAAAAAATGAAGGAAATCAACGTAAAACTTCAAGGAAATAAAATGAACATTATCAAGGCTAAGGGAATCATATCTTCATTCATCGCCAAGTTTGATATCTACAAGTCAAACATTGGTCGCAAAGAGCTAATGCAATTTCCAACTCTTAAAAAGTGTTCAATGGCAGATATCGAGATTCTCGAAAATAAAATCTTAATTTTTACTGATCACCTTGATCAGTTATGGAATCAAGATTTAAAGATTTGATGAAATTAGAAATTCCGGATTGGATTTTCGATCCTTTCTCTTTTGAAGTTGTGGATAAGCTCACTTCCTCTTTGTAGACTGAGTTTTTAGATTTGAAGTATGACTGTGAGGCTAAAGTCGTCTTTAAAAAATACGGTTACGAGTTAGCTTGGGTAAAGCTTATGGACACTTATCCACAATTGTGGAAACAAACTGAGCCACTTCTCATCTCGTTCCCGTCTACATATTTATTGGAGAGAGGATTTAGTTCTGTCTTTCAGCTGCTCACAATGCAAAGAGAAACATTTGGACATTTGCTTCAAAGGAGACCCGCGTTTAAATCTGACGAGCATAAAACCTGGCATTCAAGCTTTAACTTGAAATACACCAAGCACAGGGCAGTCATTGAAGTGGTAAAAATGTACTTTCTCCCACTTCATTTTTTTTTCTCAAATTTTAGTTGTTAACGTTTTAACTTTTTCTTGATTACATTAAAATATGAATTTAAAAAAAAATGTACTTTTGTTTTGATTATTCCGTTTTAAATATAATTTCTTTTTTAAAAAAAAAAATTTGCACAATTTTTTTAATTAATAAAAATGACAGGTTAAATGTGCCTCCTTATTTGCATTACAATTTAAATTAAAATCAAATAACATAACATATTTTCAGTGTTTGGTTGCTCACAAGCAACAATGAATGGTTTTTTGAGCAAAAAGAGAAAGGGGCGATATGTGTCAGCTGACCCCAAAAGGGGGGCGATGGTCCACAAAAGGTTGGGAACCACTGAGTTAGATGTTTTGTATATATATGTAAATAGTTCTTTATTAAATCGTCTACCAAATGAAGCTTCTTGATCTTCTACTTCCTTCAGTCCTTTCATATTTATTTCCGTCGGTACTTGTATCCGACAGAAGTACTATTAACAATTCGCAATAGTTATAAAACTAGTCTCTTACTTGCTGAAATGAATTATTTCGTATACCAGAAGAGTCTTTAAAAAGTTTAATTAAAAAAAAATTTCTTTTGATTATAAAACCTCAACTGTTTTAGGAATGAAATATTTTTGCTGATTTACGATGGTAATAAAAACAGTTTGTTTTCCCTGAAACGTGTTATCTCATTAAATAGAAATATCCTAAAAAGCAAAACAATTTTTATTTCTTCTGGTAAGAAACCTTATTAGTTTTGAATTACTGTTACCACAATTCACAACATCTATAAACACAACTTGCTATTTCCTAAATTATGTTACCTCATAAAATAGAAAGAAAAAACTTTAAAGCAAAAACTTTTTTGTCAATAAACTTTAGTACTTAATGTATTAATGTTATCAATTCATAGCAGTTACCAAAACTACTTTTTTATTTTTAAAAAAAAGAGTTATTTATATTATAGAGCAGTGTTCCCCAAAGTGGGGTACGCGCACCCCCAGGGGTACGGGAACAGTTTAGCGAGGATACGCGCTCTAATGCGAAATAACTTGCAACAAACGAAAATTTCACATTTTTTTTATTTAAAAACAAAGCTAGCCATGAAAATTTACGATTACGTATTTTTCTATTGGCTATTTTTTGCAGAGTTAACAGTTAGTAATTAGTGATGTCAACAGTCAGTTGTTATTTTTAACTTTTGTGCAATTTTTTATAGTAAAAAATGCATTCATTTTTTTATTAGTGGTACACAGCGTTGCGTAAAATTTAGAAAGGGTACATAAAAGTTATAAGTTTGGGAAACACTGTTATAGAGGAATCTTTAAAAAGTTTTTTAAAGTTTAAAAAAAGTTTGTGTTCGTAATAAATTTTAATAATTTGGTAATAAACTTTACTCTTGCTGTTTCACTACGCTTATAAAAACAGCCAGTAGTTATTCCTCAAAATTTGCTATTGCCTAAAATAGAAAACATTTAAAAAGAAAAAGAAAAAAATATACATTTATTTGGAGGAAAAACAAAATCAAATAAAAAATAATAATAATATTCTTTCTTTCAGAATAAAAACTATCCCTTTCTTAACTCTGATCGATTTTTAAGATTTCAGAGGCAGTCATAAAGAAAAGGTGTGTGGGTAGGGACAATTATCTCGGGACAATCTCTATTATCCAATTCTCTATGTTGAGATTGTCCCATCGTTGCATGACGTCTCTAATTATAGGACAAAAGGAAGAAGGAACGGTCGGGGGGGGGGGGGCCATTTGGGAATCGAATTTTTCGATTTATCCATCTCGTCTGCAAGTGTTGTCATGTATATTAAAGTTATTGCTGTCATTCTACGTTATCGGTGATTTCTGTCTTCAAATTCAGTTGCATCAGATGCGCATGATTTAATATTATCCGTGACGACTTGGGATATTAAAGCTTCCCAGCGAAGATTTCTTTTATCACTTTATAAAATAAAGATTAGTTTTTTTTTCTTCTTCTTATTATTATTTCAATGTCATTGTGTGATTTATTAAATGTCTGTTCTGCTGGAGATCTATCTTGATGGGATATTGAAACTTTGAATGCTGATATTTTTCACTGCTGTAATAAATCTTAGGGTTTGAATCTTGATTGTGTTGAATTATCAGGAATCTTTTTATAACCGACTGTCATAAATTAGAATCAAACTTGTTTGTGTCCTGTTATTGGATAAATGTTAATTTGATGCCACAAATATTGTTGAATGTTATTCGCATTCCTAAATTTTTCCTGAAGGGTAAACGAAGAAAAAAAGCATAGAAAAAAGCAACGAAAAGCATGAGGGAAAAAAAAAAAGATTTATTATAAGATCGTATTAAAAAATTAAACATAAAGTAATATTCAAAGAGGCTTTATATTATGAATCAAAAATAAATTTGGATTTAACGATCCATTATATTCGGACTCACAAGCCCAAATTTTTAAAAGAATTTTAATTGGATAATTTTCTATAAAGATAATAAATGTGCAGAAACTTTTAATATTTTCTGCTTTTTAAGATTTCAATACTAATCGAGTACCCATCATGAAATAATACCTTTTCAACTTGTGTTAGTTGCCATCCTTACATAAAATGTGAATGTCCTCTATAAAAACTAGAGTGTTATGTGCTGTAAAACTAAATATTCAATAAATAAATATTTTATTTCAAGTTATCGAAACCGAGTCTTCACACATAATTTAAAAGGTGTAATTAAATTTAAATAATTGAATCTTAGATGGAGTTATTTTATTCATGAATTATTTTCGCCAATTTTGGCGGAACGTTCTGAAACCATTGATAATTGGAAAACGTCGGATAACTATGGTAGATTGTATCAAGCACAAGAAAGTCTAAGTTTGTTATGTCGTCTCGCACGCTGTTGAACAAATATTAGACAGAAACAAATATTAGTTGTTATAAAAGGCATTTATGCTTATAGCTTTGTAATAAAGTCAATTGTGTTCTCATAAGAAGATTTACATAAATCTGTAGATTGTATTAAATAATTTTATATTTACTTTATATTCACTTCTGTTTTATTAAGCCTATTTCAAATTCTTCATAATATTCTCTCTGTGCTACGTGTATACTTAACTAACAAACTAATTTTATTTTGAGAATGTGCGTGTATGTATCCTGAATTACTAATTCTAACTATATATTGTGTCGTAAAAATAACTTAACTGACTCGTATGTGTATCACACCTTAACGTAAAATATCATTTACATAAAACCTTACCATAAAATAACATAAAATATCGTAAAATAACAATTTATTTCATTGTTATTTTACCATATTTAAGCAAAATACTCAAATAACCATAAATAAGATGGTACTCAGATTGTTAACTGTGAGAAAAAACGTTTATTAACTGCTTTAACCTAATACGGTTAAACAATCAAAATTTTATCGCACCAACTAAGCCCACCTAAAGAAGCAATTTCGTTCCTTGCAGCTGAGTATATATTATAGCCGAGAGTTCTAATCTGTCAGTCTTGTGGCCAACAGAACGGGGGTTCGAGTCCCAACGTTGACGCCTCGTTATTTCCTCCTTTCCCTTCAACACATGAAGAGTTTCCAGTGTCCTGCCTTCTCCAATGCATATTACCTAACGAAAAACCTAGCTCCAATGACCATACTAGTTGATCTACCATACTAATGACCATACTAGTTGATCTACCATACTAATGACCATATAACCATACTAGTTGTAAACGGTATCAAAACTGTAAATTTAAAAAATTTTCTTCACCGTAAACTTTACGGTTATTTGGATGGACAGTCTGCAGCCAGTTATTTGACCATAATTTTATAATGAAAATTCTAACAATGCTGGAACTATCCCTGGTTCTTGGCGTAGCAAAACACCAAGAACTATAAGATTTACGTATGGTATTTCACTGTAAAACTTCAGTGCAGTGAAGCACCATACGTAACTTTTATAGTTCTTGGTGTTTTATTACACCGAGTTGTTGTCGCCATTTTCGTTGATGAGATGCACTAAACTGTTTTACAGAGTTCCATGTCAATTGCTTTTTCGGCAAAGTATTTTGTTGTTGTCTTACGCTGCTTGCCAATACTAACAAGCCTATTTAAAGGCAGAGGGGGCTCTTCTTCTTGCTTTCCAATGACGCACACATACGTTCCAGCCCGTTTTACAGGGAGGACGCATTCACGCACCATAAGATCGTAATTTTGACCTGAAAGAGAGCATGATTAATAGGCAAAGTATGGTTAAACGAATGTAAATCATGCATGGAAATAGAAATTCGTGTTATTTTTTCCTTGCCTTTTGTTTTTCAAAGAAACATTACTTAGTTAACGACCAAGGAAAATAGCATTCTCTTTAAACAATAAATCCATTCTTTTATGAGACACAAGTTTTGCTTTAACAAGCTAATATCTTATTTATAATATCGGAATAAGGAAAATATCAGTGTAGCGAATATCAGGCAATGGTCCTTTTCCTTAAGAAAGAACAAGGGTAATCAATGTGGAAAGAAATGGGGGGGGGCAAATTAAATACTAAGGGAAATACTCTTCGATTGATAAAGGTGAAAAAAAAGTGCAATATTTATCTTCCCTTACTTTTTTTTCTTTTTCTTTGAAGTGTTACTGAGATGATGACAAATGAAAAATCATTTCTTATGAAACACAAATTTTAATTTGATCAGCTTATTTGTAAATAAAGCATTACCGCAACAGCCTATTGAGAGCCAGTGAGGTCTCGAAAGTTATGCCTCGCCGAATTGGGGATATTTTTTTTTATCTAGATGGAAACGATCAACATCACCGCCTTATTCTTAGTTTTTTTCAAATTTTTATGAGCTCAGATACGTTTTTAAATAGTAAAAATTTAGACCACAAAGACTTTTCATTTTCACATAACTGCGGCTTTTCTCTATATTGACGTATTGACGCTTTGCCCCATTTTCGGAATAAGCATAGATAGCGCTGGCTATAGATAGGCTAAACTTGACCTAACAGTCATGAGTAACAGTTGCAAACTCACAGCAGTTATGAAAATAGCATATTATTCGCAAAAAAGCATCATTTCGTATGATGACGGAGTTTTTGTTAAACAGCTCTAAGTATTTGTCTTAATATTCTATCCATACAGTGAACGTTAAATTTAAAAAGTAATTTTATTTCAAGAATAATTGTGTGTATACATCCCGAATTCCTGACAAAAAAAACAGTTTTATCGACCCATACGTGAATCATATCTCATTGTTCTGATAAATTTTAGCGTAAACAGCAACTATGGTAGGAGCTATACGAGATACTATCACGAAAATTAGTGTGAAGTGACAGTTCCAGTACATCAAAATCTATCCTCCACAAGAAAAGTTCGATTACACAAAGAGTTTTTCAATCGTTTCATTGCATCATTTTTAGTGAAAAGTTGCTGCCCCATTTTTAGTGCTCAGAAACACTAAAATTTTTAAAATGTATAAAAGCAACTCTACTTAGTAGAAAATAAATGTTGTAATTGTTTTATGTACATTATTACGCAAGTACTTAAAGGTAAAAACCCGACCCATCTCGCGTTGCTATCATTTTTTTCCATTAACAAGCGACACAGTTCTTAACAGGGTATACTAATTTGACAGGACTACTTTCCGCTCCCTGCTTTTTTCATCCTTCCCCCACCCCCTCAACAGCCTTTCGTCAAGAGGAAGGGGGGGCAAACGAGAAATGCATGAAGAAATGGAACGTATGTATTAGTGCATGGTTAGGACTCATACATAAAATTCTCGTTACTAGTGCAGTGAACCGTGTATGGGAAAAATTTACCGGGAGATTAAAAAACTGTTTTATTTTGATTCTTTTTCCCAGTCGCCCCCCTTTTCTTCCCGACCCCCTCAGTAGATGTAGTAGATGAGGATTTGGTATACCCGATTCTAATACCATATAGCTAAGATAGATTAAAGAAAAATAATAATGTCTAAAAGAATTAGATTAAATAAATAGAATAAAAAAGAAGTAGAGTAGAAGGGGGGGGGGGACGTGGATAATCGGAAAAGATTGTTCCATGTGTTTTTCTACATGCGACATGACTTCTAATCATGCATTAATCGTTCGATAGCTGGCATGTCTTGCCATGTTGGGGTTTTCGGAAAAGAGAATCATCCTTAAAAAGGGAAAAACTCCAGACAGTTTTATCGATTAAAATGAAAGATTCAGAGATGGTTTCAAATTTTGATTTTTTATGAGGGGGGTTGGAGAACAGATCATCAAAATTTTTTGCCATTAATTTAAGAAACGCTTTCTTTAATAAAACGAAACTAAATCAGTAATGGTTAATTTTTTTTCTTAACCATTTACGTGATTTTATTTAATTGTAAAATAAGCCTTTGAGAGAGTACGATAGAGAGAGAAATATAAAAATTTGTGATCTTTACAATTAAAAAAGTCTTTAATCAAAATAACTTTTTTAAAAATTTCGTGTCGAATTATTTAGGTTAATAAGTTTTTAATTTAAATTATTAGATTTCTTTTAATAGAGAAGAAAAAGCACCAAATATAAAATTGACATTAAGTGTCTCAAACTTAAAATCCCGACAACTCTCTAAACTAAACAGTTAACAACTTTTTTTTACATGGATTGTGATGGGTATAGAATTTCAATCCATAGATAGAAAAAATAAGTAAATAAATAAAAATTCTAAGAAGGTTTGTTTTTGTGTCTGATAGTGTCATTTCAAACATAATTTTCAATAATAAATTATCATATTTAAGTTTCATCTTCTGAATATTGCTAGTAAGTACATGATTACCTTGAATATTGCTATTAGACCAAAAGTTATTCCAGGTATTTTTTTTTCCATCTGTTATTTTTTTAAACGCATTTTACGCAAGTTAAAAAATGATTGGTTCTGATAATTTCCAAGCTTTTAGCGTGTTAACCAGCAAATGTGTTCTTTTTATTTAAAGTAATTTTTTTATGTACAAGTTGTACTTTTTTTAAAAACTTGCATGACATGTAATGAATATTTAAATTAACGGGGAATAATCTTGTTCGTAAACTAAAGGTGAAACTGCATCGCTAATTATTTCTACGCATAACGCGTAAACCTTCCTCATAATGAGACTTGATTGATTCATCTTCAACAGCGAACAGTGTTTGTAATTACAATAGATGGTGTCGTTTATATTGAATTTCAGTAGAAATCTGGTGATTATTCTCGATATTCATGATTACTCATTCACGAGGCCTCATCATTAATGATCTTATGCTCATGAATGCCCGGATTTAGTGGCCAAAGATGGGTGCGTTATTGCATTTAGAATTTATTAGCTGCAATATACTGGGCTGCAATATACAATAAGGTCTGTTTTTGAAGTTGCGCAATAGACATCTATCGAATGCTGTTTTACTGTGCCTGTTGATTTTAACTTCAATCAAAATTCATCAAGATAACTAGGGGCTGAAAATTTCGCCAATTTTTAAGGCACTTATTTATGACTTTCAGCAAGTTTTGTAAAAAAAACTACGCAAAAATAACATTGCGTAAAAACTATATAAAAATGCAAAAAACTTAATTTTGGTTCAAGTTTGCCACTACTTTAACATAATGCTAATTTGAACCATAATGTAATCTAAATTTTCTACAACCTCAACACAGTGCTAAGTTGAACCATAATATCGTCCAAATTTACCAGTACTTTTACATAGATTTAAGTTGAAAAATAATATCGTTTAAAGTTGTTACTAATTTATTATGGGACTAAGTTGAACCTTATATCGTCCAATTTTGCCACTATCATAACATAGAGCTAAATTGAACCTTAATATAGTTCAAACTTGCTACTAACTTTTGGGACTAAGTTGAACCATAATATCGTCCAAATTTACTACTGAATTAACATAGTGCTAAGTTGAAGTTGAGTTGCATAATATCATTCAAGTTAGCCACAACCTTAACATGGTGATTAGTTGAATCATAATATCGTTACAGCTATATTTAAGTAAAGCTAAGTTGACTTACATTATCGTGCTTCTGAAACTTGATTTCAGTATACACTAGTTGCATTTGCAAGGAAACATGGTTTAGTTTAACCTAATGAAGGTTCCAGCAAATTCGATGCGTATTTTATGACCAACATTAGCAAAAATTTTAAGTTATGTACACTATAGTTCAATGCTGAACTGATTTTACTAAAAGAAGTATGCATGTAAAAATATTTTATGCTTGCTTTAAAAAAAAAGATTTTTTTTTTCTACAGCTTTTACAGAAACAGGAAATAAGGGAACTAAAAACCTCAAAAGCTTATATTTTCAAAAAAGAAATCGAGTAAAATGAAATAAAGTATATCAAGAGGAGATGAGACAAGATCTAGAGCCAGACACCTTATCAAAATATCGTATCTAGAGCCCAACATAAATACATGGCTAAACGAAAAATTTTCGGGTTCAGAAAATTTTTCCGCATTTGAGAAATACTGGGTGCAAAATTAAATTGAGATCTATACAACTTTGGATCTAATGATGGATTAAATACGATTAAACATATTTTAAGATACGAGATCAAATACAAAAACGCTCTATCTCTAAGAAAGTGATTTTTTTTTTTTTACACATTTCATTTCTAAACAGAGGGGATGGGGGGACAGCGGCAATACACAAAATTTAGTCTCAATAGTTTAATCAGTAGAGAGCTCAATAGGGTGATTTCTTTTATGTTAATTGGTGTATCTATCTGCCTTCTTAAAATGTGAAATTAATATTAGGGGCACAAATTTATAATTTTTATGAAGAACACATTTTTTTTTTATTTACTAATATATGCTACAATAGGCAACGAGCATATATTTTGAACAGTTTTTCACAATCAATTTTAACTTAATTTATCTTAAAAATTTGTAATAAATTAATAACTTATATTAAATATGGGCAAGAAATGTCTAAATTCTACGTATTAGATAACAAGTTTTGCAAAAGTAATTTTATTTATCTATATTTATTTGTTATACAGTATACAACAAATTGTTTTCAATTTAATGCCTAATAATTTTTTATCTTACATTTAAAAATAAAATTGTCATTATTGAATTTAGATTTATAGTCAACTATCATTGCATATATATCTATTAGTAGTTATTTTCGTGTTTCGTGATTCTACTTTTTAAAGTGTTATCTTTGAATGTATTTTTCTACTTTTTAGAGCATCTTTAATTCCGAACTTAATGTCTCGAAAACTCACAATCTCGAACATTTTTTTAGCTCTCCTTGTACTTTGAGATATTAAGACTATACTGTATAATAGTTTTTCTGAAGAGAAAAAATGTGTATTGGATAATCCCTAAAACTATGAATAATTTCGGATTTTGAGATTCAAATTTCCAGGCTCTTTCAAAGAATGTGTCATTGACAAATTGTGTCTTTTATTTTAATCTTCAATAATGCATAAAGTAGCCTGTTTTTATGAAAGGTACCTAATATTGAATATCATAAAGATAGAAATAAAAGAATGCTATCACTAAAATGTCGAAATCATTATTCTACAGATTTTCTAGCTAATAAGCAGATGAACTAGGGTGGTCCATTAAAGTGCCAAAAAATCGTTTAATTTCTATTATCTAGGTAATCTTTTAACAACCTAGATAATCTGCACATAACCTGCTAATCACTCGTTAATGTGAAAATAAGATCGCCGCTGGAACAACGTTTTTACACGCTTAAATTAACATAGCACTACTTATTTATTTTTATAGTAGAGTCCCGATTATCCGAGTTAATGGGCACCACGACTAATTCGGATAACCGAAAACCTCGGTTAACCGAAAACCTCGGTTAAAGCGAAGAGTATAAAAAAGGAAAGAAAAGGAGTAGGCATAAATGTAAATATATTTAACAAACATAAAATTTATGCGAGTACACCACATACAATTCATATTAAAATTAAAAATACTTAAAAACTCTTGAGGAGCATCTTCACGAGATTTAAAATAATTTTTACTTAAAAAAATCCTTACTCTTTTTCTATTTTACATTACTGTGGTGCTTTTCTGCAGCAATGTTTTGCCGCCATTTTTTTTGGAACCAGGTTGCCAGGTTTCTTAGGTTGCCAACTGGTGGCCGTCGAAGCCATTTTTTGTGGCCCGCGAACTAAAATATATTAGTTGTCATTTTTTGCGGACAATTTTCGTAAAAAAATCTATATGGGTTTAAAACACTTTTCCTTCGTCAAAAAAACTTAATTTCTTCGTTTCCGTGAAATTTAACATACCAACGGGACAAAAAAATTCATTTCTTAGGTTTTGCATCCAAGAAAATATTTATTCAAATACGAAAATAATCGTGTATGTTGCTTAACAATCTACTTTTAATTTTAATTTGTAATTCAATGCGTTTGTTTTGGACAACTTGATAAAAATCTGACAGTAATATTTAATTATCCTTCAAACATAAAAGAGTACTAGATAAAATTTTGATAAAGTTGCGGCCCGCCATTTGCCATTTGATTGGTGTTTTTAATTGCGGTCCCCGGCCTCATGTAAGTAGGAAACCGCTGTTCTATATATTCAATAGCACTTTTCAATAGGATTTTCGATTTCCTTTCTGTATGGGAGATTTTTATATGTTGATTTTCATCGTCACTGTCTTCACCATCTTCGCTAGATTCACTTTCATTATTGACAATATTAACGATCTAATTGGTAATATTGTGTTGTCCGTTAGTTTGTTTTCCCAAGTGTTTAGAAAATAAAATTCCGAATTTTTTTCGGCTGTAATTTTAAAAATAAAATAGAACAAAAAAATCCTTGAAATATTTGATAGCTCAGTTAAAGCGGAAACTCGGACAATCGGGATTCGACTGTATTTAAAAGATCAAGTTACGACAAATCTAGTCATCAGCACATTAGCTGACAATCGATCACAAATCAATTTGAAATCTATAGTACAAACAAACTGTTTCAAATATTATTACAATCAAGGAATAAAATGCATCATTTTTTAAAATTTTTTGTTACCTAAAGAATCAATTCAAAATAATAATACTAAAAAATTAGTTTATGGAATGAAACAACCTTATGAACTTAAGTGATACGGAAGTCATTAATGTGCACATTACCCGAGGAAAACTCTTGATTCTGCACTTTGAAAAGATAATTACAGATAAGATACGTAATGGGTTCGTTAACTGCTTTCGAGCTTTGGTGGAAACAAACATATTTCATATTCGTAATATCAACAAATATTTTTACAAAATGAATTGTTTGGTGCGATTTTTTTTCCCTTTTTGAAGTGACGAATCTTTTTACAATTCTAGCCTTTCTTTTTCTTTAAAAAAAGAAAAATTAGTTTCATGATTTTAAAACATTTCATTTTCATGAGGCAGGCTAGAGTACCTAGCAATATATAGTGATAATAACTAATAAGTTAATTAATTTTAAGTATAAAGTCATTTTCTTATCTTAATAATGCTTACATAATTTTTAAATGTTTTTTTTTATTCTTTAATTGATGACTTCATATTCTTTATAAAGAAGTATTTAAATTTTTTTTATTTCAATATAATGAAGTGAAATGAAAAAGGTTTCTAGAGTAGGGTTAAAACAACCTTAGTTATCGGAAGTAATGAGTTTTCTATTTCAATGTTATAATAATTAGTTTCGCACAAGTTCGACGCTCAATTTAGAATTAAATTCTAGTTTATTCATTCATCTTTTCTCTTTTTTATCCAATATTTATTATTAGAAATCCCTCACTTCTTGCAGTACTTAAAGTTTAAAATTAATTTATGCTCTTTTCCTAAATAAAAGGATATTTCCGGCTGCATAGCTTGAAGATTTAAATTAAAATTAACTACAGTTAATACACAAAAATTACAACGCAAGCATTAAAAGAAAGAACTAAAAAGCATAATTTATAATTGTAAAACAAAACAAAATAATTTTATTTTAAAAATTATTAAAAAAAAAAGAATTTATTTTTACCTACTTTTCAATAAATAACAATATTTTATTGGCAACAGATGGCGCTAAAAACATTTTGAACTGGTTTGCTCTGTTGAAGCAAGCAGCATAGTAAGATGAAAGATCTTTTTCCTGTTACCATAGTAACCAGCTCTTGCTCCTCCAGTCGCCATGGTGATAGCGTGTGTGGTATGGAGACGATTTGGAGGCTTTACACGATGCTTCCAAAACATTGGAAGGACGAATCCAACAACCTCTTCATAAGGGGTGAAAGTCAGAATTTTTGTTCACAATCTAAACGTTCGCATTTTTTTTTTTTTTAATCTATTCAGCGCAGATTTTTCAGTTCAAATTTTGTATGCGTTCAAATATAAAATTAGCTTAGGTTATCAGAAAAACATTTATTTATTTAATTTTAATGTATATTCCTTTAGAAAAATTTTAAATTTTTTGTTAAAATGTACCAATAGTTAACCTACCAAATATTAAAAGAGTCAAAAAGTTAAATTCATGCTAAAAATGCATTGTAAATGTTACATAAAAGCTTAATTTAAGATAAAGTTTACTCAACAATAAAAATACTTCAACATTTCTTGAAAACAAAATTTCTTTTGCTTGAAATCAATATGATTAAAATAGATGTAAAAAGTATTTTAAATTATGAAAATCATGTTTGAATAGACAAATAGTTTCAAGCATTAAAATCTAAATCAATATGCCTTATTTTTAATTATTAATTAAACTACTGCTATTTATTTATTATGTTTTCTATTTTTTTTAATAATTTGTATTTTTATTTCTTCCTGAATAGTCTTAAAATAGGTATACACATTTAAAAATAATTCTCTAAAAATATATAATAATAGTCTATATATAAATAAATAAATGGAATTAAAACGGAAAATTTTGTTTACAAATTTATGTATTACTCTCAAATTCAACTAAATTAAAAATCATAATATTACAGCGGGAAAAAGAAAAATCTAAAATTAAATATAAGGGTATTTTAAAAAGTATTTCTGGTAAGGAAATTATTTTCAGTTAAACAAATATCAAGTATTAAAATAAAAACACAATTGCTTATTTTATGATAAAACTCTACTTTAAAAAATGGCAAGCCGCCATTTTGGATGTTGAACTTATGGATGTTCAACTTTTGGATGTTATATTTTGTTTCACAGTACGGAAACTGCAAAACTTAGAAACTTGAAGTGACTGAAATGTGAAAAAAAAAATTACAAGGAGTTCAATGAAATAAAGAAAAAGATTCGATTATTCGCTCGAGAATTATGTTACCCGATCAAAATTCAAATCAATTTGTTCGTAAATTATTACAATTTTAGGTGGATCGTTTTTCCTTTTTGGTGAATTTTTGATTTTTTTTCCTTTACCTTACATTTTGTTTCGGTATGCAAAAAACTATAAAACTTAATCATTGCGGTGTAGGAATTTTTTTTAGAAAGTACGACGATGTAAGAAAATAAAATTAGGTAATTAGTTCAAGAATTATTAACTGTGTAATTATTCTTCAAATTATTAACTGTTGGAGAATTAGTAACTATTAACATGTTGTAAGAAAAGTATGTATTATGCCTGCCTATTTGCTGAACACTAAAAACCAACTACGGAATTGAAATTGTTAAATGGTTAGAGATCCATTTTTATTTTTTAACTGGAATTTTTTTCTGTTTACAATTTATTTTTACTTTATTGGCATTTAAAGTGCTTTTTTCATAAATTGTTTCTCAGTTTTTTGCTATAAATATTGACTATTTATCCATTGTTGCAAAAAATATATATTTTTCTTTCGAAATCTTTGCTTTGTAAGCATACGCATGACTTAATGTCAAAACTAACAAAAATATTGTGAAATATATCTCAACATTTACATAAAAATTTTCTAAAATAAAAAAGAAAATTTCAAAGAGAAAACAACCTTTTCCCTATTAGAAATGTTTTAAGGCAAACAAA
Source organism: Parasteatoda tepidariorum (assembly GCF_043381705.1). NCBI lineage: Eukaryota > Metazoa > Arthropoda > Arachnida > Araneae > Theridiidae > Parasteatoda > Parasteatoda tepidariorum. Next base: position 94,912,009 of record NC_092206.1, on the reverse strand, counting down.
TAAAATTACTCCTCGTTTTTTTTCTTATTAATTCACACAATCTGTATTCTTAAATAAAAAAGTACAGAGGATTATTTTTTAAATTCACGTACTCGTTAATTTCGTCACAATAAACGCCATGACAAAATATTCATGACGAATACTTGTATATTTTGTTTAAAAAAAAGCATTTTTTTTTTTTTTGAAGAAAATACTGACTTTAAAAGAGAGACAAAGATAAATGAGATGCAAGTGGAACGAGCAGGCTTTAAAAGCTTCCTGGACTTCTTTAAAAAATTGAAAAGTACGTAAATATATTTTCAAATGATTCACTAATAAGTGTAAGGTTGTAGTAAGGTTGTAGTATTCTTTTTAATTTTCATCATCCCTTTTTAATTTTTACCATTTTTATCTGAAGGATTTGATAAAATATTGGATAAAAGTTTTATTTTTATTTTAAAAAAAGTGTAATTTCAATAAACTGTATCAAAATGTCAAAAATAACATGTTGAAATCAGATATAGGCTATCTTGCACTTAACTGGATAGACCAACATAAGTATTTTTTAAAATAGCATTTACCTATAAGGTATCTTAGAGCAGAGGTTCCAAATGGTGATCCGTGGATTCGGTGGAAGGTTCAAAGGGGTTCTGAAAGTTTAAATTTTTTAAACCGGAATTGATTTTTAAAACTTGTCATTATATTTGTATGTAAACAATAAACCATCATTTATTTGATATTGTGAGTATTTTTATGAAGTTATTTAAGTAAATTATCAATTTTAAAAAAATGGTGAATTTAAAAAAAAAAAAATTCCTCCAATATTTCTTCAAATTTTTTAAATATTTCCCCCTTCCAATTTTTAAATATATAGAATAAATTATGAAAAAGTTACGCATTTACAAAAACTTTTATCATTATCTCTTATCAAAGTATTCAATATAAAATATAATGGCTAAGTGTCAGAATACAGAGTTATGTTTGTTTGATAATCATTCTGAACGCATATAGCAGTTCATTTTCGGAAATAGTAATTCAGCGTATTTCATTCGTTTTCAGCTTATGCGCTTACTCCAAAAACATATTCAGAACTAGTCTAGTCCAGACCTACGAAAGATAGAACTGTTTACTAGAATTAACCTACAGTTTTAAGTCTATTCTTGATAAAACGATGACTGAAAAAAATTCACACTAAGTATTATCAAAAAAGTAAGTAATTTTCTTTTAAAAAATATATTCACAGCTGCTAATTTTACTTATAAGCATAAGGTTTCGCCGAAATATGGTTGATCCTTTAAGGTTCCGTAGCTGTAAGAAATTGGGAGTCTTAGAGTCATATTCTATTCCCTGTCTTAGAATCATATTCTATTCCCTGTCTTATTCAATTCTTTATAAATATTCTATTTTATCAGTCTTCTGTTGTAACATATTAAATATTATATGACTATCATTTTCTCATTTACTACGTTACAAATAAATAGTTTAGAATATTTTTTTCTATTTTATGGCTTTTAAGGTATTTAGTAACCAAACTTTAATTTTTAAAGTTTTAAGCATTTTTGAAACTACTATTGTCACTTTAGTAGAAATTAACAACTTTTAAGAAATTAACTTAAAACCTTATAAATAAAAGCAAACAACTCTTATCTTCTGAACGAGAACAATGCACCACAGAAGCTTAACTCTCCCCTACTTTCATGACAAAATGTCCAGTAAATGGTCAGAAAACCATCTGCTTATATCTTTTTTTTTATTATTATTATTTAGGTTTTATTTTACGCTATCGTATATCAATGTAATCATTTTTCCGTTTTTAGATCCGGGAAACTGAATACTCCAGCTGTCTGTATTAAAGCAGATTTGGACAGCACAAGGTTTCTTTGCCGTCGCCAAAGAGTTAATTATGAGTAAGCACACTCATAAAAAAAAGTAATAATAAAAAGACAATCCCTAAACTTCTATGTCTTATAGAGGAAAGATTATGTCATTGAAGTAATACTTTTCACTAAAATAATAAAAATATGAACAAACAGCGGAATATTATTAGTGATGTCTCTATCGATTATTATTCGTCTCATTTATTTCCTTTTTATTTTTAGCAAATATGACTTTTCCTTCTTCAGTAATGATATTAATGCCAAAATACTTGTAGGGTTTCGTACCCGAAGACTTTCAGAAGCTCTATGGATGCCACATGTCGGTGGGATTAAAACCATAAAGTTATAAAAGTATTTATAAAAGTGATAAAAAAAAATGTGAAGCTTGGAAAAAGCGGATAAAAATAGCGGCAGTAAAAAGTGTTAAGAGGTATAAAGGCATCAGCCAATCACGCTCCGGATTTTTGGGTTATTTAATGGTTTATTAGATGGGACTTCTCATTTCTTAAGTGAAAGATAACGATGAGGATGTAAGAGAACATCGATGCACTTGGGGTGCTGATCATCGTAACTCTGGTGAGTGCAAACATATATTTGATAATCAACTTATTCATTCAAACATTGGGTAGGTAACTAAGTTCCTACTCTCTTTTTTTTCTAATTTTAAAATTCCGCATGTCAATAAAAGCTTTTGGTTAAATGTTTTAGATCATTCAACAGATGTTGTTTAGTTCTACTAATCCAGGGTTTCATCATTATTTTTTTTTGTTCGGATTAATTATGTTAATTTTCAGATGATCAGAAAAAATTTAAATTTCCGAAATTCTTTTTTTTTTCAAACATTCCGCATGTCATTCAATAACAGCTTTTGGTTAAATGCTTTAGAGTACTCAAGAAATGATGTTTCTACTAAACTCATTATTCATTATTATTTTTTTTCGGATTAATTATGCTAATTTCAGATCATTAATGAAATTTATATTTAGAAATTTATGGCCATTAAAAATTCATATCAATATTTATAATTCACCCTCCCTTATAATATTAAAAAAAATGGTGCTTTGTTCTACCAAAATCTATGTTTTATTCTTTTTCTTTCCTTTTTTTCTTCTTTTTGTTAAAATTAATAAAGTTAATATATAATTTCAAGATCTTTAAATGAAAACTTTAAGTTAAGAAAAATAAGCATTTTCTACATCTTTTTTTAAAATTAAAGTGCTCTAAGGTCATAAAAGCTGCTCGTGGCATTTCTGTTGTGTAGGAGTTCTTATGGAATAAGAACTCATGTTTGGTATGGGTCAAGTTTAAAAATAGAAATTTCAACCTCCTTCTCGCTGACCAGATGAGTACGATGTAATAAAATTTTGTTTGATTATTGAATTAACTTTTACTTAGAAATACGCGTCAAACGGCGAGATTATTTGCAGAGAAAATGCAATTTCTCGCATTTTAAAATTAAAAAAAAATTTTGAAAAAAGGGCGGGAACTTAGTTACGAATCCATTAGATTTTCGGTTATTGCTCAAAACTTTTAAGAAATGATAATTATTAGGAGTAACCGTTAGAATATGCCTTTCTTGCGAAATCAATTAATTTCCATAAAGCAAATATCAATAATAAATGTAAGTAATACAGCGAATAAACAAACAAGTAAATGCTTAGGAAGTAAATAATTTATATGGCTGAAAGAATTTTTAATTTAGTCATGTTCATGCTTATTATTTCAGAAATTTGTTTTGAATACAGTAATAAGAATAATCATGAGCCTTGAAATTAAAATTTCTTTTAGATTATATAACCGTAGGCGACAGCACCACCACTTTTCTCTGTGATGAACTTTACATTTTATTTTGTTTTATTTTTTATTTATTTCTTTATTATTTTTTGCTGTGAGAAAACTATCAAACTTAGAAACTTGAAATCACAAAGAATGGACAAAAATCGTACACAGAGAACGATTAATCAAAAAAAATTAACACTTGATTATTAGTTCAAGAATTTGTAAAGGCTAAATATGTAGTGGAAAATACCCAGTGGGTGGCCCTACAGCCCGTAAAAATGCAACTTGAGGGTTGAAGTTTGTTGTATTGGGAAGACCATTTTAATTTAAAGCGTTAAACCGATATTTTTTTTGTCGAAATTCCAATTTTATGAAAAATCCATTACAATTTTAAGTGACTCTTCACGTTTTTTTTCTTCTTTTCTTAGAATTATGACTATTTATTTATCGATGTTGAATATTTTTTTTCTCTCACGAGCTTATATTTATTGTTAACAAAAAGAGAGAAAGAAAAAGAGAGAGAGCGGGAGAGAGAGAGAGAGAGAGAGGTTAGATGTTGCCAGAAATAATATCTTAACATTAATGCTGAAATTATTAAAAGAAAAAAAAACTTAATTCATCAGTTCAAGAGAAATAAAAACCGTCTCTTCCTTGAATTGATGTTATGACAAAGATTATCGTTATATATCTTAAACGAGTTAAATTAGTTTTTTTTTTATTTCTTTGCACTGTGTCACACATTTTGTTTTACTAAGTTTACGTTTTTTTTCTCAAGGAAAGTTGACTATTTTTAGAAACTCGTAATTATTCATATCGTTACGATTAATAAATAAACTAAGATTTAAAATTTTTATACTCATAAATTAAATTACCAAAGTGATTCTCCTTTTTAATTGAAAAATATTAACTTAACAATAGTGAAGGATAAGTAACCGTGGGAATTGTTGAATGCAACGGGCAAAGGAGAGGAGGAACCTCTTAATTTTAAAATAAATTTATAGAAAGTGGAGAATCTCTTCTAGATCGTATTATTCCAATAACTAACAATACTCTTAACTTCTTAAACAATACAGATATACAGATTAAAATGTTTGTAGCTCAAGTTACTTAAAATATAAATTATAAAAAAAGTAACTACATAATTCTTTTTTGAAGATTAATTTTGAGAGCTTTGATTTAAAATAAAAATTGAATATTATTAATTGCTAAATGCGTTAATAAATCATTATTTGTGTTGCATATTTACGTGAAAGAGATGCAATAATGTAATATTTGTTGTGAGGCTAATTTTTACAGTAGAAGTGTGCATAGTTTATTAAATAAGATTTGAAACGAATTTTTTGGATCTAAATACAGTGTAATTAGTATGTTAAGTAACTTCGTTAATTCTTCCAAAGAATTAAACTTAATTAACTTCATTTCTAATTATCACTTGAAAAATGATAAATTATAATCGAATACTTTTTGCATATTTTGGAATAACTTTAGCGTGTAATTATTCATATTTTGGTCAGGAAACAAATAGCACTAGACTCAAATAATAAGATATGCAATACAATTTTCTAATGGACTATTTGTTTCAAATTTTTACCTTTCTTTTCATTTTTCATTCTCATTAGGAACTTGCAACGAATCAAATGGTTGTCTAGAATCATGTGGTTGTGCATGGCATATAAATGTTAAGGGTATTTTTATCAAGCTGAATTTTTGGATCAGATTTAATCGAATACCTGCGAGCAACGTCATGCGTGAGTATCGAACCCGATTGGCTGACACACACGTGACGTCACTTTCATATATCCAATTTAAAAATTCCACGAACGAGATTATGTCCAATTACAATTAAGCATAGACAATGTAAAGACTTTATAAAAGCATACAAGAGAATAGATATTCTTGAAATATTATTCCCTAAGTGATAAAATGGCTCCAAATATTGTATAACATATTGGGTGCTGAGTCTCAGGTTAAGCTAGTTTTAAAAGTTCATATATTTACGCGCATATGAAGGAAAAAAAGACACTCGTTTTTAAAATTGCATTCAAAACAATTAAGCAAGGAATTTTCCATAATTTACGTAATTGGCAAATGACTATGAAGATCAAGGGAACCATGGTGGCTCAGGTGATAGAGCTTTCGCCTTCCAATTAGGTGAACCGGGTGCTGGTCGCTACGAATTTCGCACCCGGCTCGCACCGGCCACAGTGCTGATGAAAAATATTCTCAGTGATAGACGGATCATGGGTTAGAGTTCCTCTGCAGTCGGTCTAACCGTGAGAGGGTTTCGCAGTTTTTCTCTCCATGTAATGCAAATGCGGGTTATTTCCTTCAAACCTTCTCCCCGAAGGCACAATTTCTCCCAACACTTGATCCAAGAGTTTCCTTGTCTTCTGGTTTGGGTTCAAAATCACAAGACTACGGAGTTCAACAGTAGTGATCGTAAAGACTAAATTGGGTCGACCGTTCAACGACTGTTACAATAAAAATAGATCAAGGGGGAAAGAAAGTCAATTTTATGTCAATTTTATGTCAATTTTTCACAAAAATGATGATTGGATAGCTATCTGTTTCATTTTGAGGATTATTACATGCGAAATAAACCAAAATGAGATAATTTAATTTTTTTAGAAATCGTTTTTTAGGTTTTAAAATCATACATTTAACTTATTTTGTCTGTATCAAAGTAATTACTAAATCATAAATTGTGAAAGACTGCAATCTTTTCCTTAATTGACAAGTTTAATTTATTGAGACACTATACAAATGCTGTCCATAAAAGGTTACTGTAATTTAACTTTTTCTCTTTAATCAGAAAATTTATTATTTTCAATTTAATCGCTGAATTTAAAAAAGTAATTACTAAAATCAGAAGAATATAAAAGCTGAATTAATTAAAACTCTAACGTGAAACATCGTTTAAAATATTTATTTATTTATTTATAAATATCTGAATCGCAAACTTTACTAATTGCACATTTTGGCAACATTTCTGTAATTTGCTCTACATATTTAATATTTTTTTAGCCAAAGCAAAATATATCAATTCAATAGTGTGATTAGAACTCAAAAAATTTTTAACAAAATAGAGTAAAAATTAGTAAAGTAAGTAAAAAATATATCACGCAAAAAACAGAAAATTAAATGTAACGAAAAAACAGAACAAAACACAAAACGAAATCTATAAAGCAAGTAGCGAATTCAAATGAACTTGCATCTACCGGAAACTTTCAAGAAAGATTTAAAATATTTTCGTAAAAAGATTGCCAGATTACAAAATATGAAAATAGTAATTAACAGAAAATTAATAAAACTTATTAATTTTCTTCATTTTTTTCTTTTTATCCTTTTTGTATGGTTGCATAATATTTTTGATTATTAGTTAGATTTGATTCGATATATAACACGGTTTGTGATGAGAATTGCCAATGAAGAAAACCCAAATCCAGCTGACGTCTTACTTTTTCCGCCACAAACAGACATTTGTAAAGAAGTAGCATTTACAGGGAGCCCAGTCTGCGTTTGACAGGAAAGCATATATGTTAGCGTTGCTGGTCATCTAAACGCAATATAATAATTATAAGTGGCTCTATAGTCATGGTACCTGATCGCCAGTCTAGACGGTCCAGTCATTTGCGGTTTTTCACTATTATGGTTTTCCCGAATTTTGCCTGTCACGAAAACGTGCCCTTCATTCTACCAATTCTTTTTTACCCCTTTAAACCGCAAAAAAAAAGGGTGGGTCTTAGCTATTGTGAGTAAAAATATAATAACGGACTTTGCCGGAAATTGTTATTTTAATTTTTTATAATGCTGAGATCACAAAATGACGTCAAGCAGGTGTTAGGAATTTTGAATTAAGAAAACTTCGTTTAGAATTATGATATTTTTGATGTTGCTGTTGCAGGGATTATTAATTAGTTTTATTTGGATATTCTTTTACGAAAATTCCTTAGTAATGAAATTTTATTGAAGTACTTTCTCTCAGTTCAAAGTTTGGTTATCAAACTAGGTCGTATTGGTATATACAAATAAAACACTTTTTTAAAAAATTAAATATTCATTGAGTACTTTTTCTCGTTGCCTGCAACGTTTAGTTATCAAATTGGGATGTATTGGTACTAATAAAACACTTTTTTTTAATGAAATTTTCATTGAAGTACCTTCTCTCAGTTGCCAGCCGTGTTTTGATTATCAAACTTGTTCGTATTGGTATATACTAATAAAACACATTTTTCTTAAAAATTAAATTTTCATAAAAGTTCTTTTTTCATTTCCTGCAGCGCTTGGCTATCAAACTGGTTCGTATTGATATACACTAATAAAACGCTTTTTTAAAAAAAAAAAATTTAAATGATATATATGTTTCAAATATCATTTAAAACAGTGATAAGAATTTTAATAATTAGACTATTGAATGATGCTTTTGATAATTAAATATGTTTTGATGATATTTTTAGATTGGTTTTGTAGTTTACGTTTGACAGATTAGATAAATGAGTTAATTACATGACTTTACTAAGTATAATAGGAATTATTTTAATAATTAGATCGTTGTGCATTGTTTTTGATAATTAGATAGGTAGTATGCTTTTTGATAATTAGATGAACTTGATCATTAGATCTGTGTAATAATTTTAATAATTAAAAATAATTTAGTAATTGATTCGTTGTATAATTTTTTTTCGGAATTCGATGGTTGTATAATATTTATGGCAACTATATAGGTTTTGATAATACTCTTAGATAGATTAGATATCTAAGTTTATGTTTCATTAAAACTTGATGATCACATCACTTTTCTGCGCATAATAATTAAAATCATTTCAATAATTAAGTTGATGTTTTTTATAATTAGTCAGATTTTGTCCTATATTTATGGATAATTAGAAAAAATTGATAATGAATTCACTGTAATAAATATTACAATAATTTGTTGAATGATTAAATGTTGATAATGAGATAGGATTTGATAATACTTTTAAGTAGAATCTGTCAGCAGATGAACTTCATAACTAGATCACAAAATATTTTTTCATGATAAGATAATTTATTTAATAATTGATTTGAAAACCTCTATGTAATTAGCTGACTTATTTTAGTTGAAGGTTATTTCTGAATCTAAATTAAACTTTTAACTTTCCTTTTGCGTTGATAATACGTAAAATACCTATTTGAGAATTTTTTTTAACTGTATCAATGATATAAATGTAATATGCTTCATAATATTAAATTATTTCACTAAAAATATTAGCATTATTATTATTCATTAAATTTTCACTAAATATTCTAAATATTAAATTATTAATTTTAATAAATATTAAATTATTAATTTTAATAAATATTAAATTATTAATTCTAATAAATATTAAATTATTAATTCTTATAAATATAAGATTATTAATTTTAATAAATATTAAATTATTAATTCTAATAAATATTTAATCATTAATTCCAATAAATATTAAATTATTTAACTAAAAATATTAGCATTATTATTATTATTCACTAAAAATATTAGCATTATTATTATTATTATTCACGAAAAATATTAGCATTATTATTATTACTATTCACTAAAAATATTAGCCTTCTTATTATTATTCACGAAAAATATTAGCTTTATTAATATTAGCATTAGCAAATATTTCTTTAGAAATATTAATATAAATATTTTAATATATTAGCATATTTCACTAAAAATATGCTAGAATGTTAAAATTTCATTAACGTGTCTGTTTTATGAATTTTTCTTGACCTAAATATATTTAAGACAAGTTCAATCAAAGCCTAGCTTTGGCTCTGACTGAAGCTACCTAAGTCAAAATTCTTGATGGTCCCATCAAAAAAATTTGATGGTTTTTCTTGGTTTCAGTGCAATTCATGATGGTTCAACATCATGAGTCGCATGTTAGTTCTACGTTAATATACCATCAAAACAAATTGTTGTTTTTTTAATGTTAGACCAACATAAATCAGTCCGAATTCTTACATTGGAATGATGGTTGTTCATGATCGTTCAAATATTGGATTTCTAAGATACTATGAAAGATATTCGTGATGGATATAATGGTACAACAATGCATTTTCATGATGGTTTAATAATAATTCTTGCTGGTTCAGCAGAAATATACCATCAAAGCATTTTCTTTTTATGCAAGCAAATTCATTAAAGTTTAATTGTTTCAGTTTTTGACTAAAGAAATGTTTAAAATAATTAAGTAGAAGAATTTTGGGGGGATAAAATTTAGAGGTCTGAAAGAACGTAATCTTAAATAATGTATCTATTATCTCCGAAGTTTGATTTTCCTCCTAAATTTATCTTGGTATCCTTTAAAACTTTGACTTTTGTCTGACATAGTAAATGTTAATTAAATATATTAAAATTAATTAATTACACATGCAATGAAATATTAATCCACATGTAATTAAAATTAGTAAATATTAATTAATTATATACTATGTAATTAAATATTTATTCGTATGAAATATGCGGCACCACAACGCTGTTTATGTTCCAAAATTTCAACGGCCATTTTAAAAAGGATTAAAAATAAATCTAAATAATTACTTCGTAACTGAGTTTTCACTTCTATAAAAATACAAAATTATTCTAATTAAATAATCAATGTATAATCAACTATTCAACACTACTTAGCCGTCCTGTTTTTTCTGTTATTAAAAAAAAAACTATTGCACCTTAATATTATATTGATTAGAAACCAGTTCTGCATTCAAAATGTTTTTAATTCAATAGAATGCCTAAGTATTTCATTGAATGTCGAAGAACGGCTAGGAAGTTAAAAAAATTCACACATTGTCTAGGTCAGGGATCGCCAAACTTTTTTGATCATCGACCCCTATATAATTTTTCGAAATCTCCATCGACCCTCATAAAAGTAATTTTCTGTTAATTAAAATAAAACTCTATTAGATACTGTGTTTGTACATTTATTTTATGATTTTGAACATTTATTAAAGTAATAGTACAT